>NW_017728947.1:36502690-36509168 GCF_001723895.1 Crocodylus porosus
TTCTCGTCTGCCCATTTGTTGAGCTTGTCCAGGTCATCCGGGATCACCTGCCTATCTTCTGGCGAGAATGCTTTGCTCCAAAGATCATCAAGTCCGACCCCTCACCACGGCAGGAAAGAGTACTGGGGTCAAACGACCCCAGCAAGGTGATTGTCCAGCCTTGTCTTAAAGACCCCTGGGGTAGGAGCCAGCACCACTTCACTTGGAAGTTGGTTCCAGATCCTAGCTGCCCTGACAGGGAAGTAGCACCTCCTGATGTCTAATCTGAATTTACCCTGGTAGTGCTTGGGGGAACAGGGACTCCCCCAGTGGCTGCTGGTCCCCTCTGACTAGCTTGTAACAGGGCACTAGATCCCCCCTCAGCCTTCTCTTGTGGAGGCTGAACAGGTTCAGGTCCCATAGCCTCTCCTCATAGGGCCTACCCTGCTGCCCTATGATCATGCAAGTAATGGTAATCACGGTAGTGGTATTTGCATTTGAAAAGTAGAATGCTCAGTTTTCTCCAGGTTTGGGCTAAATTTCCAGGTCAATGATGCAGTCCTAAGGAGTGAACCATACAAAATCATAGTAAGTACAGCGTGGTATGGTAGTTCATCAAAAACATGGGCTTGCAAATGTTTACCTTGGAGCTCAGGAAATTGAGAGGTGAGCATGAAGAGGGACTGTCCAGAGTTATGCAGGAACAAGAAGTCCCTGATGTATCAAAAGTTCAGATTAGTTAGCTTGACTAATACACAGAAGAAAATTTGCATGCTGTTGTATTGTATTATCTTGTATTATGCAGCACTTTCTAGCTTTGGCAATTTCCACACTATATGAGGACAGAAGAGATTAGTGTAATTTTGTCCAGCTGGGTAAACATAAAAAACTTGCCAGATTTCAGTAATATCTACATCTACTACCAATAATAGTAGTAAAAAATAAGGTTATATACGTTATTCCAGGAAGAGGGAGAAGGGAAGGAAGAATAAATCATTACTGTGTTCTTTGTAAAAATCCATTTGCAGACCAATGAATGGAACAATATTTTTAAGTGTCCAAATTATCTTACACATAGAGGGTGATATAGAAAATTACAATGAGGTTGGCATTGTGGATATAGGGTTAATGTTTTAAAAAATAATAAATATCCCTCTTCAGATATTTTCTTATTAGCTGAGTCAGGATGTTAATAGCTCCCTCTTTCCTATGCTTTTCTCTATGTTCCTTTTCTACTCCCCATGTTTCCAGCAGTGGTTGGGCTAATTAAGCTTACATTTTTAATCTAAGTTTACATGAAAGTGAAGAAAACAAATTGATAGAAGGTAGGTCTAGTCAAGAGGCTCTTTACTCTCGCAGATAAAGGCTCAACAAGATCTAGCAACTGAAAAGTGAAGTTAGAAGTAGTTAAATTGGAAATAAAGAAGTATTTAATTTGGAAATGAATGTTATCAACAGTAAGAGCAATCAAAGAGTAATACAACTGAGCAAGGGAAGTGATTGGTTCATCATGACTTAGAGTTTTTAGAGATAGGACACCTATTTAAAAGCCATCTTGTAGTCCAGCACAAATTGTCATGGTGTTATGTGTAAAATAGAAAAGACTAATTGCCTCCCCTACAAGAACTACTGGCAGAAACACCAAGACCTGTGTTATTTAAGTTGATTACATTATCATAATTGATTTCTCAAATGAGTTATTCAACAAAATGAGCAGCATTTGCTTGTTTGAAAATTATATTAAATAAGTTTTGGAAGAAAGGTGCTAACTTTCCTTCCATCAGTTTAAAACCAAGAGTGAACCAATTAATCTGTAAAGGTTCAATAATTATTGGATAGATGATCTGTGACTGTGCTCTTGTAACTGGTAGGGAGAAAACTGCTATTTCTTCCATTTTTTTTGGAGTGGAGATGGGTCTCTTTCCCATTGACGTAAGAAATAATCAAGAATACATAACCACATCCTTCACTGTTCCAAGGCAAACATAATAGCTACATCATTTGGGTACATTAAAAAGTTATGTACTTATTATGTAAAACAGTGTTGCAGGCTAGGGGTGAATTTTGCTCAGCTAACCAGATACAACCAATAATAGAAAACTAATTAAAGGGTACTTTGTCAAAGTAGTGCATGGGACCATAACCAAATATATTCCCATTGAGCTAAATTGCAATTTTGAGGCTAAATCTCCATGTAACTGTTTGAAAAATTGTCCTTATGGATCTGATCTAGAAACAAGACACAGGAACAGATTGCTTTGAAGAGAGAGTCTCAGTGTTCACTTTCACATTTCTGGCTCCGTTCAGCCAAAGTTCGATCTTAACAGTATTTATGGATAGTTCTTTGGAAAATATGTATTCTGTAATCGCCCATGGAAAATAAATGTTGAGAGATCAGTAAATATGTTTTTAGGCACTATTTAAATTACATATTTATTATGTTCCCAAGAGATTGAAATGGTTGCTTGGAGCTGTTCCAGTCTGTGATGCAAATCTATTTTTAATGTATTTTATTATGAAATTGCAGGATCATTGGACTAAGAAACAAAAAAGAACTATTAGGTCATCCTGCCTACCTCCCTGCCAAGGCAGGATTGTTTCTATAAATTTAATAGATCATATGCAGAACAAATCAAGTAATATTAAAAACATTCAGTTTCTGAATTTATGTCAAGTTAGTATCACCTTACTACACTCAGCCAGCAGAGAAAAAAGTCACCATTCTATGTAGTAAAAATTAGCTTTTTTGGCACAAATAAGCAATCAGTTTGGCTGTATTGTATCTTTAAATGTTGTTACAAGTTAGGCTCATGAGGCTTATTTGCAGGTCTGTTATTTCTCTTTTATGACAAAGTAATCCCCAGGGAAAAACCACAAAGTAAGTGGAGTGCCTAGACAGCTACACACTGGCCATGTCTACATGAGACACTGACTGCGCAGTAGCTTGAGACCACTGTACAGTAGTGTCACATGGCAGAAGCCGTGATGCGACGCTACTGTTTGGTAGTCCTGTACTGCTGCAGTCAGCATCAGAAAAAAACTGTTTCTCAGCACTACTTGGGTTACTACACAGTCCTTTAGTACTCATTACTGTGCAGTCATTTAGTACTCGAATAAACAACTGCACAGTCAGCATCTCATGTGGACACAGCCACTGATATTTTTTGCATAGAGTGTGGCCATAGGATTAGTCCAAGGTTCGAGTATTGCCGTTCGGTTTACACTCTTATCTGGCAACTACTGTTAGTAAAGGATAGTTAAGTGTATCTCTCTAGCTGTTATAAATTATACTGGGAGACACTCTGGTCCTCTGTCCTGCCCAAGATGCCCCAGGATACACTGGCATTATTCCAAATGAACATTGGGAACATCTATAACTTGTTTCTATAAACATTTTTTAAAGATTTGCAACAGCATGTTACATACATCATCCATTCATCCTTACCCACAGCAACTTTATTTAACAGTCATAACTTTCTCCAAACCATACGTAAAGATGTGGGTGCAAAGATGGCTTCTCAATATGCCAACCTCTTCATAAGCCACCTGAACGAAAATTTTCTAGCAACCTATACCATCAAACATGCACTGTCATTGCACTGGGGAAGCACTACACCCAATTTCTATAGATGATACTTTTCATTACTGGAATCACTTGTAGTCTTCCACCACATATTTTACAGTCATCATCCCTTGACCAAGCTTCCTCTGGAATACTTCTACACTAACATCAACTTTCTAGATACCACAATCCACATCTGGGATGGCACCCTATAAGACACGATATAAAAAACCATAGATCGCCACAGTTGCATACAAAACACCAGCAATCATCCTAAGTGCACCAAAAAAGCTGTGATCTATAGTCAGACCCTATATCTGTATCTGTTCTGAGGAGAACGTTCATGATACCCATCTGCTTAGCTTATAATCTTTCTTTATACAACAAAGATGCTCCAGTAAAGAAACAGACTGTGCATTTGAAAGCCTTTTCCAAATACTCTGCAGTAACTTACTACAATACAAAAATAAATCCTTTTGTGACCATCCATCTCATGTGGTCATCTACCATCCCATACTGGAACCACTCAGAGCTGTCAAATAGCTACAGCCCACACTCAGCAATCCTTGAGAGAAATATTTCCCATCCCTCTGCTCCTCAATTTAAAAAAACCAAAACCTATTCTTGTCCAACTCACCATCCAAAGCAAATCCCCTACTTCTCAACAGACATCAGGTGGAACACAGCCTTTCCTTAGCAAGAAATGCTTAACCTGTCAACACATTCCCACTGCTACTACAATCACCCTCCATAACAAAGCCATCAGAATCCATGGTTCCTGCACATCTTTCCCAAAATGTAATACATCTCATCCAGGGCACCAAACACTGTCATGGCAATATGCGGGTAATACAAACAGCAACTACACAACAGAATGAACTTTCAGAGAAAACACAAAAGACAGAAACACACATAGACCATTAAGAACACATTTTTCATGAAACAGCGACTCCCTCTCTAACCTCACTATCTTTGGGCTAAAGGGAAATCTACCTAATACACAAAAGGTGCACTTGGGAAAACAAAACAAAACAAAACAGATTTTCTTAAGATTTGCAACATGCTGTACAAATTATCCAGTTCAACCTTACCCACAACAATTTCACTTTCATAAATGAACAAAAATTCATAATCTGTCTGGACAGTAAGAAACCAGAATTTAACACTGAAACTGGTTGTATGGCACATTATGGCCCACCTGATCCTTGAATTCTCCCCCCATATTTCATAGCTGCATAGTTAGTAGGTTCGGAAGGGATCTGAGCAGATCATTGAGTCCAACTCCCTGCCATGGCAGGAAAGAGTACTGGGGTCAAATGACCCCAGCAAGGTGTACATCTAGCCTCCTCTTAAAGACTCCCAGGGTAGGAGCCAGCATCACTTCTCTTGGAAGTAGGTTCTAGATCCTA
Source organism: Crocodylus porosus (assembly GCF_001723895.1). Lineage (NCBI taxonomy): Eukaryota > Metazoa > Chordata > Crocodylia > Crocodylidae > Crocodylus > Crocodylus porosus. Next base: position 36,507,641 of record NW_017728947.1, read on the forward strand.
GCTACCCTGACTGTGAAGTAGTGCCTTCTGATATCTAGCCTGAAAGTGTGAAAGACCCTCCTTCCTTTTGATAGGACCTGATCTCCCAATAACAAGCTTTTCTACTGCTAATTGCTTGTCTGCTACCCCTGGAAATCTCTCCCTCCCCCTCCCCACCAAGAAACGTTTTTTCACTATGCTGTATATGCTCTCACTGATTAGACCTGATGAAGAGTCTTGCATTTGAAACCTTGTGCAACTCTATCTTGACTATGCAGTCAATCCAATAAAAAAAAGATATCTCTCTAAGAAATCCTTGCCTCTTGTATAATTCCTGGACCAGAACATCATTTTAACACTTAGTTGGAATATTAATGCCATCCCATTTTACTTGGAGTGAAAGGATTTAAGAAAACATGTAACTTAATTTTTACAGATTTATTGCTTGAGCCATGTCAGAATCATCAACTTCTAAGAAAACCTCCCACTTAAAATCAATGAGAAGTTGTACTAAAAACACTGACAATGCCATATAGATCTTAATTTTATTCCATCCCTATCTTAGCAGAATGTAGTGGGGGACTTAGGACAGTGCTTGACTTAAGACACTGAATAAGACCCCTGGGATTTGGCCAATTGTTTACTGTTTGCACTTGACTCAGATTGAGTACTGAGATCCAGATTATGCCATCTTTATTCACACTGCTGATTCCTTATTGATATTTGCAACTCTAGGAAAATAACTCACTTCTTTGAGCAAAGATTCCTTAATCTGACCCTGAAAACAGCAGTATTTTCATTATTATTTCTATTCAAGTTACATCTTCATGCCCAAAAAAACATCAATCATAATTTCCCATAGCATAATAGTCTATTACAATGAAAACAAGCTTCCAGATTTTACTCCCAGCTAGTCAGGAAATAAAAGGAATGTTGTTGAATCCCATGGACCCCTTTACAGCCCCTACTTGTGGACCCCATGTCTGAACATAAAGCAGCATTGCTTTGGTTATAAATATTTCAGAGAATGCTCTAACTATACAGAATGGCCTTTACTCACATTTAAAATTAATTCAGACATTTATGTTAACAGTAGATCTTGTAAGCCCTTTTCAAGAAACCAAATTTTGGGCTTAGACTGTCTTCTGGGAAGCTGACTAGGGAGATCAAGTTAGTCTTGGAAAAAATAATGGTCAGGATGGCTCTCATTGAACTGCACAATGTAATAATGTGTATTCTGCTGTACAAGATGATCAGACTAAGCAATGTGCAGGAAATAATAGACGGTTTACAAACTTGGGTTTCTATAACTATGCTGGGGTCATATCAACTGGCCAGTATCCCCTGTTCCCAAATGCTTTTGACAGTGCTAGTAATGTTTCTGAGTGCAAAGATACTTTTTAATTTTCGTAGGTTTCATAAATTTCATAGACATCAGGGCTGGAAGGGACCTCGGGAGATCATTGAGTCCAGCCCCCTGCCCAAAGGGCAGGAAGTCAGCTGGGGTCATAGGATCCCAGCAAGATAAGCATCCAATTTACTCCTGAAG
>NW_017728947.1:36510253-36554332 GCF_001723895.1 Crocodylus porosus
AGCCTCTTGAGCTTGTCAAAGTCGGCTTTTCTGAAGTCAAGGACTTCTGTGTTGCTGACTGGCTTGTGGTCAGTCTTTTTACACACTGGCTGCTCCTCTGCTCATGTACCTGTTATGTCAGAGTTGTGTCAGAATCAGTGAAATCTAAACCACAATATTCAGCCTAACTAACCCTCCATGAAATTGGGCTAAGTTACTGCTGTTTAATTTTCACTTACTGCAGGGTAAGTGTTGGTACTTGCACAATTACTGTAGAAGATATGATTTTCGGTAAGTCAATCCTTACTTTTAACTCATTGTAATTTGTTCATTTATTACTACTCAAAGACACATAGCTACAAATATCTGAGTGCCATTCTATAACTATACCAGTACTGAAAAAGTCAAGGTAAAATAATATTTACATAAGCATAAAAAATATTCATGGCTGTGTAAATTTCTCTCTAGCATTTTAGGTTCCACTGTAATTTCAACATTCACAATAGAGAAATATAAATTTATTCAAAACTTGCATATTATTTACAACACAGCACTCTATGTATAAAAGGCAAAACTAGAATGCTATTGTAGCACAAAATGCAGTTTGAGTAATCAAAAGAGTTTTCTATGGCTAAGAGCTCTTGTCTTCTTGAGTATGATAGAATGGCAACTGTTAAAATGGGAGTTGATAGGAGCTGTACGAGCCTTGCCAGTTCCCTTTCATTTCCATTCTTTGACATGCATGTCTGGATTAGCTTTTCTTACTCCTTGTTCCTATGGGTTTACTGCCTGTTTCTCCCAGCACTACATACCTCCCTTCTCTCCTCCTGCACCTCCCTTGTATTTTGTATTCTAATTTCTCTCTTCTTCGTATACACAGTACCTGATGAACTGGTCTTCAGCTCACAAAAGCTCGTGCTATATATACCTACGTTGGTTAGTCTGTAAGGTACAAATCTACCCTGGCTTCTACTAGATTTCAGATTAACGTGCATAACTACATCTCTTGTCTCTCTTGCATGCCATGCCCTTACATCCCCCACAGCCTCAGAGTACATGTTGCCCTTTGCTATAAATTAGTTCTTCTTTTCCATGTATAGAATCTATCCGCTGGAAGCTCATCTTACCTTCAGCCTCCCCTGCCACTACTGCAGAAGGAAAGAAGCAGCAGGGAGAGGGTGTGTGTGTGGTGGGGATTGGGGGGGTTAGATGGTCAGGTGAATATAACAGGGGAGCTTCTGTTGCTCCTTGTCCCATACTGCCTACACCCCTCACACCACTTGCCCCCATTGCTGCCTACCCCCACCTAGTGCTTGTATGCCCTGGCCACAGACCCTTCCCAGTAGTCCCTACCCCACTATTACTTTGCCTCCTAACCTGCCTGTACACTCATGCATGTCCCCCCTAGTGCTGCCCTCCCTCCCCGATGCCTCCTCATGTCTGGTCCATTCTCACTGCCTGTTTCCGCTGCCTCCCCTGCCACTGCTCTTCCCCCCACTTCTGTCTTCCCCCTGCCCCAGCTAGGATTTTCTTGGGTTTAATATTAAGGCAGTAGAGTGCTCTAGATTTACATTATCTATTGCTACAAAACTCTCACTGAGATCAAGTTGGGCCAATCATGAGGATTAATGCAAGAAGAAGTTATTATCATTATTTTAAACTGAAAGGAAACTCAATGCAGATGTTGATTCTTACAGTGATTGTCTACTGTCCCTAACTGATGTCAGTAATAAAAGATGTCATATTTTAGCATTCTCCACATTAGCTTCAATGGGAAATTGCCTTTAAAAAGTGAAGGCAGAACATTCCCCCAACCTTAAATTAAAATAATATTTAGGAAAAGGATAATTTTCCACACTGAAGGAACTCTTGTAAAGAAAAGAAATGGGAGTGAGAAAACAGGGACAGGATGTTTAACTTTTCCAACTGCTAAGAAGAACATAACACTCCACAGACAGATAGGCTCCGCCTGCAGACTTCCTTTTAAATAGCTTGTAGTATCTCTAGTTTCCTGATGATGCAAACTTCCACTTTATGGTGCATAAAAAGGGCCATGGTAATATAAAAGGCCCTTAAAACAGACCCCAGCACAGTCACTGAGACAGTCAGCTAGTCTATGTCCTGGTGAAGGGGGTATAGTGGACTGGGAACAGCCTGCCAAGGACAAGGTCACAAGTGTTGTTGATATAGTTGTATGGGTTACGTCTGCTCTCCAGCTTAAGTAGTCCTTGCTGGATTCTAAAACAGCCCTTGTTTTGCTGTGTGATTGGGTTCATCTCCTCACTGAAGTAACTAGCTTAGCATGTTTGCTGCAAACTATACTATGAATCTATGAGATGAGAGCATAGATTGGGAGCTCCTTCTAGCTTTACATTCTGCTCCTATCTCAGTTCCTCATTCCCAGGTTTACTTCTTAGGGATTTTGTTGCTAGACTTTTGGGGGTGTCCAATGATAGAACATTAAAATAAAGGATCCTGTACTGATTGGTTTAATACATACAGCATTTGATAAGTTATCAAGTTATCAAGTTATCAATGCTAAAACATTTGGAAAGTGTGTGTGTGTGTGTGTGTGTGTGTGTGTGTGTATGACATCTAGCAACTTTTTGAGGTTTCTCTGGTGAACTCTGCTCCCAGGAGTCAGCAACATCTGGGAGACAGCTCACCATGCTACAGAGAATCTTGGCAGTGCAAGAAAGCCTGGAATCACTGAGGGTGTTGTTAGATGTTACCTTTCCCATGTGTTAAATGCTCTTAAGTTGGGAATGTCCAGGCATTGAGCCATGAAAAGATGAACTGAGTGCCCTCTGAGTATCTTTAAGAGTCTCTTCTGGTGAAATCATCTCCAGCTTGTTAGACAACTTGTGGTGCAGTAACATCAGTCTGCTTCAGGGAGTAACACCAGGACTTTGCAGTCCTCTGGTATCCCAGAATGCATTGCTCCCAGCCCTCACCATGCAGGCAACTTCTGGACTGGCAGCCAGGGAGAGCTAAGGAGATGTGGGTGAGTGGGGAGATGTAAGAGGGGGATGAGTGGGGAGTCAGTGGAGAACCACTGGAGAGCCAGAGAGCTGAGCAGAGTAGACACAGGATGGCTAGGAGCTGCCAAGACTATGCCCTCGCTAACCACCTCTCCAGTGAGAAGTCAGAGATGTATATGTTAGAGAAGGTATTAACACTTAACATGTGACTGCTCACTGCATGTTCTAACTTTAATATCACCTAGCAGTTCTTAGAGTTCACACATGTGAATTGTAATGTGCAGCAACCCTTTAGGGTGGTGTCACACATTCAGCTTAACACTTCTAAGTGAAGTTAAAATGAAAAGGCACTTTCACGCTCTTTAGCTTGTCAAGTTCCTTCCTGGCATTGTCAAGTTGTTCTCTTTAAGGTCAGGGTTATCTTCTAAAAAAGTCTAAGGGCTTTTTATACATTTAGCATGTGTTGACTGCACTTAAAATGCTAGCACCTAAGAATTTAAGCAGGATAACATGTGCTAAGTGCTGTTGTATCATAGCAAACTTACATTTCTTTGAGCAAGAAGTATCCCCTCATCGTATTGTGTGTAACGTGTTGTTTTAATGTGGCACTGCTCCATGGAGATATTGATTAAGTACAGATGCTCAAAAGGCCTCAGGTGGCAGTGCTCTTAGTATTTACTCAAAGTGCTCTAGATTAGATTGGGAGCAAACAGAAAAGATGTTTTCTGCTTAGTTGGGGGGTGGAGGGCGGTGGGGAAGCTTGAAGCCTGCCTGTACTTGCTGAGGCCAGCAGGCTAGGGGTGCTCCCACATGCCTCCTAGGAGACAGCTGGAGAATGCACAGAATACAGATCCCATCCTTCTCCCCAGCCCTCCCACCCACCAGCTGGCTGCTGTCAGTGCCAGTGCCTAGGGAGTGAGCAGAGTTGCAGGGAGGGAGGAGAGCCCTCTTCCCCCACTCCCCAGTCCCTCAGTCTCTCCCAGCTTGCTGGCTTGGGTCCTCTGGGGGCTGGACCAAGCCAGGCCCATGCAACAGAGGGGCTCCATTTCCTCCCCCCCTGCCCAGCCACACAGGGAAGAGACACAGCCTTTTATGTCTCCTCTCTATGACAGCCTAGGGGTGGGGCTGGGCCGGTGCTCATCAAGAGCAGATGAGCACTGGCCAAGGCAAACACATCACCCTGTGAGAGGCCCCTGGGATGCTGGGGAATGTGACCTAACTTTACTTGTGATGAGATGTGATACAGACTTTTGATAGAGCATGCTGAACTATAGTGCTTTAGACTGATACCATGTCCATCCAGGGTTAACTTAAGCAGGATCTGCCATTTTTACAGTGCTTTATGTACCATGAATATCTGTTGAGTTATAGCTGTACAGCACTTTCGGAACACTTAATGAGCAATAAGTGTAATGCCTCTACCTAGCCAGTATAATCAATTATGGTCACAGGGTGGGTGTCCATAAACCAGCTGATTGTCATTGTCAGCACTGAGAATGATTGCACTGAGTCAGTTCAAGACTCTGTTGCAGTACTGCAATCTATATTTAGATTGTAGTAAGCATTAACATGTGACTGTGCAGAAAAATGTCTAAGGTATATTAATGCTTCCTATGATCTAAATATAACTCATGCTAAGTGTAACATGTAACAAAGCCCTAACCTTAATAGTTCATCACATTCCAATAATTTGCAATTGTTGCAAGTGAATGTGTGACAAGGCCCATAGATATATGCTGTATAAGGGCATGTTTGCACAGCAGCTGTTCTGGTGTCCATGTAAGCCTATCTAAGCTAGCATCAGACTAACTGTTGCAAGTATTGCTAGTAGTACAACTATGTTGTCATGAAACTCAGAAGAAGCTGTGACACATGTCTGTGAAAGTAAGTAAATAATTGGGTATTTAGTTTTTACCAAGCTCCATGTTTCACAGCAGCTGCCTCTGGAACTAGAAATATAAGGTAGCTACTTTTAAAGCTGGCTCAGGTATGTTTGTTACACTGTAGCCACTGTAACAGCACGGGCTCCTAGGGGTGGCTGTGAACTCCCCTAGCACCCCCTACTACGCCAAGGTGATATTAAAAGCACCCTCACAATCTTGCCCGCCACGTCTTTGATGTTAATAATGTTTAAGGGAGGCTGCCCTTAGTCCTCTTTGACACAGTGCCCTGATGTATCCCAGTCTTAGTTCTATCTTGGGTGACTCGGTGCACCTCAGCCTTATGGGTTATGTGTGGCTCCAACCACCCCGTACCACGCCCCAAGCCTCACAGATGTACCAGACGTTGTTTGGTCAATTTTCCTTCCTGTGCCCCACGGGTGCTCGCTGGCTTGCCTCGCAGCCTGCACCCGCATGGACGCTCGCTGGCTTGCCTCACCCTGCCCGCACTGGGGCTTCTCACAACTGCCCACATTGGGTCTTCTCGCCTTAGGGCTCAGGCGGCCTCAGCCTTACCTGGCCCCCTCCCAATCCTCTGCTCCCCTTCTCAGGGATGGCTCAGTGCACCCCCGAATGTTGTGCCCTCTCTGGCACCAGGGTCCCCACATTCCCGCGGAGCCCCTGTGAGGCCTCCTCCAACCCTAATAGCCTCACCCCATCCTCCGCTGAAACAACAACAACAAAATAATAACACAAGCCCCTGGGCTATAACACAAAGTTAAACCTCCTGGCTAAACATCCTCTAACCACACCACCTCTCTCACCCGAGTAACTTGTGGCTGGTACATTCAGGTCTTAGTCTCTTTCCCACCTTCAGGCAGTACTCCTTTTTCCTATCTGCTGGGGGAGGGGGAGGGGGAGAGAGGACTCACCACCTCCAATTTGGGTCTTATAGTAGTCAGCCCTGCCCCTTCCAGTCAGCTGACTCACCAGGTGTGGGCCCCTTAGCTCCTCCTGGCTGCCCCTAGCAACTACCACCTGAGCCCACACTACTGCTTTTCAAGTAGCAGGCACCTTAGTGCCCTGCTACAGTCACCAAAACAGTGCAGGATTGGGAAGGCAGAGAAAGTGATTTTGAAACCCTTCTTCCATGGCATAACTCAGGCACGGTGACAAGAGTAATTGAACCAGATGCTAACGGGGATGGCAGGGTAAAAAAATTTTTTTTGCCACAGGTGCACCATTGTGGTGGCAGTGAAAACCAGATGTCCTTGCATGCAGGAGCTGCCCGGGGTACTTTAGCACAGCGTTTCCCAACTGGTGTGCTGCAAGGCGCGTCCAGGTGTGCTGTGGAATTTTGGCCTGGAGTCACGTGCCCTGCCTGCTGCCACCATGGAAGCACAGACAGATAGGAGATGCCCTGCTCTGCACCCGGCTGCTCACCCTCCCTCCCCCGGTCCATGCCCAGCCGCTCGCCCCACCCCCAACTCTGCATCCGTCCACTTGTCAGCACCTCCCCTGCCCGCCCCCGCCCCACTCCACATTCGGCCACTGTGTCACGGGATGGGAGAGGCCCAGTACGTGTGCCACCAAAACCAAAAGGTTGGGAAACGCTGCTTTAGCAAGTACTAAATGACAGTGTAGTAACCACCAGTGCCGGATAGGTCATTTCTGACCCTACTACATAGTAACAATGAGCTACTGCACAGTAGCAGTGGCATTACAGTTCATGTCTGCCAATACTACATCACCGTAGTGATAAGCTATGTCACCATAGCTCATTGCTAAGGCCGTGTAGTGTCTCATGTAGACATGCCCACCATTGCCATTAAAACAGAGATTGGATAGTTCCACTTTTTTTTCTATTTTGTAAAATTTTCAAAAATAAATCAGGAAATCTTTATCCCTCTGGAAAAGTGGTTACTGTTTTCCTGTGTTTCCTGAACTGTAGTAATCATTGGAATCTTGATGCTAAAGCTATGTCAAAATTCTTCCTGGTAATGAGCAAATACAGGCTTACTTCTAGTAACCAAAGCTGCATTCAGCATCACCTTCTTATTCCACTTCCTATTCTTGAATTAAAATCTTATCACTTCATGATTTAAGACTACATTCATTTATTGATGCTATCAACCAGGTGAGGTGAAAGAACAAAAGTTCAGGCTTTTTTCACCTAAGCTGGACTGACTAAAATGTCTAGTACTTTTGCTCATTCTTCTTCTTCTGCCCATAATCTACTAAAGCATACACTTAATATTGCAACCAAATGTTTACCTTTTCCTTCTCCACATAATTCCTTTTAAATTTTCACATATTTTACTTTATAAACCAAGTTCAATCTTTCACATTATGTCCTTGGAATTCAGCAATCTGATTTCTTACTGAAAGAAAAGAAGTCTTATTTTATGGATGAAATAATTTGAAGCTTAATCATTTGTTTGAATGGGAAGTAGGGGCAGAAAAAATAGATCTTCATTTTTAAAGGCACATTCTTTACTATCACTTTGAAAGCCAAACTTCAGGACAAAGCAAGCTATACTGGGGACATTTCGTTTCTTTTATTTTGGGGGGAGGAAGTGTTGCTTTAGCATTTTGGATTCCTACAGTGCAGTGTAAAAGGAGCAGAAAGGTAAAGCACTATTGTTCAAATAGGCTAAGACTGCACCCTTTGTTTAGGCAAAATCTCTCTTTAGAAGTGGGAGTTTTCCTTTAGCAAGGAGCTAAGTCTAAATTGTGATAAAATACATTTTTAATTATTATTGTTCTCCAGTATAAATTAGTGAGTCTGCACTGCTTTGATCAACCAAAGATTACCCCTTTTGTAAAGGAATCTCTTAAAAAAACAAACACAAAGCTGCCACTGTTGTTCCCAATATCACCCTTTCACTAAATTGTTATGGAAAAATACAAATTAGCGGGTGATTTCCTGTACCATTATCTCTGGATCCCTAGCTGCTGGAATGGCCTCTTCGGAGTTGCTGGAACACCATATTGAAAATCCTTATTTATGCTTGGGTTGGCTAGTATCATGATAATACTATGATAAGGAGAGCATTTAAGGTGGTTAAAGAAACCTTGCTAACTTCTTTTCCTCCAGGGATGCATTCTTCATTTGAATCTAGGTATTGGAAATAAGATGTCCACTGCTAAGCTTTGGCTAAATTATTCTGTAGTTATCCAAATGCACAGGCTTCTTAAGCACAGATCTTACAAGGACTGAGTGTGTCTATAAATTTAAGAACATAACAGGAACCTTTGACTGAAGTTGCAGTCAATGATATCCACAACCCCAACCAGCTGATAGACTAAGAAATTGTAGTTAATATTAGGACCGTAACTTCCGTTAGTTCACTTCACTCTGTGATGCTATATTTATTCAACCTGACAGAGTGTGTATATAGATAAAAATTACATGTTTTTTTTTTTAATGTTTTCATGTGTTCTGGTGTTTGTAACTCTTTGGGTCCTCAGAGTTTGTTTCCTACTTGTTCATATTCTTCTACCTAGACTGGAAAATAAAATGAAAACAAAGGCACAATATCTACTGTTTCCAGCTTGAAACTATATTTGATAGAACTATATTTAATGTATTGGGCACATTGTGTCTCCAAAAAAATGTGAGATTTTAGGGCATAATTTTAATGCCCAATGCATATAGGGGAGTCATAGAGAAAGAGGGCTGGAAGGGGCATCCAGAGGTCATCTAATTCAGCCCCCTGCCTGAGGCAGGACTGTCCCTATCCAAACGATCCCATACTACCATACTCCAAACTCTACATAAGACATCCAAACATAACATAAACTGAACACCTTAACCTCCCGCAGATAAAGCAGGGGAACCACAGCAGCCAGTGTCCTACTGGCTGCTGTCAATATAGGCTCAAGGGGGCCATTCTCCCTTGCTACAGAGGAAAGCAGGAACCCCACAGACCATATCAATCCAACCACATGGTAAAATTCCTTCCTGATCCCAAATATGGCAATCAGCCTGACTCTGATCAGAGGAACAAGACTCTCTACCCAGAAACACCTATCTTTGTTCCTAACTGGAGAATCAGCACACTCCAGTTGAAGTCCCCAGCTGTATCTGTAGCCAACAACCAATGCCTCTGGGGAGGCTTAACCCCTCCCCCCGACACAAATAGTAGAAAAAGGGGGTTGGGATAGGGCAGGAGCAACTAGCAAAGCCCAGAAGAATGGGAAATACCCACAGTAGAAAACAGGCACAGCTATGCCTATATAATTTCTAACCAGTAGCTGCTCGACCTCTTCAAGACCTCCAGTGATGGGTCCACCACTTCCCTAGGTAGTCTACTCCACTGTCTAACTATTTTAACAGTGAAGAAGTTTATTTTGAATATCCAGTCTAAACTTATTTTGCTCCAGCTTCAGGCCATTGGTCTACATGCTTCCCTGTGCAGCGAGAGAAAATGTGCTTTCCTTCTGCTTTATGCCAGCCCTTCAAGTATTTGAAGATTGCTACCATGCCCGCTCTTAAGCACCTTTTCCACAACCTGAATATATCTAACTCATTCATCCCCCCCTCATATGACTTGCCTTCTAAGCCCTTAATCATCTTTGTTGCCCAGCTGTGGACCCTTTCTATCTTCTCCACATCCTTTTTAAAATGTGGAGCCCAAAACTGCACACACTACTCAAGATGAGGCCTAGCCAGTGCTGAGTACAGAGGCACTATTACTTCCTGTGTCTTGCACCTAATGCTTCTTTTAATGCAGCCCAAAACCTCATTGGCTTTTTGTGTGGCTGCATCACGCTGCAGAATCATATTAAGTCTGTGGTCTATGAAGACTGCCAAGTCTTATTCCACAGAGCTTCCATACAGCCAAGTGCCCCTCATTTTGTATTTATGTTTTAGATTATTCCTCCTGAGGTATAGCACCTTGCATTTTCTTTTTCCCTATTTTCATCACTGAGCATTTAGAAGTAAGTACATTGACATTTATTAATATATTTCAGCAAAATATTTGTCCTAGTGGCAGTTTTATGTTTCCTTGGTTTTCATATAACCTCCCATGCCCGGTACTATTCCAAAGTGACTACTGATTTCTAATTAAATTTAAAAGCTCTCAAGATAGTTGATATGACTTGATTACTCTTAAGTTCTGTACAGTAGCAGATCAAACCTCTCACACAGAGCAATAAACTTTGTATTATAATGCTGTGTTTATTTCCACAGGGATACCATTGATTCCAAACAAGTGAAGACAGTGCATCTCAAGGTAGGCTATATGTCTTACTGAACTTTCTTTAAAGAACGTATAAGTATCCAGGATCATATTAACACTCACCAACTGTTTCACATGCTGTAAATATGTTTGCAGTTTAATCAGTATGAGATTACAAACTGGATCAAATCAAACCCTCTTTAAAATTGTCCAAAGAGGAATCTGTTAAAAATTCAAAGTACTGACAAACTATAAATATCCTTCTGTTAGAGCCCTATTGGTGGAGACAGAGCTGGTATCTTAGAACTATTTCTACACATACCTTTTAATCACCCTGTGTCTGTAGTCAATTATGAAATTATTGACAATTATGAAACATATGGGCATAGATACAAATTATTAAATTAAAATTCAAGAGGAGAATATCCTCTTGATTTGATTTGTTTAGAGAGTAGAATTAAAATCCTAATTTATTTAGCTTGCAATTTTTCACTTTAGCTTATGTGGTGGGTTTTTGTCTTCCTTATATGAAGTTCTACAGTTTATATTTAATATTTGGCTGTTTATATAAACGTATTGTTTGATACAAAATCTATTTAGTACTTTGTCTCTAAATTCACTGGCAGTAAGATTCACTGGCAATAGGATTCATTTAATATGTCCAGATAATTCTTAGCCTTTCTGCTGATACAGCCAATAAGGGTTTTGCATAAGGATGACAACATTTATCATTTAGAAATGTTGAATACTTAACCCTGACCAATAAATAATTCCATGGAGGGCAAAGAGTATCCAAAAGATCATACCTTCTTTTAGCCACTGCCTAAAATTATGTCATAAGCTTCAGTTATTTTGTTAAAGTTGGCAGACTTCTAACATAGCAGAGAGAGATGAAAAGTATAAGTTATTGCTTTACTCTTATACCTATGCTTCACAGAGATTACTCAGGCACCTAAGATAAATAAGTATTTGAGGATGAAATTGTATTAAAAAGGTGGTGTTTTGAGGTTGTAGCCAGGCAATCACATAAGGAGGTACTTTAAGGAAGTTCTCTTAAAAGCACAGGAACAAGCTATTCTGATGAGGCAGAAAAATAAAAAGTGCAACAGAAGACCAGCCTAGTGAGACAGCAATCTTTTCAAGGAGTTGAAACTCAAAAAAGAATCCTATAAAAAGTGAAAACTTGGTCATAGTACAAGGGATGAGTATAAGAGTATCACAAGGGTATGCAGGAAGACAATTAGGAAGGCCAAGAACAGTTTGAGATGTGAGTGGCAAGGGACCTAAAAGACAATAAAAAAGGATTCTACAAATATATCAAAAGAAAGAGGAAGACCAAAGAAACCTTACAGAATGTAAAATAGTTACAGATGATAGAGAAGGCTGAAATATTGAACTCCTTTTTTAATATCACTCTTCACAAATAGGGGCAGCTACCAGATGACAAATGCATTTGGTGAGGGAAGGATACAAACAACAGCCTAGAGTAATGGCAGAATGGGATTACTTAGAGAAACTAGATGCTTTCAAGACAGCAGGACCAGATGGAATGCACCCAAGGGTAATAAAGAAAATGTCTGAGGTAATTTTAAAGGCACAAGCTATCTCTTTTCAGAACTAGTGGAGGTAGGGTGAGGTCCAGGATGACTGTAAAAAGGCAAATACAGTGTCCATATTTCACAAAGGGACAAACGAAGATCCAGGAAATTACAGACCAGTCAACCTGACTTAAATACCCAGAAAGATAATGGACCAGGACCTCAAGGAATTCACTGTAAAGTGCATAGAGAAGAAAAAGATGATCAGGAACATGGATTCACTAAAAGCAAGTCATGCCTTACCAACCTGATTCCCTTTTATAACGTGACAGGCTCTGCAGAAGAAGAGAAAGCAGTGGACATGGTAAACTTTGACTTTAGCAAAGCTTTTGCCACTCTCCCATGACATTCTTATTAGCAAACTAAAGTATTACAGGCAAGCTGAAAATACTGTAAGGTAGATACATAATTATTTGCATCATCATACTCAATGAATAGTCATCAATAATTTGGTGCCCAGTTGGGAGGAAGTATCAGGTAAGAGTCCCCAAGCATCTATCCTGGGTCTGGTATCATTTAATATCTTCATTAATGTTTTGGATGATGGGATCAAGTGCATACTCAGTAAATGTGATGGTGACACCAAGTTGGTGGGGGTTGCAGATGTTTTGGACAATAGGGCTATGGATCCAGAATGACCCGGATACACTGGAGAAATGATCTGCAATCAATCAGGTCAGATTCAACAAGGACAAGTGCAAAACCCTACACATGGGATGGAATAATTGTGTGCAGAAACAGAGACTGGGGAATGACTGCCAGGTTGCAGTACTGCCAAGGTCCTAGGGATTAGAGCAAACCATAATGTTAAATATGATCCAACAGAGTGGTCCTGTTGTAACAAAGGCCAAGAGCATCTTGGGTTTTAGTATTAAGAATGTCACTTGGAAATAAAGGGAAGTGATTCTTCCACTCTTTTCAGAACTGGTGAGGCCTTGCCTAGAGTACTGTTTCCAGTGTTGGGCCCCACACTTCAAAAAGGATGTGGACCATTTGGAAAGACTCCAGCACAGAGCAATAAAATCACTAGGGGCCTGGGAGGCAAGACTTATGAGGAACTTAAGAGTGATATGAGAACTAGGGTTCTTTAGTCTGGAGAAGACTGAAGGTAGACTTGATAACTGTCTTTATATGCCTGAAGGGCAATTACAGACAGGATGAAGATGGGATTTTCTCAGTGGCTGTAGGGGACAGGACTATGAGTAATGGCCTCAAGCTGCAGCAGGGGAAATTTAGATTGGAGATTAGGAAGTACTTTCTGACTGAGAGTCATCAAACATTGGAACAAGATATCTAGAGAGCTATGGAATCTCCATTCTTGGAAGTTTTCAAAAGCAGGCTAGACAGGCACTTGGCTGGGATGGTTTACAGTCAGGGAGAATCCTGCCTTCAGAAAGGGGCTGAATTAGATGAATTTTGAGGTCCCATCCAGCCATACTTTTTTACACTCCTGTAAGTAGGATCAAATGTGCTAGACCAGTGCGTCCAACTTTTTGCCCTAAATTACTTTGCACGCTCCCCAAGTGCAACTCTCTCCCTTTGCCCTGCCTAGTTAGGTGCTCTGCTTTCTTCTCCTGCTCTGTGCTTCCTGGCCAATCTGTTGCTTGATTTTTGCTTATTGTCCTAAACTCCCTGTCAGATCTGATGTTCTGCTTTTTACTCTTGCCCTATCTGCCACTGTGCTGCTTGTCTTCTCCACAGCCTGCTGCATGCCACACACAGAGGCTTAGCTGCTATGGAAGTTCATTCTGCAAAAAATTGCAGGAGGATCCCCTGTAGGCATACAGTAATTAATGCATTCAACAAATGCATTCAACAGATATTTTAAGAAAGCTGCTGCAGCCAGGAGTGAAATTCATAGTACAGAGGGGTTGCTCAGGCACAACAGATATAGAATATCATCTTTGAACTTACTTTGGTGTGCTTGTGTGTGTGGAGCAAGAGTCATGTCACGGTGTTGCTATTTGCATATGTCCAATTTTAAATTTTTTCAAAAGGTAAACTAAATCCAGCTAAAGACATTAAGCCCCATTCTAAATTTCTTTCAACATCAACTTGCATACAAACCCAAAATGAATCTATCCAAGTCTGATGGCCCAGGAAGTGTCTTACATGCAGCTGAAGGTGATTTAATGAGTTAATCTACAAAATCCACATTTTTATAACATGAAAGGATATGGAACACATATGTATGTATTTCTGTGTGTGTGTGTGTCTAAATAAAATACACACACACACACACACACACACACATTTATACAAAACCAAATACCCTTTCTTCCCTGAAATTCAGAACTTTGCAACTGTGAGGTTATTTGAGGAAATAAAAGTACTTGAAAAAAAATTATCAACTCACAGGAGATTACTAAGCAATTTTGATGTTCAGAGCACATGGAGTTTCAACAGGAAACTCAAAAGGCATTTATGAATCACACTATACACAAGAAGATCCTGAGCTCAGATAAAAGCTGGAATGAGGGTCAAAGAAGTTGTCTCTTATTTTAGCAGGAGAAGAGGTTTTAAAAGTGAATTTGGAAAGACTTAATGCAGAGACAGGCATGCAGCACTTTCAGCTTTTGGAAAAGGAGAGGGGAGACCTGTGAATCATGAGCAAATTAGTTTTATGAATCAGACTCTTTACTGGTGACTGTGACACTAACATGGTGTGACTCAGCACTGCCAATAACCAGGTTGAATCATCAACAAGTCAGCAATTGGAGAGGACATCATTTTTAGGGTGCTTACTGAATATCAACTGAGTTGTTTTAATAAAATTATTCTAGGGCCGCATCCAGACAAGTAGGGGTCAAAAAAACCTGCAGGAAAAAAAGCAAAGCAGTGCATGCACAGGCAGTGCCACAGCTACCAGCCAGGCTCTGTGCAGTAGACTGACTGCTTCTGCAGCCCCATGAGGCCCCCCGGGCCCCAGGTAAGGTTGCCATGGGCCAGAGCGTTCATGGCATGGGCATTCCCCAGGGACAAGTAGTGGTGGCACATGGTGCCCTGCTGCTAGTTGTCCCCAGGGAACCATATATCCACACCATGTGTGGACCTGACCTAGGAGAACAAAGGAATGGGAAACTACTCTGGGTGTGCTCAGCTGCTTACCATGTGATTCCTATAATGCAAGCAAC
Organism: Crocodylus porosus; assembly: GCF_001723895.1. Taxonomy (NCBI): domain Eukaryota; kingdom Metazoa; phylum Chordata; order Crocodylia; family Crocodylidae; genus Crocodylus; species Crocodylus porosus. The sequence goes on from NW_017728947.1 coordinate 36,525,012, forward strand.
CAGTTTATATAAAAAGATTCAAATGAATTGGGTGTCTATACACATGCTCTGGAGTGGAGTGAGAATGCATTTTCATTACGATGGTTCTCAGAAGCCACTCTAATTAAAATGCCTGCAGCATTTCATGTATTTAGTGTCCCAATGTTTTAAAATGGCAGTGGGGGCGCTTTAACTAAAGCTCATTGAGCAAGCTGTAATTAAGGTGCCCCTACTGCCATTTTGAAATACTGGGATGCTGAATACACATGAAGGTGAAACTGCTGGAGCATTATAATTAAAAGGCTCTAGAAGACTTGATTAATTTAGTTTAGTCTTATGCATTCAAATTAGAGCATGTCGGAGCACGTATCCCGCATGTGTACGGCACCCATTTAGACTTTTTTTTAGAGCCTACCTATAGCTAAATTAGTTCCAGTCTACACATTATATGCATGATTAACCAGTTAATTGTACCTTATGTTGTGACCCAAGTATATATTCAATCAATTAATGGCATGATAAAACAAGGACTATGTTGCAAAGTTATTCCACAGAAAAACTGTAATAACTTTTAAAACATTTTTAAAGCACCTGGTGCCTGAAAGTAAAGATAGTTTATTTCTGTTAAAAGGTTGGAATAAATCAGACATAATCTCTATATAAATGGCTGAAAGGGGATAAACAACAATACCATTTTCTCTCAGTAAGTCAGCCATTCCACTCCTCTACCCGGAGCTGTCAAAATATGTGAAAGAGGAAAAAAGATGTCTGTTAAGAGGTCAGTTCTGTGACAGAGTAGGACAAATTGTGAGCCATGTATCAACAGTTCATGTCTAATATATACTAGTAATCATGGAGAAGATGGAAATGTTCAAGTAAGATTCCTTTAAATGTATATCCCAGAGAGATATCACAGTAAATCATTTCTAGTAACACAAAAAGCCAAGTCAAAGAAAGATATAGCATCCAAAAGAACTTCTGCTGGGAAACACTCACAAAGTAAGTTTTGGGGGAAAAGGAGGAGGAATGATGTTAGCTTATACTGTGGTAAGGAAGTACATTCAAATAAAGTTATTTCTGAACAGATCAGAAAAAGCAAATATGAGATAAGTGGCATATTTCCAATGACAAATTTATTCTGTGAAAAGCAGTGGCTAGAGCTGACCAAAACAATTTAAGTTCATGTTGAATTTGGCAAATAGTTTTGACCAAGATAATGCAAGATAATTGGAAAACTCAGAATAATATATTTCAACATTTTCAAATCAAATATTTTTAGTTTTGTGGGTCTGATTCAGGGCTGCAAGATCACAGTTGCTTACATTAAAAAGCATATCAACACAAAAAATTGAGTAATTTTGTTTTTGTATCAACCCTGGATTCCTTCTTTATATAAGTTTATAGAATGTCTAATGCATTGTAATCATCTAGTAATTACTATCATAAACAACATATTTAACAGTTCATTGTTGTCCCTTTTAAGTGAGATAAAATTAATTGTCCAATGTTGAATATCATGATCACTCTTGCCTACTTCAGAGATTTTCCAAAGTATCACTGATGAGCTAGCCAGGCTGAAGAATCTCTGAAAGGCAAGGGTGGCTAATATTTTAAATAAGGACTTTGACAGGCTGAGAGACTCTGAGCAAATGTCAGTGATATAAATACATATTTTATACCTATGTAACTGTACCTTACCTGACTAAGATGATTATCACCGAGTCAAGAGTCTAAGCACTCAAGTTCTCTCAAAATCATGGATGAAAGAGTCCTATTTCCATAAAATATGATCAAGACCACAGCTGCCATTGATGTGGTTGCTTGGTAAAAAAGAAAAAGAAAAGGAAAAAAAGCCACAGGCAGTAGCTGGGATTGAAGGATAAATGACAAAAGGGACAGGATCAGAACAGGTGATGCTTTGGTAAGTGTAGTATAATTTATTCAGAAGAATGGGGGAATGGCAGAAGATTCATTACAGAGACAAAAGTCCACCCCACCTGAAAAAAGAATGAGGAACTTGGTTATGTTTGAGGTAAAGCACTCCCTACAAGAGATAAATGGCTTGTAGAATTTTGAATGGGAAACAAAAAGCTTTCATGTCTATCTCCCCAACCTAATCTGGCTCATGTTTCATAGTAAGTAAAGTCATTAATGTCCAGAAGTCAAGGCAAGTGCTGAATAGGCCAGGAATCCCATCTCAATCCCAGTCATGAAGATTAAGATGTATGGGCAGGGAGACATTGCACCACCCCTTGCCCTTTTCAGTAACTGTTACTGAAGAATTTCAGTCTGTAAGGATGCTGGGCTATTACATTTTACTAGTATTACTGATTTAAAAAAGCATATACCTTTCAAGGATAAAAAAATGGTCTAAAGTGAGGGCCTTGTTATATCTTACATTGTGCGCTGCTGAAATGTCAGTCAGTGTTAGTACTACCTCGAGTTTGCAGCAGTCACACTCAGGCCAGCATGAGCCTGGAGGACTGAAAGGTAAGAGTCCCCCCACTTCTGTTCTGGGCTTCCCCCTTGCCCCCCAGGGCTCCCCCTGTTCCTGCTCCCCCCACTAGCGCCCGCTTACTTGTGGTTGGCTGTGCTCTGTCCCAGGGAAAGATAAACCTGCCAGGTTGAGCCTACCCAGAGAGCTGGGGGAGGGGGAGGGGACAGTAGCCAGGCAGGCAAATTATCCTTTCCCTGCCTGCTTCCCCAGAACTGGCAGAATAGGCAGCCACAAGTAATTAGGGAGGGAGATGGGAGGGCAGTAAGAAGGAATCTGGGGTGCTGGGTAAGGTAGTGGTGGCAGTGAGCTTGATCTGGCTCAGTGGGGGAGGAGGCAGGAGGAGTTGGTGACTGTTCGACCTTATCATCCCTTGGGGCACTGTGGTGAACAAATGTTCCCCCAGATCCTGGTGAGCACCCCTTCTAAACTTATAGGTGGCCATCAGATCACCCCTGAGCCTCTGTTTTTCCAGGCTGAAGAGTCCCATGCCTCTCAACCTCTCATCATAAGGTCTGTTTTCCTGACCTCTGATCATGCACATGGCTCTCCTCTGCACTCTCTCAAGCTTCTCCACATCCTTTTTGAATTGTGGAGCCCAAAACTCGATGCAGTACTCCAGCTGCAGCCTCACCAAGGCTGAGTACAAGGAGAGAATGACGTCCTGGGATTTGCTTGAGAAGCACCTGTGGATGCAAGCCAGTGTTTTGCTCACTTTACTAGACACAGCATCACACTGAAGGCTCATGTTCATCTTGTGGTCAACCATGACCCCCAAGTCCCTTTTGTCTGTAGTGCTAACCAGCATAGCACAGCCGAGCCTACAACCATCCTGCAGGTTTTTCTTCCCAAGAATGGAGAACCTTGCATTTTTTGGTGTTAAACACCATCAAGTTCTCCTCCGCCTATTTCCTAAGCCTATCAATATCTGCCTGGATTGCCCTCCTGTCCTCAGGTGTGGATGCTTTACCCCAGAATTTGGTGTCATCGGCGAACTTGGCCAGTCTACTTCTGACACCAGTGTTTAACCTAGAATAGGTACATTTTAGTGTAATACTTAGAGATTTGGATAATTTCTGGCAAAATGGAACATAATCTTGCCCTGTTACCTTTGAGCCACATAACAAGTGCTTCAAACTAGTGTCAGGTGTTAATGGGAAGATAATCCAAGTGTTAAGAGCTCCAGGAGCTGCCCAATATTACTAGGTAACAAGGCCATGATAAAACTGCCACTGTAGAAGATTTCAGGAAGAACATACACTTCAGTAAAAAAAGTTCATCTCTGCAATTGTCCATGTAATTAAATGAATATTGTTTTTTTATACATATTTTCCTAAAAAGAAAAATACAGTAAAAATACCCAGGATGCACAGAAAGAAGTTGAGTATTCTGTAGATACTCACCTGTACAGTTAAGTTAATTCAGCATAGTCACTGATACAGACATCTTTTACTTTTTCTTACTTGAGAATCAGGAGCAAATGCACATGGTAATTGCTGATTTCAAAAGATACTCAGAATCTGCTTCTAGCTTTGCTCAAAACAGTGGACTGACATAAATAGCTTGGCCCTAAAATGCTGCTATTAGCCAGCTACTGCATATGACAATTGAGCTCTATTGATTTTCCATCAATTCCTTTATTTTCAACTCAGCTGAGAGGGAGAAACTGCTGGCATCATGTGGATTTGCCATAGCATTGTTGATGGCAGCATTCTTTAATCCACTTTTCTGTGTGGACTAACACTGTACAGAGTAAATTGACAGTGATACACAGAGACCCCAAGCTTGCCTTCAATCTTCACTTCCCTTCTCAAAGACAACTTGCTTGGTCTGTGCTAATCATCTCTGCAGCTGGTCATCAGATTGTTTTGTAGTCTATGTGGAAGGCTCTAATATTGTTGATAATGCAGCTGCAGGAAGTTAGCTTATTTCTATATACCTCTTAACATGTTTCTGTTTATTGTAGGCATTGGTAAGAATCTCAACCTTGCAGATGTTCCTCCGAAACAAAACAAACCATATTAGGACATTACTGATTGGATATCACTTCATTTTGATAACTATGCGTGCAAAAAGAAGTGAAAATATTTGCCTGATCAGGCCTCTGAAAGCATTCTACAGCCGTGACCTAACAGAAGTGCATGGCTGTATAGAGCTTTAAAAGATGCCATGAAAATCTAAACCTTCATTGCATATGGGTTCAGATGAAGATTTTTCTAAACATAGCATCTTCAGTAACTTGTGTTTGCCTGCCTCCCAGACTTAGACCTGTTTTCAGAATGGGAGTGAGGAAAGGCAGTGGAGGGAGTTTGGTCTGAGGATATTTCAGCCAGCACTGGAGGGTAGGATGGGTGGTTTAGAGCACCCACCCAAGGTCAGGGCTCGGGAACCCCTAGAATGACCGTCATCCATTCCCTTCTCCCTTTCCATTCTGAAAACATCCCCCAGACTGGAGGAGAGGCCATTGCTAGGGGAAACTGGTTGCAGGCTCATTGCCACCAGCTAGATTACCCCAACCCCCTCTCACCCCACCCCGCAACTCAACAGTGAACTTCTGTTTGGTCTGCAGGATTGTTGTAACTCAGAACACTTCCTTCAAAATGTTTTGAGTTACAGCGGGGAGCTGCTCTTCTATTTGCATTCATTTTGTTTTTGTGGACTTGTGTTATGGGCCAGATTCTGAGTTCACTTAGAGTGGAGTAAATCTGGAGTAAGTATTCCAGCTGTGATGAGCTTGCTGTAGTTACACCAGTTCAAGTAACAACACAATCTGACATCCTGTCTTCCTAGGAGTCCCCAAAACAGCACTCACACAGGGATACCCTGGCATATCTTAGGACACAAAGAGCAGGTCTACACGATATATTGGTGGCGTAGCAATGAACTACACCGCCATAGCTTCTTGCTATGGTGCAGTGGCATTGCTGGGCACTAACCATGATGTGACACTACTGTGGAGTAGTAACAAGCTACTGCATAGTAGTTTGTTTCTACTGTGCAGTAGCATTGGAAAAAAAACATGCAGTGACAGTACTGCTCAAGTACTAAATGGCTCCGCAGTACCAACTGCACAGTCCACTACTCATGTAGACATGGCCAAATAGTATAATTCAGCACACTTAGTCTATGTGCTAGGTATAGATTTATATTAATATTATTTTCTTATAAGAAACCTTTATTATCTACCCTAAAAATTCCATGTCATCTGTTAAATGACCTAAAAAAGAACACAATGTTAGCCGATTAATTAATCCTACTACTGAAATGGATAATGAAAGTGAATGAGTGGCTCCAGTAATTTGATCTGCTTTTTAAAAACAAATGGGTGTTTATATGTGTTATGTTTAAATATGAGTGAGACAAAGCTCAAGTATTTTAGGTTAAAAATGTGAATATTACCTCTCCATTTTTCTTCCTTTTGTAAGCAGTGAGTCTAGTCTTTTTCTTAAGCACAGCTCCACAGAAACTACAAGTACATACAGTGGAATGAGAGAAGACAGAAATTTGCTAGTAGGACTTAGGTGTTAGTATGACAGAGTACCCTCGGAATTTGCAAAATAGATGATGATAAAGCAATATCCATAGTAACTTAAACTACCCACTCCAAAGTCACTCTGCACAACACTCTAAATCACTGTTAATGCTGTTAACAAATTAGGTCCCAGTCCTTCAAATCTTTATTCATGAATGTTTCACATAACTGGCCATGAGCCAACTTGATCCACCAGCAATACTCACTGGGTGAAATTCTGGCCTCACTGATGAAAATAGAAAAGTTCCTATTAATTTTAGCAAGGCTTTTTTTTTTTAACCTATTGTATTAAATAAGTTAAGCACATGCCTAAGTCTGTAGGATAAATGTCTGAATTCTCAAAATACTCCCATGAGGTACGATATGCAATTATCATTATACCCATTTTCACATTGGGGCTCAAGATTCAAAGGGTAAAACTCCAGCTCCACTGGAATCATTTGCAAAATTCCCACTGATCTCAGTACTCAAGTCACCAGTGAAATTAATTTGATGCAATAAACTCTGGCACAGTTTGCACCAGAGTTTATTGCTCCCAGGTACAGCATTTACATGTATACCCAGGACTGCAGCACATTGAGTCATGTTGGAGCAACCCCAGTCTAGCAGGAGGCCCAGGGGATCAGTCTGCTAGACCAGGGCTGCTCCAACCCAGCTGTCCATGCTGTGATGGAGCTAGCTGGAACATGTAAATGCTACAGTGCAGGGCTAGCTGGCAGGCAGCCCCACACTGTATCACCCTCATGCCCTTGCCAGCACCAGTCACTATCTACATGTGCATTGCAACAGAGTAAAAAATTTCACCATAGAATAGTGCTTGCATTGGGAACTACTGTCCTATGGCAGAATTAATTAGTTTACTGTAGCCTAATAGTACCATGTGTGTAAATGGTGATGCTCTTCATGTACAAAGTGTAAATGATTGGCTTAAGGTGACATGTAGGGAAAAGGTCAAAACTAAGATTAATTTTTACTTCCCTCCATATCCCAGCTTTAAAACTCTAACAGTAAATTTCAAAGTAAACCTTGGAATCTAAGCTGATTTAAAGGTTGACTCCTGTTCCTACTGATGCTAATATCCAAATGTCCTTTGTCTCTAATGATGCAGGATGAAGACCTAACTGAACATGATTTATTTGTACAATCAGGCTGTCTTATAAGTGAGAAACATTTATAACCCATTTGTTTTTTTAATATAACTTTAAATTAAACAAGCATAAAAAGAGACTTACTTTTTCTCTCTCTTCCTAGAAGTCAATCATTCCTAGAATTTTTGAAGTGTGGTTGCTAGCTGTTAGACTTTATTAACATTTTTACAGTTACTTTGCAATCAAAAGCAGTCAGCCAAAGTGTCTTACCCCAAAAAACACATATTCACATCTCCTGCTGATAATCTAGAAGAAAAAGATACTAGCTAAATATTTGATATGAAGTTATCTTCTTCCTACTTTAATCCCCCAACTGGCTGCCGCTCAAGTTTATCTCAGTGAAGGGAGAAAAAGAAAAAGGTAGAGAAACAGAAATCTCTTTCTACCTCTTTAGAAACCTGAAAGAAGAATCTTTGGTACCTTGCACAGGGCTAGAGCAGAAAAAGGAAGGAAAAATAAACCATGGTATTTTTTAAGACAAATCCCAGTGAAGACACAGTGCCTTTGGAAATAGAGTTCATAGCTTAGAGGCTTGAAAGCAATTTCTTTATCCATGAAGACAGCTAAGAGACCAATACACATAAGTGTTCAATTAAAAAAATGGAGATAAGCATCCTGAAGCTTATTTTGTGTGTATGTTTTGTTTTTAAATCAAAGACTTGATTGTGTTTTGCAAATAAGGAAAGTAATGCATATAGAGATAAAGATATGCTTTTTGCATCATTCACTTGACAACCTGGTGGCAACCTGTTTAAAAAGGAAATTACTGAGCATTTTACCCCCTATTTTTATGAGCACTAAAAATGCTGTTATCTGATGGAGATTTTCCTCTGAGGGATAATACCATGTTCTTCACTTAGCATTTCACTTGATGGAGTTTTGAGTGTCACAAAAAAGGTGTTCTATAAAGTGAGATCTTGGTGTCTTATCAAATGATAATTCATGAAGGGGTACAAAAAAATTCAACTAAAAAGTTTTTTTTTTTTTTCCATAAGTATAATATTAACACTTAAAATGTAGATGTAGCATGTCCTACTGCCCCTTTCTTCTCAAACCCGGTGGGTTCATCTATATGTGTAATGAATGCAATACAATAAACTCCAGAGTGATTCAAGCCAGAGTCAAGCCAGTGTCAACTGTGCATCCAGGACAGCAGCAATTTGAGCTGGGGTGGAACAGGCCCCTTGTTGGCTTGGCTGACCAGGTGCAATTTGTGCCCTGCAGTCACATTCTACATGTGTGTTTCAGCACAGTAAAGTACTCCAATGGAAGATAGTTTTGTCCCTAACAGTACCATCCTATGATAGAGTCAATTAGTTTACTGGCACATGTATAGGTGGTTACACTTTACTGCAGAGCTAATTAGACCACTCTGCAGTACACCACACCAAACAGTAGTTTTTGTTCAAACTCAAGGGAAAAAAAACAAACAGGGAACTGTCTCTTTTAAGGACCTCTACTCCTCCAGGGTTGGGAGGCAAGATAAGTGGGAAGGCAAAAGTGTATTACCTGAACAGAGGTTGAATAAACTCTGTCCCTCCAACCTAAATCCCTGTCTCTTGGCTGGATTAGTAACCTGTACTTTCCCTTGGATTAGCATAGGACAAGGATGAGGAGTTTATTCTGCTTTGGGTAGCGCACATCAGTTTATGCCAGGGTTCAGGAAGGAACTATTCCTTCCTGAACAGGATGGCTGCATCCACATAAGCAGGGACATGTGTTTCCAACGACACAAATAGTAGCAGCAAAAATGTGTGCCTCTACTTTGTGCCTCAGTGTACACTCCTGCCCATGCACTTTGCAGTGGGACACATTGTCTCTCTGCTTTATGTGCTGCAGGGGTAGTCAAGGGGGGAGCTGGATGTGGCACAGGGTGCCTCAGTGTGAGGCTACCTAGGAGGCAGGCCTCACACTGAGGTACCCTGTGCCCCAGCCAGCCAGGGAGTGACATGTGGAGATGGGGGGTAGGCAGCCCTGGGCTGACTGCTCCCCTCTCTCTGTATGCCTTAGCGTGGGGGCTCCACAGCAGAACCCTCTGTGCTGTAGCATGTGCACACAGGGGAGCAGCCAGCCCAGGGCACTCTGCCCCAGCTGCAGCATGTGGGGCAGGGGAGCAAGCCACCCTCAGCTGCCTACTTCCTTGTCTCCATATTTGTCCTGGTGCATGCCACTCTGGCGTGCTTTGTGCTACTTTTCTTTCAGGGTTTTTTTTGTTTTTGTTTTCTCTACTGAGAAATTGTCATAGCAAATTTTGCCCCAGCACTGCAAATTAGCAGTGCTGGGTGCAGTTGAACATGCAATGCATGCAGTCTGTAGTGCCAGAAAGAGGTTTCCAGTACTACAAACCACACATGGCTGCACAACTGGATCAATCCATTGGTTTAAACTGTTGCAATTTAACAGGTCGCAGGAATCCAGCATAGGTTTCATATGGGAACTTGTTTCCTAATAAATTCGAATTGAAAGTTGATTAGGAGAAGACTGCAAAACAAGCTGTGGACTGCAGTGGGCAGTTTTGGCATCTAGTGCAACAAAGCAGTAACTCCCTTTACGTGGCTACTGAAATCTTATATTGGGGAGGATATTATTTGTCCAGCCTTCTGCCAGGTGGGAATAATAAAGGAAAAAATCTCGACTTACGCTATATCAGTTATTGCTAGGTAATTCTCAGATGAGTCAGGGGGCTGTTAGAGGTTACCTTTAAAAAGTTTTAAATCTGTGAAATGTTAGGCCATCATAAAGTTAGAACAGTTTCAGAGCAGTCATGGTTTAAGGCTTAATGCTGTCTCAAACTCGCACAACTGTGACTTGATACTAAAACACTTGGCAAGCAGGAGTGTGGAAGGAGCCAGGACTCTATCCATCCTCTGGGATGGGAAAGGAGGTGGGAAGGTGGTATATAGCTTGAAGGTGGAGAAACCAGCATGAAGGCTGTAGGGAGTAAATGACAGAATAAATAGATGAAGGACCAAAATCTTTCACATATTTCACTGAATTAGATTGTGGGGAGGTGAGTTTGTGCTCAAACCAAGGCTGAGTTCCGACCCAGGAGTCTCACTACATGCATGCCATACAGAGGCAGAGCTGAAACCTGGTGAGCTGTACCTGCCTTCTAAGAGCGGTCAAGGTATGCTGCGCTTGCACCCCCCGCGGGTGGGAGGGGAAGTTGACTTGGGGCCAGCACCTCCTGCTGCCCCCGTGGGCAGTAGAGCTGAAAGTTTGCCCATGAAGGGAACGGTGTATCCTGGGATACTGGAGGAATGAAAATAGAGTGCTTTATCTTCTCTGAGCAGACTAACAATACCCTGGAATAAACTGGGTAAAACAGATCAAAGATAACCCTCACTTTAATTGGCACAATTAAAAACATTTAGAAGGAACTTAGCATAGTTTAACAGCCTTTAATGGGTGAATGCTCCTTTTTAAGTGTCTTTATAATAGTTTAAGATATCCTTAGCGCGACCCTTAAGTTACTAAAATTGCAGCCTAATGAAATAAAATTCTCTGCATTCTGTCTTTTCCCATGTGTCCAAGATAGTGAAATGTTATTAGAGTTACTTTCTTTATGGTGAACTGTGGATAAGTAGATAAAACGTTCTCCCAGTTGGCTAGCAAAGAATTAAGTGTGACATAATTTTATTTTACACATTATACCCTCCAGATAAATATTTTGCTCCTTGATTTTTTTTTTGTTTCACTATAAAATAATTCAGTATAGCATTCCAGTGAATAGAAGCAGTTCCAGGAAAACAAAGGGAGCATGGAATGGCATTTCTTATTTGTATTGACACTTCCTTCAAGAATGTTTTTCAGATAAAAAAGGTGAATTTATTAAAATCACAACATTTTGCTCAATATTATCCATATGTGTTCTAAGTCCTTTGTGATTACTGATGCAAATAAATGGTTTCTACTTCTTTCTTTAAGATTTGCAAAACCGTATAGCTGCAGAATGGTGAACTGTATTTTGGCCTGAGTTGTGTATTATCAGCGTAAATTATGACAGAAGTTCTCATTGCAGAAATCTCTTGGACATGAGCCATAAATCTATCTTGCCTTTTTGATCTTTGGTACAGTTTGCAAAGATAGAAGTTAAAACAGTCATCTTTCTATTTGATATCTAAGATAGAATAACTGATGGAAAGTAATCAAGGGAGTTCAAATGCCAATGGTCAGTTTTCAGAGCAGGACTGGACGAACGCAAAACCGAATAGTTTCTTCATACTGGAAATAAATGCAATCCCTGGTATCAGACAAGTATCTGTTAATATGGATAATAACTACACATTCATTAATGTGCTTTAGGTAATGCATATTAAATTTAGTACCTCCATCGTGAGGTACTTGAAAATGGCACATTATCCTATTTTAATGCACATTAGCTAAAGAGCATGTTTTTTCTGTGATGCTTTAATGCACATAAAAAATAGGCTAATGCACATGAAAGCTTTTGTGTATATGTGCTCAGTATGATTTTCAAATGCAGAACAGGTAAATGGAACCTCAGAAAACTGGATATGCTAATTCTTTATCTGCATGGTTACCTAAGCTGACATTACATGTTTCCTTGTAGAAGTGATCTCAGAAACTGACCTATGCTCATAACAGAACAGAAGTTCAGCACACAAAACTGCTCTATATCCATAAGAGAACAGAAGTTTGACACACAGAGACTGGTTTAAAAATGGTGGGAGCCAGTCTAAGAGTAGTCCCCCCCACCAAAGGGTGAATTTGTATTGTGTTTTCTACCAATCTAAGGTACACCACTTACAGAAAACTGCATAACTTAGATCATTTCTGCCTCAGGGTTTTGAATGTCTGTACCTTGCCATTAAAAAAATTGCACAAGCAAATATAATAATGGTGTGTACATCTTCCAAATGAAATGAAGATGTTTACATTTGAAAATTTGGTTTGGAGTTCCCTCACTTTTCCATAGCTGCAGCCCACAGCCCCAGTGGATACAATTTATCCCCCTAGCGTTTCATGGCTGGTATCCCTAAAAATAGTTCTTACTGTTCAATATGATTCTATGATTTAAATTGCAAACTGTCTTCTCTGCACACCAGTATTTTGGGGTAGACTCTAATACCTCTGGATCCTTTTGCAGGAAAAGGTCTTTTATGTTTATTTAGAGGTGACAGATTAAAGGTGACAGATTAATTAATATTAATTAGGTTCTGAGGATTTCATGTTAATGCAATGGAGCAAAAAAATTAGTCGAGGAGAAATTAAAAAGGGGAAAAAAAATCACTTTTAAAATCATAAGTCTAACTCAATCTGGAGAAAAGACAGAGTAGGCAATCTCTTTCCTTATTATATTTTTGCCTTTTGAATGCTCTAGTGTTCACTGCTGTCAATTACCAGAATGACTGGAAGCTGCCAACGAGAATTGCTCCTTTTTTCATTTTTGTAATTGTTTATTTTTACTGGAGATATTTTTCAAGCAACAGTTTTGCCCTGAAAACTACATGACCCACTTTGCTTGTGCTCCCTCGGTTCACTTAAGGCAGAGGATAGAACACATCCCAGTTAATAACTCTGACTAAAGGTTTTAAGACATCTCAGCCTCAGCTCACTGGTTCCTGAATGAAAGCTCCCTCCTCCCCCCCACCTTATTTTTTTGGAAACAAACATATCATATTACTGCCCTGCTTATCCTGGCTGGAGAAGCCTAATGTACCTTGAAATAAGTTTTGTTATGATGAAGCAGTGAATTGAAGTTGGAACATTCCTGCAGGCCAGGGAAGTTTATGGAGGTGAGTACATCATGAAGGATAAAATTTAAAATAAAGGCATAAATCTCAGGGGATTATAAATACTGCTTCTGCTGAAACTGCAAGGATTTTCTTTTAATTTGTTTGTGCTTTCTTTAAGTCCTATCTCTCCACTTCTAACAGCTAGCAAGGACTCCTCCAGTTTCTATAGTGACATTTCCTGCTAAGGAGCCATCTAATCAGCTTTTAGCTTCCTAGCACAGATTTCAGGCTCGATTCTGGATTGTAAACTCATTTCCCAGTGCTTATTATTTAACTAGATTGCCCTCTTTTCCAAGAACCAGGACAATGATCTTCCTATAACCAAAGGAGGGGCTGAGCCATGAGCCACTCTAACATTCAAAATATAGACTAATCCTTTCTAAAAGCAGTACTCACAAATCCTCGCAAAGAGAAATGCTAAGTTGACACATTAAGCAAGTTATTGTTAGTTACCTTGATCCTAACTAAATAGTTTTAATATCTCTTCTTTCCCTTAAGTGATCACTTGGGGTTTGAAATTGAAGCACACCATAAAGCTAAGCTTATGTATGTGAAAACTTGACAGATAGTCTTAAATGGCTTGTACTTCTTATGCCTAGGGACAGAAATTACGCATAAACCAGTAAAAATGATTGGAAATCGGTTCAAATCTGTAACACAACAGAAGTTCAGTGCACATAACCCACTTTCAAAATGGCCACACTGGTTTAAGGTAAACCTAGATAGATGTATTCAGAATTAACTGATTTGGGTTAAATCAGTTTATTGAACTTCTGTCCTAGATCCCCTCAGGATTAGCAACAAGAGGAAGATCAGGGAAACTGTGGGTCTCTTGCTCAGTGGAGGAGGTAGCATAGTGACAGATGATAAAAGAAAAGGCTGAAGTATGCAATGACTTCTTTAACTTGGACAGGCAAGGTCAGCTCCCACACTACTGAACCTGGCAGCACAGTTTGGTGAGGAGATCAGCAGCCATCAGTGGTGAAATAACATGTTAGGGACTATTGAGAAAAGCTGGATGTGTACAAGTCCATGGGGCAAGATGAACTGCATCTGAGGATGCTGAGAGAGTTGGCTGATGCAATTACAGCTTCTGGCCATTATGGCTGAAAACTCATGGTGATAGGGAGAGGTCCCAGATGATTGGAAAAGGGCAAATATAGTGCTTATCTTTCAGAAAGGGAAGCAGGAGGAGCCAGGAAGCTACAAACCAGTCAGCCTCACCTGAATCCCTGGAAAAATCATGGATCAGATCCTCAAGAAATCATTTTTTTTTAAAGAAGTTAGAGGATCAGATAGCGATTGGGGCAGTCAGCATGGACTCACCAAGGGTAAGTCATGCCTTACCAAACTGATTGTCTTCTATGGTGAGATAACTGGCTCTGTAGATGCATGGAAAGCAGTGAATGTAATATACCTTGATCTTAGCGAGTCTTTTGATACCAGCTCCCAGAGCATTCTTGCAAGCAAGCTGAGTAAGTATAGGTTTGATGAATGGACTGTAAGGATGGGTTGGATGAATAGATTTAATTAAATATCTGGAAGATAAGATGGATTGAACCCTCAACAAGTTCACGAATGACACCAACCTGGGAGTGCAGTAGATACACTGGATGGTAGGACCAGGATTGAGAGTGACCTAGACCAGGGATAGGCAACTGCCAGTATGGGTGCCAGAGTGTGGCACTCAAAGACATTTTGCTTGGCACACACGCCTTGGGGTGGATGCCAAGGAAGGGGCTAGGGCTGCACTGCCACAACAAGGATCAGGCCCCTCATGGCTCCGCCACCATTCACCTGTAATAGGAAACACTAGTCCTGTTACTAGAAAGAGGGGCAGCCCATTTAAGGATAGAGTCTTCAGGGAACAGCTCAGCCGTAGTTGAGACCAGCACCACAATGGTCCAGAGACACAGGGGCCAGACAGCCTGACACCACAGGTGTGCAGTAGACAGGGGCTAAGGGCCCAGGAACAGGAAAAGAAGGAGCAGAACTAGCGCCTCAAAGCTAAGTCCAAGAAAATGGGGTAGGGGTCGAATACGCCAAGGCCCCAGCAGAAGTGACAACATTTGTGTAACATCTGTGAAGCATGGGGCATGGTATAGGGGTGGTATGGAGCGATGCAATTAGCCCTTACAGCAGGAGCTCCTCACCTTCAGGTGTGCTCTGGAGTGATGAACTGATCTGGGAAGCCCTGAGGCAGCCTCCTCTTTGCAAACCAAAACAATCATCAAGATGTAGCAGGTGAGTAAAGGGGAGACTGTTCCAAGTAGACTGAAATAAAGGGGACTCTGGGGTGCCCCCAGGGGTTCTTAGCTGCCCTCAGGTGATGCCATGTTACATCATCTCTGGTAAGCCAACATCTTACAAGTCAAGCTAGTGGGTCATTTTGGCACTCTGCTCAAAAATGTTGCTGACCCCTGACATAGACAAATTGGAGGACTGAGCCCAAAGGTAATATAATGAGTTTCAACAAGGACAAGAGCCCTGCACTTAAGATGGAAGAAACCTGTGCACCACTACAGTCTGGGAAGTGACTAAGCAGCAGCTCTGCAGACAAGAACTTGCAAGTTACAGTGGACATTAAGCTGGATATGAGCCAACAGCATGCCCTTCTTGCTAAGAAGGCTAACAACATACTGGGCTGCATTAGTAAGAGTGTTGCCAGCAGATCAAGGGAAATAATTATTCCACTCTATTATGCACTGGTGAGACCACATCTGGAGTACTGTGTCCAGTTTTGGGTCCCCAATACAGAAAGAATGTGGAGAAGTTGGAGAGAATACAGCAGAGAGCAGCAAAAATGGTGAGGGGGCTGGGGCATATGACTTCTGAGGAGGGGCTGAGGGAACTGGGTTTATTTAGTTTAGAGGAGAGAAGAGGAGAGGGAATTTAATAGCAGCCTTCAACTACCCGAAGGGAGGTTCCAAAGAGGATGGAGCTAGTCTGTGACAGATGACAGAACAAGGAGCAATAATCTCAAGTTGCAGCAAGGGAGATTTAGGTTGGATATTAGGAAAAAAAACTTTCTCATTATGAAGGTGGTAAAGTACTGGAACAAGTTACCTAAAGAGGTAGTAGAATCTCCATTCTTGGAGTCTTTTAAGGCCCAGCTTGACAAAACATTGGCTGGGATGATTTATTTGGGGTTGGTCTTGCTTTGAGCAGTGGGTTGGACTAGATGACCTCCTGTGGTCCCTTCCAACCCTAATTTGCTATGACTCTGTGATTCTAAGAGTCAAGTTAACTCAGTCCTTCAGCATTCCAGGATGCTTTGCACCTCCCCTGCAACCCCCCCCCCCCCACTTCCTTGCAGAGAGGGCAGGCTAACCTTGACCCAAGCTGTCTTCTCCAGCTCAGCAGGGAGTTGTGCTTTAGCACCCCCTAACATCTGGCCTGGGCAACTGCAGGCATGTGGCTACATTTCCAGAATCAAAAGTGAATGTCTGCTCACTTGCTTATTGGTTCAACCTAAACAGTTTAGACTAACCTGCAAGGGTTGAATTAATTCAGCCTCAGTCTGTTTGACTGGCTATACTTAGCCTATATGTCTAAAATTTAACAGAACGTTTTCTTTCATGTTTTTACCATGTCCATGCAATTTTGTATATGTTTCCCAAAGGAAGCATTATGGTACTTTGTTTCTTTTAAAACAAAAATCAGTGCTGGACTTCAGGAAGACATGTGAACAATCAGACATTAATAAATCAGTGTACACACACTGATGACTTCAACCAACCCTACTATAACATACAAGTGTGTGTGGTGAGAGGAAAAATAAAGAAATTCAAATTTCAAAGAGTTATTAAAATCACTGAGAGAAATCAAAATAATTAAGGCTCCTCCTTTCTGTGTAATAAGCCACATTGCTAATGTATTTGTCTTTAAATTTTGTATAGATCTCAAATCAAGTAAAGTTCTTCAATCCTTTTGAATATATTTTCTATATGATCTTAAGTATGCTTACCTTGGTCCTCTTGCTCAATAAAGCTTTGATACCAGAACAGACTCAAAATACCCTGCTACTCCTGAATATCCTGAATAATGGTATAAGTAAGTTAAAAAAAACATTGATTATCCTACAGCTAATCAAGATAGAGGTGGGCTATAGAGAGGTACTAGAAGCCCTTTCCCCTCCACAGAGTTAATTGGTTTTGCTTGTTTCTGCTTGTTTTTAATTAAGACCAGCATAAATCCAGAGTGGCTCCTCTAAAAATGGTGTCTTACAACCAGAAATAAGAATTCAGTTTTTTGTCTTCAGTTTTGAATATGCCGTACTATTGCTATTCAGATTCAAGGTGCTACATCCCAAGCAAAAGTTATTCTTGTTTAGAAAGCAACACATGAGTCCTATTTTAAGTAGAACAGAGGTAATGTACTATGGAAGAAAGGTAAATTTCTCTCCAAAATATAAAAGATTACAAATATTTAACAAAATTCATTTAACTGCTTGGTTAAAATGCACGTCATATTGGGGATTTTTTCTGTTTGTTTTTTTGTTTTTGCTTTGCTTTCCTTGTTGGTTTTAGAGGCCAATTTGCATATCTCATCACATTCTGTGCAGACAACAAAAAGCACTGAACTGAAGGCCCAGCAAAAACATAAACATGTTTAAATAAATTTACTGCAAATCCAATACACTATGATAGCAAAACAGTTTCAAGTATGTTCCTAACCAGTATGTTTACTCAACACATCTGGCTTCGAAAATATAAAAAAAAATCTGTTCTTCAGCAATTAATTTTAATATTGCACACAATCTGGTAGTCCTTTTAAACACACAAGTGACAGAGAAATGACTCATCAAAGCTGTTGTTTTTAAGAGCTACCCACTGAGTGACTGAATTAATCTTTTAATTCTTCATTTTACCATGCTTCTCTGGGTCCTATTTTGTCACAAGTTAGCTACCATCTTAAATATTTGTGCAGCTTATTTAAATGCCATAACCTAGCCAAATAATATGCCAACTGGAGCACAGACTAAGAAGATGTGATACACACATTTCAAATTATTTAGAGGGTAGGTTCAAGTAAGCCTGCAAAATTCTGGGATCTAGACTTTTCGGGCTAGATGCTTTGCTGCTGTATTTATGTATAGTTTTAAATTATAGCAATTTACACTGAAGTTAAAGATGTTGTCCCTCCTAAGCTTTCATAAATAGATATCTTGTGAGAACTGATTTTTCTTATGCAATTTCCAGTGTTTTCTGTCTAGCTGTAAAAAAAATAATTGTCTGTAAGAAGGATGTATTGTGATTTCTAATTATGTTATCAAATGCAATGAAATTCATGATAACAGATTGATATTTCAAAGCCTCTAAACAAAACGGAGCAAAAAAAAATGGGGCAAAAGAAGAGGCATTGTTTTTACAAATGTATCAGAATGTCCAGCCATACTACTCTTGTGAATCTAATCCAAACCAATCTGCCATAAAAATTTTCCTGGAAATGTAAAGATATCAAGCATTCTGACATGAATTTTAATACCTGCTCTACCTGAACTGACTGGACCAAGTAAAAGAACTTGCTAAAGCGAAGGTTTTTTTTCATTTTAGGGATGCTTTTTCTTCTTCTTTTTGGTAATAAATGCCCAGTTAGGTCTTCTTTTATTCTGCAAAAGGACTCTACCCTGAGATGTGCCAGAATGAAATGCCAATCAACTTGGAGCAGTTTAATTAAATCTATAAGCTGCATTTGCAGTTCCAAACCTCCCACACCTTGATAAAGTTCAGTTCTAAATGCTGCAATCATTTTCAAAGAAGATGTAACTCAGGAGGGGATAAAGGGTACATTTTAATCCACCTGTAAACCGTTTGGATTCTGAGCTAGTTGGGGGGTCCAAAACATACCTTGCCTTGTGCTATCATAGGTTGAGCCAGAATAAACCATGGATGAGTTATGGAACTACTCACTTTTACTCGCAGCTCTATTTTCTATTTACATTCACTGCCCTGAAAGAGAAGTGACTCCCTTCCTATATTTTTGTGCACTGAATCTTTGTTAGTTCTTACTAACCATGGGTTTTTAGGGTTTGTTTGTTTTTCTCTCTTTTTTTTTCTTTTTTCTCACTGAAGAGTTTGAATGCAGAGCTTTGTTTAATCAAGACTCTTTTCCTAAAGACTGACTGGAAAGAACAGATTCAACATTGCTTTAAATGGTTCCTTTTTACTGAATTTAATATAAAACAATAGCCAGTCATAGCAGGTCTAAGTTTGGCTACAGGTATCTTACTTCTAAAGTCTGCTGTTGGGTTGTGTTTTTTTTCCTGTTGTTTGTTCTTCATTTTGGGGGGGATTTGGGAGGGGGAGGGGGGGTGGTTATGGTTGTTTAAGAACCATAGCTGCACTCTCTGAATTCTACCTTTCTTAGCCACCAGTTTTTAGGATATAGTGTTTCATATGATTTGTAAAACACATGATTACCAAACACATGATCTGGAAAATATATATATATAATATATACTTCGGGCCTTTTCAGAGCTGTAAGATTTTAATCAACTAAAATTTAGGCTCAGTGACGTACACATGGAAATAACTTTATATTTTGTTTTGGTGTCTTGTTAAATAGAGTTTTCTCTGGCAACAATTTTTTACTCTATTCTGGAGACAAAGCAGTTTTCTAGCTATGAGAAATTCAATTCCAGAGGAAAAAATGGAAAAAAACTAAACTCAATAGAGACAACAAGAAAATAGACAAAATTATGTCTGGTCAAACTTAGCACATACAGTGTCTTACAAGTTATTTTCCATTAAGTCTGACAATCAAATTATCTTGGGAGAGGCAGCATTGGACTGAAACTGGACTGAAACTGAAACATTAGCCTCCTGAAGACCATGGGTTATTCACTGCTTTTTGTCAATGAGATCTGGCACTAAGGTACATGGTTGACAGCCCAGAGGTCACAAGTTTCAGGCCACACCAAAAGCACACACAGTGTGGCCCTGTCAGATTCCGATGAATCTGTGAATTCTGCTAAATACCTTGTCACAAGAACACAAAAAAGGAAAGGAAGTGTTTAAGAATTTTTCAGTTGTTGCAGTTGTTTTTAAAGGAATATTATCAAATTAATACTGATAACATCTGACACTAGAAATGATGGTACGTTGCACTTTGACACCTCACTACTACTAATTTAACAGCATGCTTGAAATAAAGTATGCTTTTAAGCTGATATTAAACAGTCTAGAACAGGAGTGGCCAACCTATGGTAAGTGTAACACACATGTGATGTGTGTGATCTAAGGCAGATTGGGCAAGGACCGCAGGGTAGAGAGCAGAAAGCTGAAGAAGAGGATTGGAGTGGCACTTCAGGAGGGTTAAGGCTTAATTTGTGGTACTCCTGCTAAAAATGTTGGCCTCCATTTGGCTAGAAGAATTACTCTAAACCATAATGCTGGGGTACCCTGGGGTGCTGCCAGATATTTTGAAGGGTGCTGTGTCGTATGAAGACAGAAGCAAATGGACTAAGCAGATAAACATTGGCTCAAGCTTGTCCCGGCCTGGATGATACCCCCTCCCACCTATCAGGTGCTTCTGCAAGGAAGTAAGCATTATACATTATGTTTTTTTTGAAATTGCACGCCACAATTCACAAAAGTTATACAGAGGTGCCTCAATTCTAATAAGGGGTGCCTCAAATCCAGAAATGTTGAGAACCACTGGTCTAGAGTAACTCTTGTTAGTTTGAACCTTCTGAATCTGTCCAGCAGAAGCTGCTAGGGTCACTTGATCTCTCCATATTAAACATCACTGGTTGCGTCTACATGATCATTAATGCACTGTAGTTACTGC
Source organism: Crocodylus porosus (assembly GCF_001723895.1). Classification (NCBI taxonomy): domain Eukaryota; kingdom Metazoa; phylum Chordata; order Crocodylia; family Crocodylidae; genus Crocodylus; species Crocodylus porosus. The sequence goes on from NW_017728947.1 coordinate 36,545,715, forward strand.
GCATTAAGTTTAGTACTTGAATAACCAAGTACTAAATCAATGCACAGTAACTCACACTACTGTGCAGTAGCACCAGCACATGGATTTTAGTGATGCTTACTAAGCAGTAGCCTAATATAACTGCACAGTAACGTTCTAGCATGGTTTTTGCCTGGCATGCTTCTGCTCAATGTTATTAGGCTACTGTGCAGTTAGTGTCTCGTAAATGTGTCTACTGTTTTCTTTAGATTAAAAGAAACACTATTAGAAGCAGCAAACCTGCTGTAGTCAAATTAAATAGGAAAAGCTTATAATGGCAGTCCTTCTGTGGAACTGCAATGGCACTTAGGCAGCAAGATTCTCTGTATTTTTACAGTAAGAATGAGCAGGTTCTACCAGGAGCTTTTGCCTTCTGTCCTCTTAAGTTTGGGTTGGGTGCCCTGTTCAAATGTAATAAGAAGAGAGTCAAAGTTCATGTTACTCTTTATGGGTTACTAAGATGGATAAAATAGAAGGTCCTTATTCAGTAAAGCAGTTCACATTTTAAGGTGCTGAATAATTTGAGTTAGGTTAGATTGACATCCCTTTTAAGTATATGATTAAATGTTAGCCTATTGAGGTAAAAAAAAAAATACTCTGTGTGCAAGCATTTGTAAGATTAGGGTTTTCTCTTTTTGGATGCAGGCCAAAGTTAACTTTGTCATGCGATTGTCCTGCTGAAAGCACTCTACATCCATGCCGTGACACACATGCGTGCTGCAGCGCACTTTAGAAGTGGCCAATTGCATGACAAATAAACCCTCATCTAATGAGGGATCAGATAAAGGCACTCCAAAGTGGAGCACCTTAAGGAAGCTGTATTCCTTAGGGTCAATCTGTCAATGTGACTGGGACTGGGCTGATGTAGCCCAGCCCCACTCCACTCTAAGTGCTGTCTGCAAGAAGGCATGGGGGAAGAAAGAGGGAGACGGGGAGGGTGAACTGTGGTCTTCTTGGCTTGAGGGGTGGGGTGGATGGATTTGAGTCCCTGGCCTTCTGCCCCCCCTCTTTTAGTTCAAGCCATGCCACACCCAGTCTACAATTCCTGCTCCCCCTCCTCCCTCAGCCCTCCCTTCTTATGGACAGCACCATAGCTGGGAGGAGGGGTAGGGCTGTATCAGCCCAGCCCCAATCACAGGACAAGTAGGCTTGATCCCCACCCCCAATCTAACAGGAGAATGTCTTTTGAATTTGGGGGGGGGGAAGATAATCTCTCTATTATGGCGATTTATGCAATGCACCATAAGTTAGAGCAGGAACCTGCACATCTGTCAGCACCCTTTTCTTGTATGGCATAGACTTCTTTGACCATTATTAATAAAAAGGAGATTCTGAAAGTCTTGATGGCTTATGTTTTCATACTCCTTTTTTCATTTCTTGGCTTCTTTGTCCTTTTAGCTAAATATTCAAGACTGATGTTGACTGCAAGAATGAAGTAGTTTGCTGCTAACTAGAATACTACATTAGTTCTGGCTGAAACTTAGGCCTGCTTTGTCCAAAGAAACAACTGGTTTCAGGGTGGAATATCCACCACTCCTGTAAATGCTATAAAAAGAGACAGCTGCAAGATAATGGGGGGTGATTTTGATCTCATTTACACAAGTTTTTCATGAGTACTGAATAGTGATTTTACTGGAGTTACTTCTGATTTACCTCAGTAGGAAACAAGATCAGTCAGGCACAAAGACTTTTAGGTCTTCTCTGGTTAGGAAGCTGCAAATTTGGAGGTTCTGACTGCAAGGTAGATGGCGAAGCATGAATGAATTAACATCAAAACATTTTTCTTTTTTCCTTTCTCACTGAAATTGCTTTAAGCTTGCGGAATTTTTAATGCATCCTCTGGTGATCACTTCTTCAGTCTCCCACTTTCCTCATGCTCTCTCAATCAGCTCAACTCTGATGATCATGCACCATGTAGAGGTATGAACCATATTTTAAGATGCAGAGACATTGTAATTGATTTTTTTCCCTTCAATTGCTCTGAGGAGTGACCACATTCTTTGTCACTTTCAAGTCTAGAAACCCACTGTTTCGTCTTATTTTTCCCATTTAATCATACCTCAGTGAGGATTGTGCTGAGGGGATGTTTGAGTTCTTCATGCTGAGCCAACAGGCTAGCTTTTAATTGGCTTTTATGAACAGTTTTCAGAATCTTGGAAAAAGTAGGGGAAAAAATTCTGAAAGGAAAAATATTAAAGGGACTGTTGATTGCTTTGTCATCCTGCTATCAATTTCATAGATATGATCTGCATTTTTACTGGATTGTATTCTAAATATGCCCAAAAGATGTTAGTTTTATTAGGATTTTTGTTGTTGTTTTTTTGAGAATTCAGTAACTTTATTAAATTAATATATTCAATTAATTATATTAGAAAAAAAAATTCTTTACTATGGAGTAAGATGGATATTTATTTTTGCTAAAGGCAATACCAAGATGAGATATACTCATTATCATGCTACTAAAGTCAAATCTATTATGCTTGAATTTGACACTCAAACCTATCAGTGGTGTTGTAGCACCTTCTGGGGAAATGTCTTTAATTAAATATAGCTTTGCTGCTTTTAATATTTAGTGGGTAGACAGTGAGTACACTATTTCACCCACATTCTGTATTACTTATCAGATGCCCTGGGTGTATCTACATGAGATGCTTGCAGTAGACTAGTGTAATGCACAGTAAAGCATCACCAGCTACATGTACACACCACTTACTGTGCAGTAAATTTAGTTTAATCGGCAATTAACTACTACTTATAAATACAGGTAGTAAACTAACTGCATAGGAGATACTGGGCATGTCTACAGATGCATTAATAATAGCTTATATTTACTGTGCAGTAAGTTATAAGCAGAAATATAACAGGGAACTGCCCCCCAGTCTTGGTGCTAGGGATCCCCATGGCAACTGAGCAGTGCCAGGACGGGATATTTCTCTTCCCTACCCCAACCCCCCATCCCAGTGCTGCTCAGCTCCTGGGTCCCCACAGTACTGGGACTGGGGAGCTCTCTGTTTCCCCACCCAGCCAGGGACTGGCCAGGAAGTATCCCACTTCTAGGAAAATTCCCGAACAGCCCAGAGCTGTCCAGGACCTGTCCTGCTTCTGAAGTAGTACCCAGCCAGCCCCTGGCTGGGTTGGAAAATCCCCAAGTAGCCCAGGTCTAGCCAGAAGCTGTCCTGCTTCTGTGGCAACTCCCTGCAAACTCCCAGCTGAGTAGGGAAGTACCTAGGCAGTCCCTGGCTGCTCAGAAATTTCCCCACCGACACCGGGGCTGTCAGGGAGCGTGGGGACCACTCCCAATGTGCATGAGATGAAGAGAGCTCTGCCAGCTGCAGCAACAGTTGTCTCCCTTCCTCATGCACATCAGGACCCTTCCCAATGTTCATGGTGCCAGAAGACAGCTGCTGCTTCAGCTAGCAGAGCTCTCCTGGCCTCATGCACATAGGGACTGCCTCCCCATGCTCCCTGCCAGGCCCCACGCTAGCACCCCAAGGGAGAGAGCAGCCCTGCACTGGGCTACTCCCATTGGAGGCTGATTTGCTCCCAACAGAGAGTATGTGTAAATGTTCTCTCAGGGAAGGCTTACTGCATAGTATTTTACTGTGCACTTAGCCTTTATAGCATTAATAGCACATGTAGATGTGCCCTCTGACTAGTTTTGCAAAAACCTAAAAGAAATATTATGAACAAATTGACAAGGAGCATTGTTGCATCAACATAACATGTTACAGACTATGTAGGATATCCTATTTCTGCTTATTTTATTTTTAGCAGCATCTCCCTAATATTTATACCAAACTCAAATGCAAACTAGTCTCTCTGTTCCTCTGATCAAACATCTTAGATGTAGTATTTTAAAAATCTTTCACTGTTGCATGAATGATAAAAATTCAAAGTAAGCACAGTATAATTAGACACAGTATTCTCTGAAGAAGGGCAAAATTCATTTCTGCCATTGATAATTACTCAACCACACTGATCAAATTCATGCCTAGTATAAGTTGAATCTGCTTTGTCAAAATCAGTGGAATTGTACCTTCACAAATAGAAAGGAGTATAATTGTATAGTGTAAATGGCTGAACTTTCTAACCTTTATTTCTAGTAGTGTGATCCTCATGTTTGTTTTGCCAAGGGATGCTATTTGTGAGTCTGGGAGGGGTGCACCAGATCACTGATGGTGTTTGGGGGGGGGTCCCTGCAGCCAATTGCTGATGAGGCAGGGACAGTCATTGAGCGCGGAATCACCAGAGGCAAAACTGGAAGTGTACTTCCACCAGCACTTCTGGTTTTGTGGCTGACGCTTCCAGGGGGTACACAGCGAATCTCAGGAGGTGCACATGCACCCATGTGCACCACGTTTGCCTCACTAATGGTTTAAGATATCTAAATGTTGGTGTTGAATCTGCTGCTGTTTTAATACAATAAATTAAATGAAACTACCTGAATGTAATTGACTGCATTTAATACTGTACATCTTTAAGATAAAAACATCATTTTAGCTCATTTAATATGTGGGGTTTTTACTATGTCACATTTCATGTATATGTAACAACAGGACTATTACCCTTCCTTTCCTTTTTACTTGCTTGGTCTTAACATCAGTTCCATTGCTGGTTTTGATATCAGACCTTTGATCCTTGTTCTGTTATCTCAGTGGAAGCAGATAACAAAACAAGGCATAATGGTCTCAAGTTGCAGCAAGGGTAGTTTAGGATAGATACTAGGAAAAACTTTCTCACTAGGAGGGCAGTAAAGCACTGTAACAGACTACCCAGAGAGGTAACCAGAGAGAATCTCCATCCTTGGAGGTTTTTAAAACCTGTGTAGACAAAGCCTTGCCTGGGATGATATAGTTGGGGATGGTCCTGTTTTGAGCAGAGACTTGGACTAGATGATCTCCTGAGGTCCCTTCCAACCCTAGTTTTCTATGAGTCTATGAACTGTATCATCCCTGTGTACCAGCTGAAGGAAACAAGTAGGACACCTGCTGAGAAGGCAGCAAGATAAGAGGTAGAAAACAATGTTCTTCATTATAGGTTCCCTTCACTGAGGACATTGAATCTAGTGGAATCCCATCAGGGTGGAAGGGGCCAGTAGCATAATGATGGATCGGAAAACGGAGTATGATTCCTAAGCACTGCCAAAGGGGGTGGGGGGCTGGGGGGCTGGAAGACAGCTAGGGCAGAGGTGCTTCCCCCTCCCATTTCCTCCCCTCCTCACATCTTCCATGCTGTGGTTTCAGCTCTGGCTCTGGCTCTGGCAGAGCAGTAGAGATGGGGTTGGTGGTGCTTGTGTGACAGTGGCCCATGATGCAGGTGAAATGGCAGGAGGGAGGATGGATGGGATAAATGTATCAGAGAGGGTTAACCATTCTGCCTCTTTTTTAACTAACCAAAGAATTGTTTATAAAATTGCTGCCTGACACACACCAGGGACAAAAAGAAGGCTGCATCAGAGAATATGTGGCTACTGCCTATGCACCCTACCACCACTTGTAACGGCCCAGGGCATAGGTGGTCTTGCCTGATGGTTAAGACACCAAAAAAAGAGCAGGGTTTGGGGCTGGATCAAAGGGCAGGAGCCATATACCAAAGCCAGAGGGTGATCCAGAAGCAGAGTCCATGATACTGTCCAGTGTCAGGATCCAGGGGTAAGATGCCAAGTACCAATCCAGGGAGCTATCTACAGGGAGAAGTCCAAAAACAGATCTTAACCAAGGCAAGGAGTCAGAAAACAGAACTACAGAGAAGTCCAAAGCTAAAGGCCAGATCTAAGCCAAAAGCTGGAGTAAGGAACAAAGAAGCTTGCTGCAGCAGAACTGTTAACTGGCCTGCAAACCCAAGATCCCAAATGGTGCTAAGTGGATTTATGGTGGCTCCAGCAGCCAATCAGGAAGCTTGCTGTTCCTAAACTGGGGCAGAGTTTATCGGAGGCTTACTGCAGGTGTGAATTTTAATGTACTTGGCTCTGGCTGGCATACCTGCTCAGAGTCCCTGACAGCACTGGGCCTAGGTTAGTCTCCCTGATCAATATCTCTGACACCATCGAAGGGGCCTGTAGGTGTGTGGAGAGGCTGCTCCGACACACTGTAATTACATTGTAGTGGAATAGACTTGATTAATCAAATCTGCTGGAGTGTGCTAATTAGCACACTTCAGCAGCCTCCATGTCACATATATTCAGTGCCCCATGCTACAAAATGGCTGTGGGGACATTTTAACTAAAGCTCTTTCAGCAAATTTTAGTTAAAACATTCCTAGCATCATCCTGAAGTGTGGGGATGCTGATACAGGAAATGCTGTAGGTGCTTTAATTAGAGTAGCTCTCAGAGCCACTCTACTGAAAACAATGCTCCCCCTCTGCCCCCACCTCTCCCCCAATCCCCAGAACAGGCATAAAAAACTCCCTGATGTTACATGATTAACCAGTTATGCATGTGGCAGGAACTTGTCAGCACTCTACCTTCCTGTTCAGTTCATCTGTGATAGTTATTTTTTAGTTAACTGGCCAAACCAAATCATAGTAATATTTTTTAAGAAGTGTTGCAGGTTAACCTTCAGCCTTTTCAGTTTTAAATTAAGTTTTAGGTAAACTTAAGTTTTCTTGATTTTCTTGATTCTGAAACAGAATTTAAACATGAAATATCATAACTTGTTCATCTGAGTGTTAAATAGAAATGTTTTCACTTTATTAATTGTTTTTATTTCTTTTCAGCTAGCAACATTTAATACATTTGGTTCAAATCTGAGAATACTTTGGGGTCAACCAAAATTGTTATAGTAGGTAAATAATTATCCTGGAAGAAAGAAAACTGCACACACCATGTTTTAGGATTCAGAAACAGTGTACAGGGAGAGGTTTTAAGCAATGCCAGTATCCCATCCACCTTTGTGTGAGCAAAAACCAGCAATGACTGAACTGGAAGGCAGTGATTGCCTCCTTGAGCTTATCTGTGGTCCAAGTTATGATGCAGAAGCCCATGATAGCTCTATGCTGTTGTCTGGGGAAGGTTTTTAGGCACTTTCTAAAAAAAAAGCTGAACAGATCTTGGCAGGGGCTGGAAGTGGGGAGGAAGGGAGGCTGGAGGCCATGTCAATATTATGAAAAGGGAGAAAAAGAAATAAGTTCATATAGGTAATTGGTTAGTTTGAAGCTGCTGTTGCCCTGAGGGGTCAGGCCAACGCTCAGCAGCTCAATGGCGCTGTTAGACAGGACGGTGTGGTGTACAATTGCACATATACAAACACACAAATCAATTAGGTGCATACACACACATACTACCAGCTTAGGCACATACATATTCAAACCAGCCTAGGCAAATGTATACCTATTACCAATTCAAGCACATATACTATAGACCCCAGAAGTTAGACACAGGTCACTATATATCATGCACACAATGCCATATATATCTATACACACACACACCACTCACACTAGCAACTCAGATACACACACAATCAAAATAACTAGTCTAGGTTCATGCACACCTATCACCAGTTTAAGCCCATACACGCTACACACATCAAATTTAGACAGAATTGGTTACCAGTTACCAATACCTGCACATCCAATACATATATGTGGATTATTAATTTATATACCACACACAATGATATCTATATATGTGTATATATATATGTTTATTCACTAATTTACACACAAACCACCCACCTACACATACACACAGGTGAGTTCCTAAGTTGGGTGTTGTGATGTGCATGTATGTATGTGCTTGGTGTACTTGGGATACCTGGGGAAAGGTTAAGGTAAGAAAGTAGAAGTGTAGGGAGTTAAAGTTACCAGGACTGGGATTAGAACCAGTAGACTACAGGGGCCTGGGCTGAAGAACTGAGGCTTGGGGATAACTTCAGGTTAATTAATCTTAATTGACTAAAAGACAATGCCCAAAGCCTGAAGAACAGGGAAGCAATGCCAGCACAGAGTCTGGGACTGGAGCCAGAGCTACGGGGGAGCTGAAAAGGTAGGTAGGGAGAGGGAAAAATGGGACTAAAGGAAAGTGTGGGTGTTAAAGAGGGGCTCTGGATGTCGGGAGCCAGAGGATGGCTCTGGGGCAGCTAGAGAAGTTGCAGGGAGTGGCAGTAGGTGCTGGGAGCTGGAGAAAGGCTCCAGCTGCTGGAGAAAACTACAGGACAGCCACGAGGAGCTGGGAAGCTGTGGGGGGAGGGCGGGAATGACCACTGAAGGTGCTGGGGAAGCCTGAAAACAGCAGAAAAATCACAGGAAAAGCAGCAGGAGGGACTGAAAGGCTGCAGGGCAGTGGGAAAGCAGAAAAAGGCAGCAGAAAGTCACAGGGAAAAAGCAGTAGATGGCATGGGAGGCTGAAAGGCAGCAGGGACAGCATGAAAGCAAGGAGAGGCTGAGAGGTGGCAGAAAAGGGGAGATGGAACTGGGAGGAAATCGGAAAACTAGCAAAGGGGGGGCTTGAGCTAAGAGAGAGCGAGAACAAGGCTGGAATTTAAGATGGGGAAGGGACTGGGATTCAATAAAACATAACCCAACTCGGGGTTGCAAATGACAGTGGTTTTATTAAACAGGGGAGATGGTGACACAATGTCTTATTGGTTCCCTTGCACCC
>NW_017728947.1:36555604-36593679 GCF_001723895.1 Crocodylus porosus
CTCTATATGTGTGTCACTGATTTAAACAGATCAGAGAGACTTATTTATTTCTTTAGATCTGACCCTCAAAAAGGTATATTAGCAATTAAAAAATGGCACTCTTAGAAAAGCACAATTTTCCAGGAACACTGACAATATCTGGCCACATTATGTGCATTTGATACTGCAGACTGTAATCAGACATAAAGCATTTTAGGTGAAAGACAAAATAAATGGTATTAACATTGAAAATGTTACTTGAATGAAAACACAGCCTTTTGCTGTTTAATAGCTAAGCACCAAATACATTCATCATTTTGTCCACAGTGATAAAAAGGACTTTTATTTGTAATGAATAAGAATAAGATGTATGAACTCCACACAACAGCAAAAAATACTACAATCAATTATAAGATAAAGACAAGTAATAGAGAACTATCAAAGTGGTCATTTGATACCACAAGAAGCCCTAATCCAAAGGATGATCAGATACCAAAATGGGAGTGCAACAGTAGCACTGGGGCATCTCCCCAGTGCCCATGCTGCAGTCTACCCAGGTACCCCTACTGACCTGGGAATCTACAGGGTTTACTCCTCAGGGGATGCCTGACCAGGAGCAAGGCTGATTCAGCACTGAGTGTCCTCCCCTCTCTAAGCCTGACTTCCCCCTTTTATACCAGTCCTTGTGGCCTGGTATTGGCTGCAAGCCTACCAGGGAGAGGACAACCCAGCCCAGTGGGTCTCTCTGACCCCTCTCTCACCAGCTAGACCCCTGTCAAGGTACTTCCCTCCCTGGATACATCCTCCCCTCCTTTGAAAAATATCTACATTGAGGTGGGCCTTTCTGGTTATATGATGGATTCAGAAGGAAAAGGTTTGCAGGAACAGGTACCACTGCATAATTCAGGGATTCATCTCCTTCATGGTCTGTAACCTGTGGAGGGGTTTATGGTCCGTGATCAAGGTGGACCATCCAGCAGGTAATATTTAAGGGCCTCTACCACCCATTTTACTACCAACCCTTCTTCCTCAATGATGGGGAAATGCCTGTCCCTCAGGAATAGCTTCTGGCTCAAATAGAGGGTAAGGTTTCCTCCCCATTCACCATTGGGACAACACTACGCTCCACCCCATAACAGAAGCATCAATCTGGAGTATAAACTCCTTTGAAAATTCTGGGTTGTACAGCACAGATTCCTGGCACATTCAAGCTTTCAATGTGTGGATGTTTGGATGCATGTTCTGGTTCACTGGAACATCTGAGGATGATCTCCCTTCAGGTCTGTGACTGGGCTCACAACTGAAGAGGATGCCAGTAAAACCATCAGTAGTATACAACCAATCCTAGAAACTGGCGTAACTGGATTTTGGGACTTGGGAGTAGAAGCATATGCAAATCCAGGTCTTTGTCCACCAATGACTGTATTTGACCATACCCCAGATATGTGGTTTCAATCTTCCCCACATAACGTTTGGTTGGGTTTATGGTTAGACCCATTTCCCAAATTGACTGCCACCTGGTCCAGGTGCTCTGCCTATGTTTGGATGTAGTCAACTATGTCATCCAAATGTGCTCCATGATGGGGATGCAGGATCTAGTTCATCAGTCTCTGGGACATGACTAGGTCTCCAAACAAACCAAAGAACATTGGTTGGAAATGGTATAAGTCAAAGGAAGTCAGAGAGGTTGTCTTTTTCCTAGATTCCAGTGTTAGCAGGATCTGCCAATACCCTTTTGTCACACCAAGGATTGTAATGTACCAGACAGCTCCAGTAATGTACCAGCTGGTCCAGTAACTCATCACTGAAATTTGAGATTGCATTGGGCTTTCTAAATTCAGTGCAGAACCACATAGTGCCACCCCACTTTGAGACTAGGACAATCGGACTTTTCTGGTCACTGTGTGATTCCTCAGTTACCCCAAGCATTGTGTGATTCCTGCAGCTCCTGCTTGACCAGCTCTCTCATTCTGTGGTACAGGGGACTGGTGTTTTGCCCAACCCTACTTCCTGGTTCCCTTTGGAACGCAAGTGTGCTTCTTGATAACTCCCTATCCTCCCAAGCAAGAGCTAGTGCTACAGGCAGGTTCAACAAATTGGCAGAGATGGTGCAGTTTGGGAGAGACCACATTCCAGAGTAAAAGCCCAAAGTCTGACCTGGTCATTTCCCATGGTGTTTTCATCCTGCGCAGGATGGATCAACCCAGTGGCCCACCAGTTCCAAAGGGAACCAGGAAGTAGGGTTGGGCAAAACACCTGTCCACTGTTTTATAAGGGATAAGTATTATGTTTGTATTGATTTCTTTTTCCTGCTTTTATATTGTAAGATTACTGTTTTAGGCCTATATATGTAAGTTACCATAAGTCATGTCAAGTTTCCATCTTGAAATGTCAAGCCTCCTTCTTGTCTTCCTGTTGTGCAACCTATGGCTCAAACCTACCCCTCCTATGTAACTTGGTTCCTGAGTGAATGGGGATGAATGAGGGTGCTTGAGAGACAATGGCAGTACCTCTAAAAATAGCTCCCTCTGAATGACTGAACCATCCACACCAATACCTGGACCAACAACCCAGCCCTTGGAACCACCCTCAGTATTCAAGAAACAAAAGATAAGGCAACCCACCATTGTGCCAGGCTGCACATGCTCAGTAAGAACACCTGGAACCCTCCGGAACAGGACTGACCTTGCCTGGACAGGCCCTCCCATAGGAGATCAGAGGTAGTCTGGCCCATAAAAAAGGGTAGTGAAGACTGACTCCTTGGAAATGCCATTTCCATATGGACCAGACCAGCTCCATGTCACACTGCCTATCCACCCCAAAGGTCCTGCCAGCGACCCTCTCTGGCAACACCGAGCTGAAGGAGACCGCAACTGGCCATCGAGGACCCACTTTCAGCCTGGGTTAGGTAGACATCACCTGCATATTTGCTCCTCCAATTTGGACTCTATCTCTCTCCTCCCAGACTTCAGCCCCATGTACTCTTTAACCCCTGCTGCCATTCTCTGCGTGTGTGTGTGTCTATGCGTGTGTGTGCAAAGGAACCAATAAAATATTGTGCCACCATCTCCCCTGTTCAATAAAACCACTATCATTTGTAACCCCAAGTTCAGTTGTGTTTTACTGAGCCCTGGTCCCTTCCCTATCTTCAGTTCCAGTCTCTGTCTCTCTTTCTCCCTCTCAGCTCTGTTACTTTCTGCAGGCTCTCAGCCCTGTTCCTGCCACTTTTTGCCTCCTCTCTCTCCCTTTTCTGCAGGCTCTCAGCATCACTCCCACCACTTTTTGCCTCCTGCCACCTCTCCCCAATCCCAATCTCTCTCTGCCTGTCTTTCACTGTCTCTCTCTCTTAGTGTTCTCCAGCCTCCCACCCCTCCCATGCAGTCCCACTCCCAGTTTTCCTCTCCCCATGTACCTCTTGGCTCCCCTGTAGCCTTCTCGCTCTGGCTCCAGCCTCTGGGCATCTCCCTGGCATTGCTCCTTTGCTCTGCTGGCTTTCTGCTTTCAATTAACATTAAGTTACTCCAACTTCCCTCTGGTCTGCTGGTTCTAATCCTGGTACTGGCACCTTTTATCCCAGTCTCCACCAGCAGTAACCTAAAGTTACCCCAAGCATCAGCTCCTCAGCCTAGTTCTTGTTCTAATCCTGGTCCCAGTGACTTTCACCCCCTACACTTTCACTCTCTCTCCCTTACCTTAACCTTCCCCCAGGTATCCCAAGTACACTGAGCGCATACATACACACCACGACATCCAAGTGCATGATATATAAATTAGTGATCCATGTATGTGTATTGGGTGTGCAGGTATTGGTAATTGATTCTGGTCTCATTTCTTTGGGTCTGTATAGTGTGTAGGTGCTTGAATTGGTGATAGGTGTGCATTTGCCTAGGCTGGTAATTTTGGATGTGTATGTGCCTGAATTGGTAGCGTGGGGGTGCACACCTGGTGGGGGTGCACACACAGAGTGTTTGTATGCACCTACTGTGTGTATGCACCTAATTGATTTTTGAACGTGTGCATGTGCAATTGTACACCACGTCCTCCTGTCTAACAGTGCAATATTGAGATCCTAAGAGTTGGCGTGACCTCACAGGTCAAAACACCCAGAGACTTAAGCTTGTCTTGGACATTTGAGACATATGAGACCACATTACTGGATCACTGGAGTTGCTCTTTCCACATGAGGTCCTATATGATATCCAGGATTCCCCATGGTTGCCAGCCACAGAGCAGCTTGAAAGCAGAAAAACCTGTAGATCCCTGGGGCACCTCCCAGACTGCAAACAGCAGGTCTGGGAGCAACTGATCCCAGTGGCAGGCATCTGTAGCCATGAATTTCCTTAACATTTCTTTAAGGGTTCTATTAATCCACTCTAGGCAACTCATGGGGGTGGTAGATGGAAATTCTGACTGATTTTAATTTTTAATAGCTTATGTAACTGCTTTACAGTCTGTGACATAAAAATCGCTCCCTGGTCAGTAATTATTTCTCATGGCACCCTCACCCACAGAAATACCTTAATGATCTCATCAGCTACACTTTTGTCTTTCATCAAGCAAAGGGAAATAATTTTGGAATAATACGTGCCATAGCCAACTATTAGCAATACATACTTGTAGCCAGCTGCATCCTGTTCCAGGGGTTCCACCATGTTCATCCTAGTCCATTCAAGGGGAATGTCCACTAACCACAGAGGGACCAGTGGGGCTCACTGTGCTCATTGTGGGATAGTAAACTGGTACTCTAGATAGGAGGTGCAAATGTCCATACATCTTTATAGATGCACCACAATAAAAATTGGTCCATGATGTGGCTCACAGTTTTTTACTTTCCCAGGTGCTCTGAACAGGGGATGGAGTGGGTGATATACATGGATGGCATCCTGCTGGTAAAGTTTTGAAACCAGCACTGTGTCCATATTTCCCCAGTCAGGCACTCTTTTTCTAACCAATAGAGCTTCTCTCCCTGAAATTCAACATAGGGAAACACTGTGGCTTGTTGGGGGCTGGCCACCTCTCCATTGACCATTTCAACCTGGTCATAGACCCTGCTGAGAATTTCATCTGGTTTTTGCTTGGTCATGAACTGGGGTGCCTTAGCTAAAAGCTCCAACTCCTGTACTGAAGAGATCCCCTCCTCTGCAATACTCTGGCTTCAAATGATCTTGTTTATGTATTGATCTGTTTTAATTTAATAAATATGATATTCTGAAAAGTGATCCTGTTAAAAAAAGGTATCTTCTTACTTAGGAGATCTACCCTTATGTGTGACTTTGAGGTTGTACCTGCTCATTTACTTACTTACAAACAAACCAAACCAAACCAAACCAAACCCCACAACCTAATATTTTAGATTTGACTCCTGACACCTTTACAGGATCACCAACATGACACATGATGTGACATGATGCAATGCGATGTGATGTTATGTTAATTTTTACTTTCTTTATTTGGGAGATCAGAAATAATGCTACAGGAGTGGCATGGCTGTAAAATTATAAATATAGTGTAATACGATCCAAGAAAATGACAAACTAACACAGGTGCACAGCTAGGCTCTTTGGTGTCAAGAATGTCCCTTATGGCTCTAATTCTGCAAAGTGCTTCAAAAAAGAAAACAAAACAAAACAGGTTTCTTGGTAGATTGCCAGTGAGGTAAAAAGGTCTGTCTATAAGTATAGGAATGAACCACAAGATGCATTGAAATCTCTGAGATGAATTGCTGTGTGTACAATTAGTGCCTACATCTTTGTTAATGTACAATTTATATAATAGAGTTCTGCTCCCAACTGGAGCCTAAATATGTGACAAATTAAAATAAGATCAACCAAAAGTCATCATCATGGCGTTGGTGATAGTGGTGATAGTGAAGATATTATAATAATGATAATAATAGCGGGGTGAGAATAAGAGAGAATAATGGACCAAGACAGAGAATAATGGATGGTATTAAAAGAATACCTAGCTATAAATCTAGCTACAAATAGGTTATATATAGAGTTCTTCATGCATTGTCTTAGGACTGATTTTTTTAATACTTTCATTTCTAACCATGAACACAAACAACAAACGCAACCAATTTTGTTGAAACAAAGTTGAGAGGCATTACCAATGCAGAGCATGATTGCAACATCATTCAGAAACACATTTGAGAAGGCCAGAGAAAGAAAAAGGATGAAATTCAGTATTACAAAGTGCAAAGTCATGCATGTGTAAACTAATAGCAAGAACATGCTAAACAGGAACTCATTTGGAAATGACTGCAGGGGAGAATGACCTAGATACACTTGTTGATCATAGAATGAGAATGAACTAGAACTGTAATACAGCCATGAAAAAGTCAAATGTAAGCCTAGAAAGAGAAAGCAGAAAGAGTTTTTCAATTAGAGATGAGGAAGTTTTTGCCTGTTTTTGGAAGGTACAGGTGAGACTTTGTCTGCTATACTATGTAAGATTTTTATCATCCACATTCAAGAAAAAATAATTGAAAGATAAAGTGAATAGTGTATATAGGCTTGTATAGCACAATGAACACAATGGATAATTATGATTTTGAGGATAAGAAAAGTCTTATTTAAGCTGAAGTACAATATTAGCACAGAACAATTAAATACAAATCAACCGTGAATAAATTTAGGTGGCACTGTGGCCAGGTGGCCTGTTTCAATGTTAGTCAGAAAGTTCCTCCTATCGCCAATCTAAATTTCCCCTGCTGCAGCTTGAGGCCAGTGCTCCTAGTCCTGTCCCCTATGGCCACAAAGAGAAATCCATTTCCTTCCTTTCTGTAACTGCCCTTCAGGTATTTGAAGACTGCTATGAAATCCTCCTGCAGCCTTATCTTCTCCAGATTAAATAACACTAGTTCTTTCAGCCTTTCCTCATAAGTCTTGTTTCCCAGGTCCCTAACTATTGTTGTTGCTCTGCATTGGACTCTTTTCAATCTGTCCACATTCTTCTTTAAGTGTCGGGGCCAAAACCAGACACAGTACTCCAGGAAAGGCTTCACCAATGCTAAATAGAAAAGAATAATCACTTTCCTTGATTTGTAAGTGACAGGACAACCCAGTATGTTGTTGCATTTTTTTGTAACAAAAGTATTCTATCAGCTCAGATTCAGTTTATGCTTTATTATAATCCCCAACTCCTTCTCTTTAGTACTACAGCCTATCCAGTCATTTCCCAGTCTCTATTTGTGTAAGCAGTTATTCCATCTCAAGTGTAGTGCTTTGCACTTGTCCATGTTGAATTTCATCCTCACAGCCTGTGGATCAATTATCCACTGTATCCAGACAATTCTGGATCCCAGCCCTACTGTCCAGAGTATTTGCAACTAGCCAACTTCATATCATCAGAAAATTTGGTGACTGTGCACTCAGTCTCATTAAACAAAATATTAATGAAGACATTAAATGATACCAGACCCAGGGCAGATGCCTGGGGAACACCACTTGATACCTCCTACCAACTAGACATTGAGCCATTGAAGACTATTCATTGAATACATGATCCAACAAATCATGTATCCACCTTATAGTACTTTCATCAGTATTTCCTTAGCTTCTTAATGAGAATGTTTTATGAGACAGTTTCAAATTTTGCTCGAGTTAAGATATATTCAATCCACTGCTTTCCCTTCATTCACAGAGCCTGTCACCTTATCATAGAAGAAAATCAGTTCAGTGAGGCATGACTTGCTCTTAATGAATCCATGCTTACTTTTCCTGATGACCTTGTTTTCCTCAAGGGGCTTCATAATGGATTCCTTGAGGACTTGCTCCATGAACTTTCTCAGTAAACAGACCAATCAGCCTGACCTCTAGTTCCCTGGATCCTCCTCCTTCCCTTTATTAGAGATGAGCACTATATTTGGCTTTTTCCAATCCTCTGGCCCCTCACTTGACATCCAGGAGTTCTCAAAGAGGATAGCCAATGGCTCCAAAATTGCCTCATTCAGTTTCATCAGTACTCTAGGATGCATCCTATGTGGCCCATCAATTTGAAAGCATTCTGCTTTCCTAAATGATCCTTAAACCCTTTCTACCATTACTCTGGGATGTTTGTCTCCTCCTCTTTCTTTGTTGCCAACTTCACTTCATCTGGTCATTGTCACTATTTGTGAAAACCTAAATAAAAATGGCATTAACTATGTCATCTGTAACTACTGCTTTCTGCATTCAGTAAAATTTCTTTGGTCTTCCTTTTACTTTGGACTTACTTGTAGAATCCCTTTTTTATTGCCTTTTACATCCATTGTTAGTTTCATTTCACATTGTGCCTTGGCCTTCCTAACTTTCTACCTGCATGCCTATGTGATACTCTTATTCTCTTCTTCAAAGTACCATGAGCAATTTTCCATATTTTATAGGATTTCTTTTTGAGTTTCAACTCTCATAATCTATTGTGGTGCAGCCAGGTTGGTCTGTTGCATTTCCCGTTCTTCCACTTACTTGAATAGTTTGCTTCTGCACCCTTAAGAAGACTTCCTTAAAGCACAATCAGCTCTCCTGGATTTCTTTTTCCCTCAGACCTGCAACCCAGGGGAACCTGCCCACCAGTTTCCTGAATTTAATAAAGTCTTATTTTCTGAAGTCCAGCATCCTTATTCTGCTGCTGTCCTTCCTGCCTCCCCTTAGATCCTGAACTCAGTCATTTCATGGTCACTGTCACACAAGGTACCTTCCAACTTCACATTTTCAAGCTATTTCTCCCTATTCATGAACATTAAGTAAAAAACAAAGCAAAACAAAACTTCCTCCTTATGCAGCCAACCCCCCCCCCCCATTTTAAATACTTATTTTGACAAGTTTATGAAAGTGGTGTCTGACTTGGTACCTTAGTAGGAGACAGATCATGATGACCCAAGAATTCCTTTCCAAAGCTATACCTCCTGCATTCATAGTAAAATTCATAGTACTGGATGTTCATTAAAAAAAACCATTGGTAAAATTCATAATATTTGCATTTTTTTGAGAAGGTGATGGGACTCTAGAGGTTACCTAAGCATATGAAAGAATAAAGGAAAAGACAGAAAACAGTATGAAATACAGGAAGCAGAAATGCTAAGGACTAGAATGCCTTCCCACATCTCCTTGTATACAGTTCTACAGAGATCAAAAATAGCCAGGGACGGGTTCTAACCTTGCTATCTGAGCCAGTCAAAAGAGCAAAGACTCTCTGGTTTTGTTTTGTTTTGTTTTTTTAATTAAAGTAGCCTTGCAATAAGAAAATGGAGCCCTGTCCCACTCATAGGATTAAAATGAACTAAATGGAATAATCATTTACCAGACTTTCAGTTTAAATATTTTAATGGGAATGATAAAGAACCAGTGGGTTACCCACATTCATGGCAGTTGGGATTGTTGCCACTCACTACTATTTGATCTTTGGCAAATAACTGATCTTCAGTGTATATCAGCATTTTCCCATCATTTTTATCTTCTACAAATGGCTTATTTTTCAGTTACTTTGTGGGGGGTTAAGCTGAGTAACCGATATAAAGTTCATTGAGGGATTAAGAAGAATTATTTATATTGCTCATAAAAATCTACATTACAAATATGTTATGTCCAGGTAGATTAAACACACAAGGGCCAAATTCTATTCTTCCTATTGGGCACTTAAGTGAATTTAGGCACCAAAGTGCAATTCTAATCCACCCTGTTCATGTCCCTGAAAAACCATGAATGCATCTATTTATGTACCACACTGGGTACATGCAGATGTTATATTTAGATTGACATAACTTAGTGAACCCAATCCAGTGAACATATACACAGGTTCAGAATGCAGCCCTGGGGTTGGGAAAGCCCAAGCCAATCACCCCAGTCAGAGCTGTGCTCTTCCAAATCACCTCGACTTGGCTATTTTAGCTTTGACTTGGCTATTTTTAGCCCCCTGGTTCCCTCATTCCTGGATGGATGATGCCCCGCAGTGAAACCCCATATAGATCTGCCAGCCCATCCTCCTCCTCCCTCCCCCACCCCCCATCTCACCAATACCCTCCTGGACCTGCCATCCCCTCTGCAGGCTCCCAGGTCCCACTCACCACTCTTCTTACCCTAAATGACTTACACCAGGCTCCCTGCATAACTCCTAATAGTGGCAAATGCCTGTACATGCTGCTTCTGGAATACGATCACATGGCTTACTTTAAGCTGTGTGAATGTAGATTAGGTACAGTGAATATTTGTATGTATTCACTGTCATCTTATGGTGAAGGCTGAGGGCTTGAACAGGCATGAATTTTCAGTGGTGGAAATTTCTTATAAATTGCAACCGCTAAAAATCTATCTAGGAGTGAGAAGAATACAGATATTCAAGGTGCAGCTGTTCTTCATGGCTTCCCAGGCAAGGGTGATACTGTTACTCTGGGGAAGATGCCGGGGAGAAGTGATTGCTGCAATCTGTTCCCAGATAGGTCTGGAAGAGACTGGAGCAGTGGGGCCAACTGGACCAGAGGGACCCTGGTCTGGAGAACTGGTGGGGAGGCAAGGAAAAACTGTTGCTCTGGTAATGGGAGAAGATGAAGTGACCATTACACAAAGCTTTACATTCACTGCCTCAACCAGAGACCACAGTTTGGGAAGCAAGTGGGGAGCAAAGACAGCTGCTCCTTCCCTGCCACTGAAGCTCCTTGCCCACTCCCCTGAAAAAAAACCATGGTCTGGGAAATGGGCAGAGGGCTTTTCCCTACTATTCCACTCTTTCCCAGACTAGACTGTGAGGGGAGCATACAAAGGTTCATGTTTGCAAGACAGTTTCTCTCACAAGGCAGATCTTCTAGGTTGACACCTAGAGGAGTTTTCTTCCAGAGGTGACATGTCTCTCTCAGGAGAAGCTGAATGTTTTTAGCTGATGTTTTTAGTCTTATAATCTCTACTGAGAGAGAAGCAATTATCTCAGTAGAAGTAGAATGCTTGTACATGGCTTGAGTCACAAAAATGTGAGAAGCAAGGATGACCCAACGGCCTTTTGCATTAACTATTTTTCAGTGACTTGTCCAGGATAGTGACTTGTCTTAGTTCCCAAGTCCATCTGTGATCCTAAAGAGTGTGATAGTACATGTTGCCCCGAAGTTAGAAATGAGAAAACAATTTCAACCTCCATCTCATTATGTATATGTCTTACAATGGAGTCCATGACTTGTAGGTAAGGTTGAGAAAGGTAGCTATCCATGTTTGTCTGAAGTCAGGCAGAAGACAAGACAGGGTGGTACCTTAGAGATACCACTCTAACTGATTGTGTCTCTCCGAACCAGTTAGTTTCTGAGGTACCATCCCACCTTGCCTTCTGTAGATAAGGTTGAATAATATAAAAATGATTTGCAAATATTTTCACAAATACTAGAATTATCTTGTGATAATTTATGTCATCTTATTGTCATGTTATTGTCATGACACAGTCTAGAACCTTCATGCCATCAAGGCCATACATAGGTCCTATTACTAACATGATTTATAAGTGCATAATATGATAGCATGTTGTGCAAGGACAGTAAAGACATGATAAGAGACAGTCCTTGCTCCAAAGACCTTTGTATTTGTCTCTTAAAATCTAAGGCCCAAATTTTAAAATCAGAGATACCAGTATTATGTTAGGATTATTTCTTCACATCAAATACCTATAGACTTTCCTGGGAGCTCTGTTTCAAACTGAATTTCCTGTAATCAAAGAAAAGGCTAACCAAAAGACAGCAATTAGGCTTTTAACAAAATCACAGTAAAGAAGCAAATCTTTTTCTCCTTTCCCTGTGGATTCAGACTGTGACATTCTTCTGAGTAAAGAAATGCAAAAATCTAGTACTCTTGTTTCAGAAATTATACCTTTTATTAAACCAACTAAGAAGTTGCCAAAAAAAAATATTTTTCTGCAAACTTTTGGGCACACGCTTCCTTTATCAGGTATCAACTTTGAACCAAGAGTTCTAGATTTTTGCATTTCTTTTTGTCTCAGGCCAACATGGCTATTAAATACATCCCTGAAACATGGAAGATTCCAAATTTTAGCTGATTGTGGATTTAAACTTAATTGCTGAAGAAATAGAATGATTTCTACACCTCCCTACCTGTCTGCCGTCTGACACCACCAGGGAAGAAACCCAGGCTGTTCTGCACAACAAAGAGCAACCCACAGAGACACACTCATGGACCCAGAGGAACAGACTATCATCATCAACTTCCTCTGTGCAAAAATGAAGTTTATTTCATAACTGTGGGGAGTTTTTAGCATCTTTAATTTTCCCTGAGCTTGATGAAGGGCATGTAAGCTCAAAAGCTTGCAGAAAAAGATAACTTTTTTGCAATTTCTTAGTTGGTATAATAAACGGTATCATCTCTGAACCAATATTTCTAGATTTTTGCATTACTTTTCGTCTCAGACCAACATGGCTACCAAATACATCTTTCAAGTAAAAACACTCAGAGGTAAGAAGGGACAGATATAAAATATACCCGGAACTCTTAATGGCTAGATGTGAATGCTAACTCTACATAATCAGAGAAGATGCTTATAAATGCTGGTATTTCTGTTGAACCATTGTAGCAATTTATAGATTCATAGAGAAGTAGCCCTGGAAGGGACCTCCAGAGGTCATCTAGACCAACCATCTGCCTGAGGCAGGATTGTCGTTATCCAGACTATCCCACATACAAACCATCATATAAATTCTACACAAGACTACCATGAACCCTGACATACACAGCCCTGGGCAGCCAATATCCTGCTTCTATGTAATATTGTCAATATCTGCTGAAGAGATCCTGGGTAAAAGGGCATGCCCCTTGCTACAGAGGAAGGGAAAAACCTGCATAGTCTGTACCAAACAGACCATGAGGTAAAACTCCTTCCTGACCCCAAATATGGTGATCATTCTGACCCGGAGCAGAGGGGCAAGACCCTCTAGACAGAAAAAATCTGGCTGTGGTCCCAGCAGGAGCATTGGCACACCCCAAAGTCCCCAGCATAGGCTATAGGCAAAATCTTTGAGACGGCTTAAAAACATCCTTTTTTCCCACCTGTAGAAGAAAGGGGAGAGGAAAAGTAGGGGAAAAGCACAATGCCCAGAAGCATGGGAAATACCCATAGTAGAACATAAGTGTAACTACATCTAAATCATCCCTGACCAGTGGCTGTCCAACCTTTTCTTGAACACCTCCAGTGATGGAAAGTCCTCAGCTTCCTTAGACAGTCTGTTCTACTACCTCACTGTTCTAACAGGGAGACATTTTTTTCCAGATATCCAATTAATATACATGCTTTCATAATCTTAAATCAAGCCACCAGATCTATAGCTTCAAGTCCAAATTTTTGCGAATTACAAAGAAATAAGTGTGTTTGGGGGAGGTAGGGTTCTGTTTGCATAATAAAAAATAAATTTCCTTTTTCCTCTTAGAAGAACAGTATTTGTTCAATTCTCTGGAAAAAAAATGTACATTGCACCTTTATTTTTTGAGCTTTCCACTGAGAAATTCAGACCACCTGTAATCATTAATAGCCAGATTACTGCTAGTGCTTTGTACATGTGAAAGGATAAGGTGTAGTCAATTACAGAAAGCCTCTACTATTTCCAGTATTGTAATATGCTGTTCTTCTTAATTACATCAGTCCCACTTTATTCCAATTCTAGGTGTGATTTTGTCCAATTCTTTGCTGCCAGGCACAAAGCAGTTTGTCTTACTGACAGCCCTAGTAGTTGTATTTGTCTGACTTCAGTGATCTTCAGCATCTGGTGGCTTTCCCCATTGTTCTCCAAGACTCTCTTTTTAGTATGAAAAGGTTCTGGTAGTCTACAAGGCTGCTTATAGATGTTATTTTTTTCTAAGTTTTATCTGAATTACAGATGGCACTATATACATGTGGGTATCTGTAGTTTGAATTAAATTAGCTCCAGTCTGAATTAACTAATCCTCATTGGATGGGGATTAAAATTAATGAATTAGGGCAGTCTGAATTAGACAATTTAAATTGTATGATTTTTACATAATAACATGTATAACCAGAGTTGCTTTTAGGGAAAACAGTCCTTAGGAACTCACATATGCATTCCTTAGGAATCCAGATATGCACTGAAAATATCAGCCCCCCTCAAAGGAAACTCAGCTGGGTTTCTGCAACACAACAGAGGCTATCAGGCACAAGGTAAAACCTTTACAAAGCCAAATGTATCAACAACACCCCATCCTGATTAAGTATGACCATCCTAACTAAGGCCCCAGCCTTGCTGAAGCACACAGGCTACTGGACCATTAGGAAGGGGGCAAACCCCCTTGATCATCTATTAACCCTTAATTCAAATTGAAATTTTATTTCAACTGCATGATGTGAATAAGTTAACATGGTTTAGAGAACAGTGAGCATGCCTACATATGGTCCAAGGGATCCCATCTCTTTGGTATAGCACCTCCAGTCTCTGATTCCTAAAGCGTTTTAAAACCAGTCCTCTAAGTATCTTATTTAAATTATTCCTACATAATGGCCAGATCTACATGAGATGCTGACTGAAAAGTAACCTGAATAGTACTGTGCAGTAGCATTGTATAGCAAAAACCATGACGCAATGCTACAGTACAGTAGTATTAAGCTACTGCTCAGTCATCACAAAAGGGCATTCACCAGGACTTTGGTTACTGTGCATTCATTTAATGCTTGTTAATACAAGTATTAAATGTGCAGTAACCATTGTGCAGTAGCGTCTCATGTAGATGCAGCCCATGTGTTCTGTCAGCCATTAAGCTCTAAGGAGTGGTTTACACTGCTTACATAAATACGCTACTTTGCCAAAGGACATCAAATACACCATATTCATCCTGAGTTATTCATTGCTTGTCTTGTGCCTTTTTATTTAGTGACTGGGCTGAGTCAAGTTATATTGTTAAGTTAGCAAATAAAGTCTGCATTTATTTTACAGATTGTTCTTTTGTCCACCAGCGATTGATTTTTTTTCTTGGCAAAAAATTCTCCTACAGTCTACACCCTCCCTGTGCTTACTCTGTTAGTGCTTCATGGCATTACCTTGAACTATTTGCAAACAGAAAAGAGGGCTACATTTGCTGAGTAATTTATTCACAACATATAATTTGACACACTCCAAACCGACCATGTTCTCTTGTTTTCACCTGCCATTTTCTTTACAGGCAGCCCCTTCAGCATGTTTACTGCTACACTATTACAGCACAGTTTGATATATTTGCTTCAATATTTCAGTTTTTTTGGTACAGATTTAACTTCAGAGAATCACAGGAAGTGATTCATGCTTCCTACTGAGCTACTACTGCAGCTAGAAGCTACAGAAACAGAGGGAAAACACAAAAGCACACACAGATGAATAGGGATATATCCATTGTCCATTTGTGTTGATAAATTTATTTACAAAACATATTTCTACAAAGCAGAGAAACTCAAATATGACTGCTTTAGTACTGACATTCTGATAATGGTGATCAATTTATATTGGCTAAAGTGGGAGCTCTTTATCTTTCTATCCTGCTTTTGAGATTAGAGATCTGGCATACCAATTAAAACAAAACATGGACACTAGGCCTGTGCAAAGTGGCTAGAATGTGCTTTGGATTCATTTTCAGGCAATTTGGCGGACAGTGATTTGATTCAGTGATTTGAATCACTGTCCCAACTTCATTCAGCTGAATCTGATTCAGAGATTTGGCCACAGCTGAATTGGCTGAATCTCCGAATCAGCCCCATCCCTTGACCACTCTTTCAGGCCTGTCAATGGCTGCCCCACCCAGCCCCAGCTCCTGGGTCTTTGAAAAAAAAAAGCCCAGTACTCACTGGCTGCTGCCAGCTGGGGAGGGCAATCTCCACTGCCCCCCACTACCCCATGCTGCATTGGGGGGGGAGGGCTGTGTCAGGAGCTGCCATCCCCCACCTGGCCCCAGCTCCCAGCTCTTAAAAAAAAATCCACTGCTTACTGGCTGTTGTCACTGGGGTGTGTGTGGGGGGGTGACTCCTGCTGCACCTGCTGCCCCACACTGCAAGGGGGACTCTGCCATGAGCACCCAGAAGCCCTGAGGCTGCTGCAGCAGCCAGTGAGTAGGGATTTTTTTTTTCTTTTGAAGAGCCAGGACCTGGGGTGTGTGGGGCAGCCATGGGGCCATAAAAGTATGATTATTATTAAGTTAGTAGCTCTTAAAATATCTTCTGTATTTTCATGTCTGTTTCAGTGGAAATGATAGGTCTTTTGCCAGTTTTCAGGAAGGAGAGATAATTTCATAGATTTCATAGACATTCGGGCTAGAAGGGACCTTGGAAGATCATCGAGTCCAGCCCAAAATCATCCAGTCCAACCCAAGATCATCGAGTCCAGCCCAGATCATCGAGTCTAGCCCAAGATCATCGAGTCCAGCCCATGGAAGGAAGTCTATTGTATGATGATGCAGGTCCAGGATATAAAATAAAAGAAGGTACAAAAATAAAGGAGAAAGTGGGAAAGACAAGATGGAGTCATAGACTAGAGAAAAAATGGAATAAGGTATCAAGAATTTACAAGTAACTGAAATATTAGAGGTAATATACACAATCAGAATCTAATCCTAATGACCTCATCTATGTGTAGACCCTGTTAGCCTACTAGCAATTAGGTCCAAAACGATGGTCACAGGAGGGTAAAAACAAAATGAAACACAAAAAAAAATCCTCACTAGGTGAATTTTTCACTGGGTGAATACATTTGTTTTCCTTCTGCAGAGAAATACAGTTTCCCTCCTTGTTTTCTCTCTGGATCAGAAATACAATTGAATTTAACTAGGTTCAACCCTGATATTAGAGGAGATTTGTTTGTGTGTGCGAAACAAATCACAAAAAAGACAGCTTTGTGCACTATAAAAATAGTATCACATATTCAAGTGAATCAGTGTTTTTTACAGGTAGAACATGCACTTAAATCTGCACTAGCATGGGGACTGTAGACTTAAACTAAGGTATTGGGAGTCCTTTGTGAGCTTCATATTCAACAAAGTATATTTCAATGCATTGTTTTCATCCTCTCTTTAATATTTTGTCCAAATATAAGATGAATATAAAACAATTATCCACTCACAAGTGTGAAATACCTGCCCCAGGAAAGTCATAGATGTTGAATTGCTTGGGACTAAAAACTAGACTAAGTAAATTACTACGATGTATTCTATAGGAACCAATTCTGGTAAGGAGGAGCAGATAGTCTCATATATCTTCTGCACTATGCGTCTCTCTAAAAAACCAGACTGTTAAAAAAATGAAACAGATAAACAAACCTGTACTCAGGTAGTATTTTGTATATGCTTCAGTCTGTGGGTCGGCAGTATGTATTATCACTAAGGTTCCCAAGTTTTCTCACACCAGCTGTCACTATCCAGGCTACAAAATGCACCTGAAAATCAAGGATTTATCATGATTAAAAAAAAAATTCTCACACTGTAAATGAGAGTTTACAGGTTTACAAGTTTACAAGTTTGGTGGGAAAAAAACATAGTCTGGAATACCAATAGTTAACAAAATCCTATCTCTTTTTATGTTTTTATTATGAAAATAACTAGAAGTCTCTCCTGCTGTTTGTCTGTTCACAAGAGTAGCTGAGTACGAATGTCAACCTGTATTAAGTTGCATTATATGCAAACAGTAAATTGCTGAAAACTACAGATATGTTTTTATTAATTATCTCACAGAGACATCTGTCAATATAAATATGGCAAATGACTAAATAATCATTCCGAGTAAATACATGTATCAAATCTAAATACATGCAACCTTTAAGTAATTAAATGGAAGCTTAGGGATAGGATATTAACATACTAATTATTCTGAATGACATTATGTATGCCCTTTTTCACTTTATGAAAATTGAAATTATTAAGTGGTTAAATTTATAAGATCAATCTTTTGTTTCTCTTATTATTTAGTTACCACCAAAATGAAATGCTGATGGCCCCTTGAAAATATTTTATGGGAGTGGGAACTAACATAAATTAACTACGATAACTCCATTACGTTAGCTCATTTTTTCTAGTTGTTAGAGGAGTAGACTCCTGAATTCTGTTTCCAGCCTTGTCACATTGAGTGACCTTGGAAAAGTCAGTCAGTCTGCATCTCATGTTTAACCAAATGGAAAACAGGTAATAAATAACCTCACGGTGGTGTTGTGAGATTTAAGTATTAGGTTTACAGAGTTTTCTGAGAACAGATAAACATGCAAATATACCTAACACACATAAGAGAGGAATATGTTAATGAAACAAGTTCTAAGAAAGGGTGAAGAACAATCGTTTGCAGGAGCAAACGAAATATGAACAGGGTGAATCAACCTGCCAGTAAGTGAGCATCTTATCCACACAGGGTATGTAGTACTATTCCCTTGAAATGCTTTTTTTTTTTACCTTACAGCCCTTGTATGTACAAGCTTTGTTCTAATAACATATTTTTAATTCAAGCTGCTTTCTCAGGAATGGATGGCACCTGGGTCTCAAATACAGTCTCAATAACCATAGCTTGTCAGCATACAGTAATTAATGCTTTAGTTTTGTTGTTCCCCATTTTTCAAACACATTTGCTAAAAATTTTTGCAACATGGCTTATAATGACATTTTCCCAGAATTCTTGTGAAGGAGCTGATCTTTTTATAATTCTGGACAGTACAGCACACAAATTATCTAGCACAGAAGTATCAAATAGATACATAAATATTGCACTAAAATATAGACTCAGATTTCCTTTTTTTATTTTTTTCACCATTTCAACAATACAAGGGAGGTATGGGAAGCAGTTAGGAATAACCATACAATGATCCTGGCAGTATGATAACTCTAGGACTGTGACAAAATTCTTACTGGGACAAATTAAGTGCACTGATGTGTCATAACCCTTTGACTGGTTTCCTTTTGACAATGATCATTATTAGGTCAGGTTACATGCATACTAGGGTGAATAACATGACCAAATATTTGCAGAGCCAATTATTTACTGGGAACCAAACATAAGAAAGTCAAGTTAAATGAGCGATTCATTCAAAGATATACTCTGAGGTTGGCAAAGCAATTTGTTATGGCTCCTGTGTGGAAAACCAGCATCACAGTTTGGAAAATAAGGTTGTATAAGGGGCTGTATGATGGGGAAAGAAATGCTGATGGTTAGAGGGGGTGGGGACGAGTGAGAGTGAAGAAAGACCAATGAGCACTTTTATATGACAAAGGGACCTTTCTTCTTTATTGAGTAAACTGTAAGGAGTTAAGCAAGGGAAGTACTTTCTTTGAAAGAAGTTAGCTGGAAAGGGTTACTGGTTTTGTTTTAGTTTTGTTACAATTATTTTTCTGAAACTGATGTCTCTGTGCTTGTATATCCCTCTGTTCCTTTCAGAGTACAATATAGACTTGATTCAAAGCCCAGTGAAATCAAGAGGAATCCTTCCAGTACCTTCAATTCCATTTAGGTCAGGCTCTAAAGTAATAGTATAACTTACTGCTTGCTTCTCTAAGTAACACCACAATCCTCAGTAGACTGTGCTCTGATACATGGCCCTAACATGTCTGTCAATGAAGTATGAGATTTTTGAGGGACCTTATAAGACAGATGAGCAATGGGTAGGATAACAGTAATATAAAAGTAGATACTATAAGCTTACTTCATCTTCCATATGACACATGCTGACTCACAAACAGGAGCAAGTATATCTGTATCATAGTAGATACTGATTGAAAGTGAAAAAAGCTGTAGTGATAAACAACAAATTTAATTACATTCTAGGATACTTTAAACCTGGGTGTACGCATCCTAATACTGTTGTTTGAATAGGGACAATCAAGTTCTTATAAATAATGACATGTCTGACACTGATATAAATCATCATTGCTCTTTCTGTAAATCAATGTTTTAGAGTCCTGCTCTTTCTGAAGATCTATTATTTTGTCCATCTCTTTAAGAACATATTAACATTTTTATTATGGGATTGCCAAAGATATTCCCATAATGTTTGCAGTCAGTCCAAAATGACTCTGTGCTGATAACACCTCAATGCCAGTTATGAACATATGCATGTTAGAGGGCACGGCTGCTATGATTTGCAAGGATGAATTGTAGGCACAAAACAGCTCTTCTGCAGGAATGGTGATCATATTGTATATCAAAGAGAAACAATATGCCACTGTTGCTTAGCAGTTTCTCCAGTGATTCAACTGGCTGCTGCTAGCTTTAGTTAAACAGAGAAATAAGCAATCCGCAAGATATTCTGGACAAGTTAAAATTAAGACAGCTCTATAAAAGAGTAATTAAAATTTGGAAAAAAATATATACATACATTTTTTAATATAAAAATTGCATAATACTCTACATTTCTTTCCAGAAATGTTTTTTATAAAGTTTAATTAAACTTTATAATATCCCCATAAATACAACATGATTAGGATGGCAGGTACAATACAGTAAAGAGAGAACAAGGTAGCACCTTAGTGACTGCTACCCTGCCCTACCTTCTGCCTGACATCAGATGATCACTGCTCATTTCCATATTTGTTTGCATACCACATTCCCCCAAATAAAACATGCATCTAATTTTTGAGAAGGCAAAATGAAGGAGAAAAAATGACTCTTCAGAGTTATGGCCACATAGAGCAGGGACAGATATTTCTAAACACGGCTTTAAACTGACTTTGCTGGAAGATGCAGAAACTCCAAGTGGAGCATACCCGGGGACTGGCGCACAGGAAAGCACCCTTGTGGAGGACACTAGCACAATTGTTTCTGACAATGCTAACCAATCAATTATCCCACAGCACCTCAGGAAATCAAGGTTGTCAGCTGGAGGCCTCAGCTGCCTGCACACCAATGGCAGGAGCATGGGGAACAAGCAAGAGGAGCTAGCCCTCCTGCTCTCTAG
This sequence comes from Crocodylus porosus, assembly GCF_001723895.1. NCBI lineage: Eukaryota > Metazoa > Chordata > Crocodylia > Crocodylidae > Crocodylus > Crocodylus porosus. The sequence continues at coordinate 36,576,444 of NW_017728947.1, forward strand.
CGGGCAATATGACCTGGTAGGGATCACAGAGACCTGGTGAGACTCCATGCATGACTGAAGTGTAGACATAGAGGGCTACACCCTGCACAGAAGGGACAGAGGAGGGAGAAAAGGTGGAGGGGTGCTCTCTATGTGACTGCACCTCTCTGGAGGCTGAGATTGGTTCCAAAGATAGGCAGCTTGAAACCCTCTGGGTCAACCTATGGGGGAGGAGGTGAGGTGAGAGAAAGCTAACTGTAGGTATTTACTAGAGACCACCAAGCAAGGTGAGGAGCTGGATCTGGAGTTCTCTCAAGAACTGACAGAGGCCATGCGTGCAAAGGACTTGGTTGTCATGGGTGACTTCAATTATCCAGACATAGATTGGGAGGAACACTTGGCTAGGTCAGATCATTCATGCAGTTTTCTGACTGTGATCAAGGAGCTCTTTCTGACTCAGGAAGTGCAAGGTCCAATTCGAGGTAACACTCTTCTAGACCTGGCCTTGGATGATCTAGTATGTGGTTTGAACATTGAGGGTAACCTGGGCGACAGCAATCTTAAAATTATCAGGTCCATTATCTGCCTGAAGGTCAAAAAATCAACCAGCAGGTTTGAAGTTCTGGACTTCAAAAGTGTTGACTTTGACAGGCTGAGAACATTAGTGGGGGAGGCAATGCAGGACCAGGAAGGGAAGGTGAATGGGGTGCATGAAGAGTGGTTATTGCTCAAGGATATGATCCTCAAAGCACAAAAGAAAATTGTTCCTGCAAAGAGGAAAGGCAGCAGAAGAGCTGGCAAGCTCTCCAAGCTTAATAGGGACATTGTGGTCCACTTAAAAAAGAAAAAAAAGAGGTGTACATACAACGGAAGCTAGAGATGGTCCTCAAGGAGGACTATACAACAGTGGCAAACTGGAGTTTAGGTTAGCTACAGGAGTCAAGGATAAAAAGAAGTCCTTCTTTAGGTATGTAAGCAGTAGAAGGAAAACAAATGGAAGTGTGGGATCCCTGCTTAACACCTCAGAACAGCTGGTAACCAACATTCAGGAAAAAACCTGAATTCCTGAATGCCCACTTTGCTTCAGTATTTCACTGGACCATGGAGAATGACAGCCTCCCCACTGTGGATGCTGAGTGGCTGCAATACCAGTTAGAGAAGCTAGACATTTTTAAGTCAGTATCTCTGGATAGACTTCGTCTGAGAGTACTGAAGGAGCTGGCTGAGGTCATTACGGAACCCCTGGCAAAGCTCTGTCAGGATTCATGGTGCACCGGGGAAATCCCTGATGACTGGAAGTGGGCAAGCATTGTGGCCATCTTCAAGAAGGAGAAGAGGGAGGAACCAGGTATCTATTGGCCAATCAGCCTCACCTCCATCCCAGGGAAAGCCCTGGAAAAGCTCATTAAAGGATCTATGTACGATATGCTCACAGAAGGTAAGATTCTGAATGACAGCCAGCATGGATTTGTCACGCAGAGCAAAAGTGCAGAAGAAAGGATGGCTTGATTAATGGAACATCAATACCATTAAAAAAGACAGAGGGTCATTAACATCTGTCAAATGAAGAACAATTAACAGAAATCAGGTAGATTATAAATCCTGAAGTCAATTGTCTCCATACAACAGGCTCATACCCGGCACTACTGCCCACATGCCTGGACCCACTGCCAGTGTCCTGGCTACTGTTCCCATGTGCTTTTGTCTCTGATATGCTTTTGGCCTGCTGCCCTAGGACTCCAAGCCAATCACAGGTGTGTTTCTGGTTGGCATGGAGCCAGCTGGCTTCAATACTGCCCAGCCACCTGTGCCACAGTGGGCAGGTGATTCGGGTGTGCACCTGTTACACTCCATCAGTACTATCTGAATAGAAATTCCACTTATACTACTGAGAAGTTGGTTTTAAACTTTGGATGGAGTAGGAATTCAAGTGGTGTGCAACTGCACCATTGCATCCACCACTGGATCTACCCCTGCTGGACTCTTTCCCTCTGTTCTTGCAGCTTGAAGGGAAAAAAGAAGAAGCATCAGCAGCCACTTTGTGTTGACTCCATGCTTCTGTTCTTGGTAGAGAAATGATATTCCCTGCTTAAGACATGCATCCCAATTTTTTAAGGCTATTTTTTTGAGGGGGGGAAGTAGATAAGGCATGTGAGTAAATATGGCAGCTTTCTTTCCAAGAAACAGAGGTGAAGAGTAAAATATTCATCTTAGTTGTATATGTTTATCTTGAGGCAACATTCCAGTGATTCACAGAAAGATTCCAAATGCAGGTTCCAAATGCAGTTATAAGTAGTAGATGGTCTAGGTGCTGATTTTCTTGAGAATACAAATACAACTTTTCTTAAACATGAAGGCATCCAAAATTAGCAGGTAGTATGCAAAATTTGGCTGTTTTTTAAGCTTTTTGTTCATGACACAAAATCGTGAGCCACAAAGTTGTGCTCTTGGATTGTGTAGCCTAGTCTAATGAATGACAATTATTTCATATTAATTATTCAATAGAGGAAGGATTTGGGCCCAGGTTTTATTCTTCCCAGATAAGCACCCTGCATACTAGGATATGGGGTTGTGGTCATCTGCTTCTCCATGGCTCACTGAAAACATTACTTAAATAATGACTATTATTTATTGTTAGACCCCCAACTCCATGCAGTGCCCAATGACTAGGGAGATGATGATCCAATTGCTCATGCGTCCTGTTACTCATTATCCAGGGCAATCAGGGAGTATGCACCAGCACACATTGCTTGCAACAGCTTTATTCAGAATGGAGACAGCTTTGGACAGCCGTTCCAAAAAAACCCAATGAACTGGGGACCTGCAATGAGCAATAGTTCTTTCCACATTTATATACTTTGGTTCATGCTTATTTATTCCACCTCCATCCCTCTTTCTGTTCCACCCATTTCTTTTCCCATTTTAAGCTTCACCTCTGTTTACTTCATTAGCAGGGAATTGCCTATGAATTTCATTCATTTACATGCCTTTTTGCTATGAGCACATGTCCAAGGCCATGAACCTACTTCTTTTGGTCAATGGGTGGACTTTAACCAAAAACTGGAAGCATCTGGAGGCTTCTTCACCAATCATCATTCACCTTTTTGCAAATGTTCATCTTGGATTCTGTTAACAATTACATGTTGTTTTCACATTCCAATCTGTTTTTCTGTCCCATGTTGTACCGTCTTCCACATTCCTAAAAATTCACCTCATTCACAGCACACAGACTCACACAAACTCACTTGCTGCTTTTTCAGAAACATGGTTGACACAGTAAGATGGTTACTTAGCATAAGCAAATGGCTGGCTTAACATAAGTATTCATAAGCAAAATCTGCTTGCGTAAATGTTTTGCAATCTACTTTTAATATATAATTCTGCCTTATGGTTAGCAGTTTTTGCTGGGCCACAGGATAAAGCCTTTGTATTCAGCTACAAATCCAGTGCTCCCAAGATCCAAATAATGTCACCCTAATATTTATTATTTAATTAGTGGAAAAACTTCTACAGAAATAAAATATTTTAGAGTATCTTTCCATACAAATGCATGCACACATAACCCAGAATTTCCTATAGTCTGATGTTTTGGAAAGTATCCTGATAGGTTTGTGAGGCACAGAAGGAAACTGGACTGAATTTCCATATCATCAGAGAGTGGTCAAATTCGAGCTGCTGGAAACTACTTGCCAGAGTTTAATGAAATTAAGAGCTTATGCACTCATGCATTCAGTTCTGAGAGCGGTTCAGTGTCTTGAACCCTGAAGTGAAATGCAATCCTTCCCTGAAGCCCAAGTACCTAAGAGGAACAACATTTGAACAATTGCTATTGACTATATGAGGTGGATCCCAATTATGAAGGCTAGATTTTTTGGATCTCATTCTTAGGTACCCAGCTTTCCCTGTAGGAATCCTAGTCACCTAACTGTATGCTGTTACCTTCAAAGGATTAATACTTTCTGAGTCCCAATGTGATTTCAGATGACTCAGATATACAATAGACATAGATTCATAGATGTAGGGTCAGAAGGGCCCTAAGTAGATCATCAGGTCTGACCCTCTGCCCTGGCCAGGAGAGAATACTGGGCTCATATGATCCCAGTTAGGTAATTGTCAAGCCTCCTCTTAAAGACCTCCAAGGTAGGAGCCAGCACCAGTTCACTGCCCTGACTGTGATATAGTGTCTTCTAATATCCAGCCCGAACCTACTCTCAAACAACTTATGGCTGTTATTCCTTGTTAAAAATCCCTAGACCCAGGGTTCCAGCCAGGAGCTTGGCCACACATCCAGGTTTGATCTTGCAACAATATCGCTATGGAATCAGCACACTCCACTCTAGACCAAACAACTAGGCCAACATGATCTTTGTTGCTAGACAGCTACAGAAAAAGTGCTTCAAACAACACAAGAGATCTTTACATGGCCTTACTTGACTGAGACCTTTGATTAAGTAAATAGAGAAGTCTAATGCAAGATTGTTGGGACCCAAAGGCCTTCAGGCCTGAATTTGATCTCTGTGCTTAGCTCAATTTACGTGATAAACCAACTTCTTAATTCATCTTAAGCCAGGACAGTATTCTTCTATCTGCTTCTTACACTGTGTGCATATCTCAACCACAATTCAAGCTAGTTAAATCAAATATATATAGCCTGGGAAAAAGAGGAACAGTCAGAACAAGACTTACCCTGACCTGAGAATGAACAGATTACCTCAGAATAGAAAATTTCAGGTAAAGGTAACCGTTTTTGGGAAACAGAAGCAAGATCATCAATATGCATTAGGAGGAAGGCTTAAGCTAGTTTTATGTATTAAGAAATGCAAGCTATTAGAACACCCTTAGAACACTCCTGAAGAAAACCTGAAGATATCCTGTCACTGATCCAAGATCCTGCCTAAACATCAAATGCAGGATCCAGGAGCTTCAGACAAGACTACATGGCCTGATCAACCAGTAAAGTTACGTTCATGATACTACTTGGAGGTGAACATTTGCTCTGACTAGATACAAACCTAAACTTTTTAACTGCTAATACTGCTTCAATTCCAATTAGAGTTGTATATGTTAGGGTTTAATAAAATTGCTTTTAGTTTAGCACAACCATGTCTTAGTCTCTTCGCTGGTATAAGGTCCATTATAGAGTCATAGGGACACAACAAGATCCTTCTGAGATTTGGATGCCTGCCAATATTTGTTAACATTATCAGATTTCTTCCTGAAGGTAGCAACTATCCTAAATAATAGGGCTGTGCAAACCTTCTGTCCCTGATTCAATTAAGCAGAGATTCAGCCTGATTCTGTTGCTGAATATCTGAATCTGAATCAAATCAGGAGACCCTTTAATCTCTCCAAATCAAATCGGAACCCTCCAACTCAATTCAGAGAAATTCAGTATGATTTGACAATTTGAATACAGAAACAGCTTTAAATGTTTTTTCTACATACTTCAAGGTACGAGGCAGCTCATAAATGCTGCAATGCTGGGGTGCATGGAGTGTCTCACAGGAGACACTCAGTAGCAGACATGGAAGTGGACAAGAAGCACTTCCAGTCCACTTCTGGGTCCATTGGGGAGCATGTGGGGGGCTCCCCCACAACCCTCCAGCTCAGTGACTGGTGCCTCCTGGATCTGGAGGACACCTGGGGTCCCCCTGAAGCCAATTGCTGAGCCGGGCGGGGTGGGAGGAAGACGGGGAGACCCCTCTCCATGCTTGGTGGCAGACCTGGAAGTAGACTGAAAGTACTTCCGGTCCACCTCCAGGTTTGCTGCCATCTGCCCCAGCATCGCAGCATTTTTGAGCTTTGTCTAGTACCTCGAAGTATGTAGAAAAAACATTTAAAACTGTGTCTATGGCCAAATTGCTGATTCTCTGACTCAGAATCGAATCTTTGGATTCAGCCAAATTAAATCAGGGACAGTGATCCAAATCAATTAATTGAATCACTGCCCCTGATTTCAGCCGAATCCAAATCAAATATGCCCCATTTTGTAGACCCCTACCAAACAATGGCTTGGAAACAGATTCCTTCACCATTAGAACTGGAGTCAAGCAAGGATATTTGATTGCACCAACCCATCTATATCACAGCTATTTTGCATTTTCTTGCTTATGGACTTCCATCTGTAGTCAACATCAAGTATTGTATGGATGGGAATTTCTTTAACTTAAACTGGCTATGTTCCAAATCTAAAATCCAGCACCTCCATTACTGATCTTCACCTTGCTGATAATTGTACTGTGTATGCCCACTCAATTAAAGAGCTCTAGGTTATTCTCAATTGCATCTGTGAAGCACATTAAATGTTTGGATGCACTGGCCATGTCTACATGAGACTCTGACTATGCAGTAGCCCATGACTACTTCACAATATCATCACATAGCAGGCGTGTGACACAACAACACTGCAGAGCGGTCATGAGCTACTGTGCAGTCAGTACCATGAAAAAGCCATTCCTCAGTGTGACTGCATAGTTACTTCAGTTACTGTGAAGTCATTTAGTACTTATTTATACAAGTACTGAATGACCACAAAGTAATGACTGCACAGTCAGCATCTTGTGTAGACACAGCCACTGTCAACCCCAAGTAAACCAAGATACGCTACCAATCTACTCCAAACCAACCAGCTGCTCTTTCACATGGTACAATTAGAGGGCAGCTTTTGGAGAATGTTGAGCATTTCCACTACCTTTCCTAAAAATTAAACATAGAAAATGACATTCAACACCAAATAAAATTTGTCAGTGCTTCCTTTGGACAGCCTGCAATTCTGTTTTTGATCATGACATCATGACAAAACTAAACTTTTCATCTACCAGGCAGTTGTGATCTCTGCCCTGTTATACAGGTGTGACCCCTGGACAACATATCAGAAACACCTGAAAGCCTTGGAATGTTACTATTCACAGAATCATAGGATCATAGAAAATTTGGGTTGGAAGGGACCTCAGGAGGTCATCTAGTCCTACCCCAAAGTTAGACCATTCCCTACTATATCATCCTAGCTAAGGTTTTGTCTAGTTGGGCCTTAAAAACCTCCAAGGATGGAGAGTCTACAACCCCTCTGGGTAACCTATTCCAGTGTTTTGCTACCCTCCTAGTGAAAAAGTTCTTCTTAATATCTAACTTAAACTTCCTATGCTGTAACTTGAGACCATTGCTTCTTGTTCTGTCATCTGTTACTTCTGAGAACAGTCTAGCTCAATACCCTTTTGAATGCCCCCCTTCAGGTAGTTGAAGGCTGCTATTAAATCCACTCTAAGTCCTTTCTTCTCTAGAATAAATAAGCTCAGTTCCCTCAGCTTCTCCTCATAAGTCATTTGTCCCAGCCCCCTCACCATTTTTGTTGTCCCCTGTTGGACTGTCTCTAATTTGTCCACATCCTTTATATAGTGGGTAGCCCAAAACTGGACACAGTACTCTAGATGTGGTCTCATCAGTGCTGAATAGAGGGGAATAATCACTTTACTTGCCCTGCTGGTATGCACTCCCACCAGTGTAGCCCAGTATGCTATTAGCTTACTTGGCAACAAGGGCACACAGCTTATGGTCTACAGTAACCCCCAGGTCCTTTTCTGCAGAGCTGCTGCCCAACCAATCAGCCCCCAGCCTGTACTGGTGCATGGCATTGTTGCATCTTAAGTGCAGGACTTTGGACTTGTCCTTGTTGAACTTCATGAGATTCATTTTGTTCCAGTCCTCTAATTTGTCTATGTCCCTCTGAATCCAAGCCCTACCCTCCAGCATATTCACTACTCCCCCCAGCTTGGTTTCATCTGCAGACTTGCTGAGAATGCACTCTATGTTATCTTCCAGGTCACTGATGAAGATATTGAAAAAACCTAGCCCCAGGACTGACCCCTGGGGCACTCCACTTAATACCAGCTGCCAACTACAGATCAAGTTATTGACTACCACCCTCTGAGTCTGATGCTTCAGCCAGGTTTCTATGTACCTTACAGTCCATCCATCCAACCTATACTTCCTTACCTTGCCTGTGAGAATGTTGTGGGAAACCATAACAAAAGCCTTGCTAAAATTAAGGTATATCATATCCACTGGTCTCTTCACATCCAGAGAGCCAGTCATTTCATCACAGAAGTCAATCAGGTTGGTCAGGTATGACTTGCCCTTGGTAAATCCATGCTGACTGATCCTACTAATTTTTTTCTCCTCCAAGTGCTTAGAAATGGATTCTTTGAGGATCTGCTCCATGATTTTTCTAGGGACTGAGGAAAGGCTGACTGGTTTATAGTTCCTTGTATTCTCCTTTTCCCCTTTCTTATATATGGGCACTATGTTTGCCCTTTTCCAATCATCTGGGATGTTTTCTGATCACCATGAGTTTTCAAAAATGATGGCCAGCAGCTTTGCAATCACATTCACCAACTCCCTCAGCATCCTTGGGTTCAACCCATTCAGCCCCATGGATTTGTATATGTTCAGCTTTTATAAATAGTTCCTAACCTGTTCTTTCATTACTATTGGCTTCTCACCTCCCCAAACTGTGCTGTCAGGTTGAGTAGTCTAGGAGTTGACCTTCCTTGTGAAGACTGAGGTGAATAAGACATTGAGTACTTCAGCCTTTTTTGCATCCTCTATCACTAGGTTTCCTCACCCTTTCATTAAGGGATCGACACTTTCCCACGCTAGAAAAGTCTTTGGAAAATCCTCCATATCATTTGGGAGGACAGAAGAATAGTGGCTGTGTCACAGGGCACTTAGGTGCCCTGTTCCTAAGTAGTGAAGAAGAGTAGCTGCCAATCACAGGGGGCAGCTCAGGTGATGGTTGCTGGGGCAACCGTGCTGGTCAGGTGACCAGAAGGGGGCAGGGCCGGGCCTTTATAAACAGCCCAGGCCAAAGCCCAGCTAGCAGTTCCCTTCTGGCAGCTGTAGGAGCAGGATCTTGAGCTCTGCAGGGGAGTTGAGCCGAGGCAAGCAGATTGATAGAGTGAGCAGCTGCATCACGGTGTGGGTGGAAAGAACCCTGACTAGGAGGCTTTACTGGAAAGCCAGGTGGGACCTGGACCTTATGTTCTAGCCAGAAGGTTTATTGTTGTGTTGCAGCAGGTTGGCTCATGGCTTTTGTGTTCCCTGTTTGATATTGCTAACCAGAGGACCGGGTGAGGCTGTAGGGGTGCAAGGAGGCCTCACGGGAACTCCCCGGTTGCTTGGGGGTTCCCAGTGCCCTGCATGGGCAAACGAGTTGTTCCAGGGACGGCATGGTTGTTTGGCTCCGGGTGGTGCAGAGCCGGTGATTCTAGAAAGACCGGCAAAGACAGAGAAAAGCTGCAGGAGTGGGCGGATACTCGAGAGGAGCCCTGGAGAGGGCACGTTTAGAGAAGCAGCCCCAAGAGGGGCATGGGTTATTGACAGACACCCCAGGAGGGGTGCGGCCTAGAAGGTGTCCTGGAGGGTCTCCACTGTAAAGGGAACCCTGAGGGACCAAAGGGGCCAGGTGAGGCTCTGGCTGCCTGAGCCTAATTGGATACTTATTATTGACAGGATCCCAGAGAGGCCAGGTAAGGCTTAGGTTGCCTGAGCCTAATTGGATACCTATTATTGACAAGAACCTGGAAGGGCCAGAGAGGCCAGGTAAGGCTCTGGCTGCCTGAGCCTAATTAGATACTTACTATTGACAGGATCCCAGAGGGGCCAGGCAAGGCTTAGGCTGCCGAGCCCAGTGGGCAAAGTACCACCAGTATGCCCGATAGGGCTGAGGAGTAGAGGGGCGCTAGGGTTGCGTGACAGGTCCAGGGGGGCACCAGAGAGGGGGTGCAGGTTGCGCGACAAGCCCAGGGGTGCAGGTTGTGCGACAAGCCCAGGGGGCACCAGATAAGGAGCGCTAGGTTGTGTGACAAGCCCAGGGGCGCCAGGTAGGGTAGAGAAGGTTAAGGACCGGATAACGTCCAGGAAGAGCTGCAGGGGGCGTGCTAAAGGGGAGGTAGGAGGCACTCATAGCTCTTAAGGCTGGGGTGTTTCGAGTCACCCCATACGGAACAGGGGATAGTTCAGCAAATACTGTGTATTAGGAGATAAAAGGCAGCCTCCCTAATTGAACCATTTAACAGCAAAGATTTAACAGCGAGGATAGAAGGTGCTGGATTGCCTAATTGACACGGTAGGGGTGCTAGAGGGATCACGGCCACTCCTAGGCCCCACTCCATGACAGGCTGAAGAAAACACCACCAGCACTGATGTCTTGTTTATATAGTACTAGCTCCATTGGACTAGATATATCAGAAGGATGACTGATAAATAAGTCTAAAAACAGATCCTATACTCCTAACTTGCCAGTGCTCATTCCTTTGGAGGTGGGCAAAATAAAAGATTTATGGACACCTTGCAGGCTATTAATACTTCTGAGACCCAAGCACTGAAATCATTCCCAATGGTGCCATGATATATGACAAGGCATCTACCATTTCAAGGAAAGTCACCTTGCAATGGAGGCAGGTAAATGAGAAACTAAGGATAAGAATTGTAACCTGACAACCCTAGGGTCCATCCCTTCATCCTGGAAATGTTTGCAACATGTGCAATCAAACAAGTAGATCTCAGATTGGCCTCTTAAATCATCTCTGGACATGTCGTTGACTTCTCTATTTACTGGAAGACTGTCATCCTCATATCGAGGGGTTTCCAGTGATGCTGTTATTTCTCATGTGTACCTAAAAATTAGGTACTGGATGCCTCAGCCTTGCAACGTGTAAGTTTGCTTCTTTGATCTAGCTCTTAGGCTACATTGACACTGTTTATTTTAAAATGTCCATGCTCTACTTCTGAAGTAGTCTGTAATCCTCTTGTCAGGAGATTCTCCTCTTTTCATTATGTACACAATATCTCTTCTTGTGGCTTTTACTATGTTATGGTAAACATTGCTACTATTTACTAAATAGTAAGATGCTAAAAAAATCTATGGAAGTTGTGACAAGTTTGGACAATGTAAAGTGCTGGATAATAGCTTAAAAGAGTCTCTGTTTGATGAATAGGGTGTGTCAAACAGCGTGGGACTAACACAAAGCCGTGAGAATGGCAGAGAAATAAGATATCAGGGACAGAGAAAGGGGCAGAGAGAGCTTTCAATCATACTGGGAAAAATGACATCCCTTCTCAAACAGCCGATTTCTCATTAAATGTAGTTTGACATTCGCCAAACGTTAATGCACCTGTTGAGAAAATGGCACTTGTCCTGAGGACAAAAGAGAATGTCAGTTTAGAACAGCATTGACTGGGAGAGTACGCTCTATATGAATATTTTCTAAGGTAAAAATATCACTTATGAAAATAACTTGTGGGAAGATGTAAAGCTTTTTTTTTTTTTAAAGAAGTCATCAAAAATGTTTTCCACTACTTCAACATGGGGGGCATTCATAAACATTTTTACTTCATTTCTACCCTTGTGAAAATGAAAAATGTATTCTTATAAAGGGTTAGTAAGCATGTACATTAGAGATGGAAAGGATTTACTAGGTTTTCTAATTCTAGCTTGAGCTCCATGGGTGTTTTTACATGTGTTTCAAGGAGGTGTGTGTGTGGCTGGGGGGGGTCACTTTAGAGTGGCTTCAAGAGCCACTCAATGTAAAGCGCCTGTTTTGTCTCATGTATGAGTGTTCCTGCACTTAAATGGCATTGGGGATGCTCAGACTAAAGCTCATTGAATAAACTTTAGTTAAAAGGCCCTGCTGCTGTTTTGGAGTTTGGGGACACTGATGCACAAGATGCAGAGGCTGCTGGGGGCATGCTATTTAGCACACTCCAGCAGACTTGATCAATTACAGCACACTGGAGCAGCCTCCTTGCATGTCTACAGTCATCCCAGTATTGCAAAATGTTTCTGTAATATATTTTGCTATTGGTCCTGCAAAGATATTAGAACAGAAGAACATACAAAATTCTGTGCTGGGTCAGACCAATGGTTCATCTAACTCAGTATACTGTCCTTGATAGTGGCAGGGGTAGATGCTATAAAGGGACAGGTTTGAATCGTATATATCTAGAGTGATCTATCCCCTATTCAGAACCCTCCCTTGGCCTTGCCCCTTATTGGTTTAGAGATGTGCAAGAGGAAGGAAGTTCAACCATTCGGTTCAACAGCTGTTAATAGAACGATCATCTCTGCATTTATCTAGTCCTTTCTTCAACCTGGCTACACTATCTGCTGCCACCACCTTCTGTGGCAATGTATTCCGCAAGCTAATTACGTGTTGCCTAAAAAAGTAGGTTTAGGAAAGATTGTTTATTTCTCCCTATGCACCAGAGAGAGAGCAGAGGAAGTAAAAGAAAATAGATTTATTCTATTAATGCAGTCAATATTAAAATATAAAGATAAACAAAATCCCAAGAGAAGAGAAAAGGAGGGAAGAGACTGAGGAGGAGAGGGGAAGGATGTTAAAAAGGATCAAAGAAGTGTCAAGGAAAGAACAAAAATAAATTCAACATGCAAAAACACTTAGTCTTTGTCACTTGGGTGGAGGGAGTAATTTAGCCCAGAAGCATATATGAAGCATCAATGTCTAGAAAAAGTTATTCTATTTGCAATAGAAAGGAGCAAACTAGATTGGCAGATATGTATCCTGTGATGTGCTGTAGCAGTCAAGGCAGAATCTAGAACCACACTTCCCTGAAAATGCAGAGGCACAAGTCAAGAAGGCATCATTTACCTTATGAATGTTGTTGGTTATAGATCATATGGAATGTTTCATGTAGTTCCAGTTACTTGGGCACAAGAAGAGTGTAAGTGAAACTTCAGTGATGGCAGATTGAACAGGCAGCAATAGTAATATATAGCTTAAAGAGAGGACTGGTTGAAAGTAACTTAGCTGAAAGATAACCTCCTCTCAACAAATAATGTTGGATATGATGTTCTAAATGTCCAAATAACTGAAGATAAATATGATTGCGTGTAATAGTAGGATGAAAATAAACATGGAAAAAAATGTATGAACATCAGGTAAACATTCTAAACACTAAGGCTGTGTTTAGCACAATAAGTTCCCAAAGGTAAGAGTCGTTCTAACCTGGTTTAGACAGAGTGCTCAATAATATTTTATGCAGAGTGATCCTGTATAAGAATGGAAGGGTGCTGAAAGACTAGAGATCTTGTCAGTCCTTAAATTCTTTTTCAAACACTGGTTATTTACAAAGGAACATTCAGGGCAGATGATACCAAAATACTCCACACTGACAGGCAAGAATAGGTAGATGAACCTGAATTACCCGTGGGTGGTTCATAATAAATGTACATAATACATTTTTAATGTTAGAACATTTTCCCTGAGTTATTATTTATTTGTTCTTGGGGGCTCAATAAATTTATGGATGTCAACACCTTATGTGGTAAGTTGTTTCCTGCGAGCATTCAATTGTTAACGTTTACCTCCAACAATGACTTTAAAATCACTTAGAAAGAATAACTGTGTTCATTTTGAAATGAGCTATTTATAAAGAAAAAAGATGGAGCCTATTCCTTGAAGTCATAAGCAGGAAAAAAAATGAACCTAGCATAAAACCCAGGGCTTTGTTCTGTTTATGGAAAATATGAGCCCAAAGCTAAGACCAATGCATCAGTTGTCACCTTTAAAATCTCAAACAGAAAAATGAAGAATATTGATATATACAGATTTGAGAGAATAACCATCACATTACAACAGGAATCTGAATATACAGAGAAGTTGATTTCCACTGGTAATAACTCCAAATAACACCGAACACCACCCCCCAGGTAAAAAATGACTCTGATTATGACTATATCCTCTTTGAATATAGTTTGCATGCCAGGACCATCCCAAGTTAGTAAAGCCTACTCTAATGTATCTATCATTTTTCTACAGTTGTATCATAACTTCTATCTCATCATACCTTCCTCAGAGAGATTTGTGCTCATATTTAACTCAAATTTAACAAAACTGTAGTGAATCAATGTGAATGTGTCAATGTTTTAGTCTTTCATAAGTTGTATTGTTTTGGTTCCACTGCACATGAGTAGAAGACAGTTACATTTTAATGCAAACATTTCAAAAAGGGGGTGAGAGTATTCAGTCTGTCGTGATGGCTGCACAGTTAGGACTAAGCCACTGTGATGTGAATCTGGCTGCAGATGGGTGCTTTCCCCTACAGGCCAGATGGTCTTGCAGCATTTAGACCCATCTGGACATTACAGCTGTGATTCTGAAAAACACTAATGGAGCTAGTTACCCAATTCCCACTGGAAACTGATGGAATTTGACTTTCTAAGCCCTCTGGAAAGCTTTGAAAATCTCAGCTCACAGTTCAGGTTAAAACATCAGGTTATGTCAATATTAAAATATAAATGGAAACAAAAACCCAAGAGAAGAGAAAAGAGGGAAGGAGATGGTGGAGAGGGAGTGGGAGAGTAAAGGATGTTAAAAAGGATTATAGAAGTAGCAAGGAAAACACTCCTTTTCCCAATTATTTTAAAATGTTCTTACTTTGATCAGCAGATTAAAACAACTTAGTAGGTGCATCTACAGGTGCATTAATGTGCTTTTGCTACTGTGCATTAAGTTTAGTATCTCTAATGTGAAGTACTACATATGTGTGCATATGCTTAATGCATAGTAGCCTGTTCTACTGAGCATTAGCGTATTTGCATGTTTTTTATGTGTCACTTTAATGTGCAGTAGAAATAGGCTATTGTGCTCCCTGCCCTGCTGCCCTCCCCCTAGGAGCCTCCATGGGTCAGTGGGAAAGACTCGGCGTGACAGGGCAGAGCAGGTCAGGGAGGCTTGGTGCTGCCACTGGGAGACCCCACCATGATGCACATTTTGCACCCTGCCTGATTGCCCTCTTTCTGCTCCCCCCAGACCCTTGCAGGCTGAAACTCTGTCAGCCTACAAGGGAAACCTACCATTTCCCACATTTTTCTCCTTTAAAGGAAAAAAAATCTGCATTTTTCTCCTTAAAATGAGAAAATCCATGTTTTACCCTGTTTTTCCGTGATGAATGGAAAACCAGGATCCATGCTAATAACGCTGCTCAGTAGCCTGCTGAGTCTGTGATTATTTGCATGAATGTGTAGTTGCTACTTAAGACATGATTAACCAATTAATCATATCTTAAATGTATATCTGTCACAACATACAGTTCCAATCTTTTTATAATGGAGAAGGCATAGAAGATGGAGGCACTTATGCTAGTGCCTCTAATGTGTTCCTTACATGCCTGGGTAGCATCTTTGCACAAGGAAGTATCTCCAAGTTATCTTCTCAAGCTTTCTCGAGGTTTTAATATTGTGTTGTATGTTATTTTGCATGAGAGCTATGTCAGGAAAAGACAATGAATCCTAGAAAAAGAAACTTAAATGGGACATATGTACATTTTCTTTAAACCTGCCTTATCCAGGAGGTATCAACAAGCATTTGGCTAGAGTCAATGACCTTGGAACTAAATGATTACATTAATTGTGTGCATTAGTGAGCAGGAGAGAGAGAATGGTTAACCAGGGATTAAGTTTTTATTGAACTGAAAAGATAGAAAGGTGCATTTTCCCTCCAAATGAAAACTAAAGCTTGAACTTCTTCAGGGATCATCTGATTAATGTTTACCTCAGTTCTCCCCTAAGCCCAGATTTTGTTCACTGTTTTCTTCTTGTACTTATTTGAACTTTTTCCACTCAAAGTGCATATGCTGAAATATCAAAAAAGTGCTGCTTTCACAATATTTCTTTTCCCAACAAAAGCCAGGTTATACAGGAAATAATATGAAATACCTTCTCTAGCAAGATTTATGGAACAGTTTGGCAGAAATAAGAAGCTCTGATGGCTTAGGCAGGCTGCCAGTAGTCATCTGAGTCATGGGTGCATACCTGAACAAAATCACCAGAATTTTTGAGTCTTGCAGTAATAAGTATATTGATAAAATACATTTTATAGGATATTGTTGAATTTAGGTTTTTATTGATATACTTGTGACAAATCTAAACCTAGGTAGAAAAAATGAGCATTTTACATCTGTGCAACTGACAGAAGGATCTTGCTTTACACTTTTAAGTTGTCTTCCTGCAAGAGCTGCAAAATTTAGTTGATGTAAATAGATTCCTTCCTTGGAGGTATTCTAACCCACCATCTTAGGACAGAATGTTCTCATTTATTCACAAATATTGAATTTTTAAACATTGTTTTTATGGCAATTGCTACACATGCTGCTTTTGACTTATGTTCTAAAATGCTTTTATAGAATCAATTTTGAATGAGGATACTATACTGAATAAAACTATATTGTAGCTCAACTGATTTAACTGAAAACTTGTATATATTTCTTCTTAATCTCTCTTTTTTTGAGCCACTCCCCTTTCTCTAAAAGACTTAAATAGTCATTGGCACAGGCAACAAGACTTGCTTGAGCATGTGACTGCCAAAAGAACCTAAAATAAAGTTCATAGAATCATAGAAGTAGGGTCGGGAAGGACCTTGTAGATCTTCAAGTCCGACCCCCTGCCTGGGCAGGAGAAAAAACTGGGCTCAAATGATCCCAGCTACGTAGGCATCAAGCCTCCTCTTAAAGACCCCCAGGGTAGGAGGTTCCAGATCCTAGCTGCTGTAACTGTGAAGTAGTTCTTATGGATGCCTAATCTAAATCTCCCCTCCAACAACTTGTGGCCGTTATTCCTTGCTATGCCAGGAGGTGCTAAGGGAAACAAGGTCTCTCCCAAACCCTTCTGGTCGCCCCCCCAAGTGAGGTTTATAGACTGCCACCAGGTCCCCCCTCAGCCTTCTCTTGTGAAGGCTGAACAGGTTCAGGTCCCACAGTCTCTCATTGCAGGGTCTGCCCTGTTGTCCCTGGATCATGTGAGTGGCCCTCCTCTGGACCCTCTTAATATTGTCCACATCCCTCCTGAAGTGCGGCCCACAGAACTGGACACAGTACTCCAGCTGCGGCCTGACCAGTGTTGCACAGAGGGGGAGGATCACCTCCTTGGCCGTGCTAGATATTCACCTGTGGATGCATGACAAGGTGCGGTTAACCCTGCTAACCGTGACCTCGCATTGTCGGCCCATGTTCATCTTGGAGTCAATAATGACTCTAAGATCCCTTTCTGCCTCTGTGCTCTTAAGAAAGGTGTTTCCCATCTTATAAGTGGGCTGCTGGTTACTACTTCCCAAGTGCAGCATCCTGCACTTGTCAGTATTGAAGCCCATCCTGTTTTTGTTAGCCCACCCCTGTAACCTATCCAAGTCTTGCTGCAGTCTTTCCCTCCCTACTAGCATGCTCACCTCACCCCAAATTTTGGTAT
>NW_017728947.1:36593690-36612477 GCF_001723895.1 Crocodylus porosus
CCAGCACTCTTTCCTGCTTATGCAGGGGGTCGGACTCGATGATCTATTGAGGTCCCTTCCGACCCTAGCATCTATGAATCTATGAATCTCATATTAATGGTGCCACTTTTTGGCAGTGGAATAAAAGTCAATTTCAGCTGCAAATTAGTTTGGGGAACTAAATTCAAAGAAAACAGTGAGGAAACTATTTCAACTTCTACAGAAATGGATTGTATAATAGATGTTTTTAATTTGTGAATTCCTTTCACTGTAATTATTAATGGGGATACTTCATAGCATACTAGAGAATTTGCTGGTGAATTTGGGTGCTATTCAATACTAGCTCTGGGTAGACCAAACTATTTTGATGAACAAACTATTTGCTAAAAATTAGGGGTGTGGGTAACGGACCCTATTCGATTTCAGATTCAGCCCAAATCGGGGACAGTGATTCAATTAGTTGATTCGGATGACTGTCTCCATTTTGATTCAGCTGAATCTGAAGATTCAATGTTAATTCGGAGAATCAGTGATTTGGCCATAGACACAGCTTTAAATGTTTTTTCTACATGCCACAAGGCACCAGGCACAGTTCATGAATGCTGTGATGCTGGGGTGGGTGGAGAGACCCACAGCAGTATGGGGACCTCCCTGCATGCTTTGCAGTGAACCTGGAAGTACTTCTGGTCCACTTCCAGGTCTGCTGGGAAGTGCGTTGCCCTCCCCATGCCCCTTGGCTCAGCAATTGGTGGCAGGGGGGCCCCGGGTGCCCCGCCAGACCCAGGAGACACCAGTAACTCAGCCGGGAGAGGTGGAAGGGACCCCTGTGCACTCCCCAGTGGACCCAAAAGTGGACCGGAAGTGCTTCTGGTCCACTTCCGAGTCTGCTGCTGAACGTGCTGGCAAGCCCCACGCACTCCTGTGGAACACCCCATCCACCCCAGTATTGTGGCATTCATGAGCCGCCTGGTACCTTGAGGTATATAGAAAAAACATTTAAAGCTGTGTCTATGTCCACATTGCCAAATCTTTCTGCATCTCTCCAAATCAATTTGGAAGGTTTCAGTTCAATTTGGAGAGATTAAAGGGTCTTTCGATATGATTCAGATTCAGAGACTCAGCCACTTAAAAGAGCTGAATCTCTGACGAATCGAATCAGTGACTGAAGCTTTGCACAGCCCTACTAAAAATGATCAAGTACTAATTTTAATTTTCAGTATAACCTTGCAAGAGACGTCTTTATGGAGAGAAAGATAGAGCAATAACCAAAAAGTTCTGAATGCCTGACATTACTGATTTCTCTGAATGAATGTGTACAACTGCTGGAAATGAGTTCATAACTAAAAATGAAATTTATGTCGGACAATAAGTAAAACGTGTATATGCCCATTCTTCAATCTCTCAGGAAGGATGCATATTCTAAAGAATCTAAATTTAGCTGATTATTAATACATGGTGGGCATGTCTACCACAAGCTTTTACACACTCCTAAACTTAATGAGTATTTGCCTAATATGCATTAAGGTAATTTAATTGCGTATCTACACAGGCACACGCTAAGGTGCATTAATGCAGTGTGCGGACTTGGGACTAAAATTAGTCTAGAGTCAACTGACATACACGGCATTAATGCACCTTAGCACACCTACAGGTGCATTAAGTTGCTTTAGCTATTTGCACCTAAATTTTGCACAAATGGCCTAATATCACTATTTTTAAGGCACATTAAGGGCATGCACATGTAGACACGCATCCTTTACCTGCCCTAAATTGGATTAAAGTGTCTTAAATCGGCATGTGTGGACTCACCCTATAAATCTGAGGGCTTTTCTAAGTTTTGTTGTCTACTTCCCTTCATAAACATCTGTCTTGGCTGTTAGAAATTGTCACAGTCATATCCTTTTTCCTGGCCTCAGTCCCCCCCCATTGACAGGCAGGAATGAATTTTATTGCTTCTATCTAGGATGACTTTAGAACTGTCACTGGATCAGAACAAATCATCCAGAATGCTGCCAATGATCAATATTATATAATTATAGGAATTACTCTTTCACTAGTAATGTACTCTAGGGTGGTGCAAAATTTTGCTGGCTGTTTCATTTTGATGCTGTTTCATCTTGTTTCAAGCTCAAAACAGTGATGAAATAAAATGAAGGGCTTCAAAATAGCCTTGAAATGCAATGAGGGCAGTTGAATCATTTAAAACTTTCAAAATGTTTCGAGTTTTGAAGTTGAAGCTGGGCTTGCCTGCAGGGAAACAGCAAGTAAGGAGAGGGAGGGGAGAGAGGGGGAAGGACACAATGAGAGCATGCCTTAACACACACGCTGGAAAAGAAGCTCCTGCAGCAGACGAAAGAAAGGCTCTGTCACAGTTTAGCTACCTGAGATGCTGCTGGTGCTACTGTGCTTCTCCTCACTAAGTTATTATTTTACCTGTTGTTATTTAAAGTGGTGGACCAGGCTGAGGTTGTAGGAGAGGAGGAGACCTCATTGGGGAACACTACCATGTCATGTAGAGGCCCCAGCACAAGCAAGGGCATGCCTTAACCCACACGCAGTGCCATTCACATCACAAGTTTTGTTTGTCAGCAGCTTGAAGTGCAGTTCCCAGAAACCCCTGTACCTGTCTCCGTGAAACTTGGCAGACTTCAGGGGCTACCATGCCTGATGTTTTTATCCAAATCTTCCAAAAAATGACAAAAGGTATAGGCAGTATTGTGATTACTGATTACAGCCTATGGGCGAAACTTTGAAACAGCGTCAAAACAGCAAAATGGTTTTGCTGAAATGAAACAGAACAATGCTTTTGAAACTAAACAAAACTCCAAATGAAACAATGTCCCATCGAAATGGCAAAACAGAAGTCAAAATGAAATGACACTGTTTCACACAGTCCTAATGTACTCCCTGGTTCAATGCTACATTAATTAGTACAGAAGTCATTTGAACACATTAGAAATGTCCTGAATGTTAAAACCAGATCATTATGTTTGAGACAGTAATATCTGTAGGATAGCTTCATGACTGATAATAGGATGCCTGTTCGGAACTTCGTGGCAAAAACAGAAAGGAATAAGGCTTTCTAATTGCAAATCGCCAGCTGCTTGAGCAGACTCTTCAGTTACTTGTAAGTTTTAAAGCATCTGGAATACAATTGAGCTGATTTTATTTCAGTTGGTAGAAGACAATAATGCCTGTACAAAATAGTCAATATTTGTCAGAAATCAGTAAACTACATTTTCTTTTTTTTTTATGAGGCATGTTACTTTTAAGGGGAAGTAAAGGTACATCATGTTCTAAGGGTTTTGCTTACTTATTTGTTTTTAAAAGAAAACAATATTCCAGTTCACCATGCAGTTAAATCAATATATCTAGAATTAAACCAATAAAGTGACACCACTTTACGTCAGCTGAAACCTGCTCCTTTATTCTTTCCTAACAATTTTTCAAAGGCTAGCTTTTTGAAAACCTACATGTTGAACTTCACACATTTTAAGGTTCTCCCATTTCTGTGTAGGTGTTAGCAATTCTGCATGCTGGTTTATTCTGGAACCAAATATTTATTATTAATAAGTGTATGAATCATAACATTTATATAGCACTCCTGCAGCAGATGCTACAAAAAGCTTAATTAAATAAAAGAGAACACAGTTAAAAGGTAAGATCAAATTAATAAATCTTAAGGGTTATATAATCACTCGTGAGAGTCACAGCAATAAAGCTGCAATGGAAAGCAAATGCTACATGCAAGTAAGTTATAGGAAGAAAAATGTATTGCTCAGAAATAGAAGTCAAGATATAATGTCAATTAATCACATACCAGCTTTCATTTCAAAGAATCCTGATGAACATTACAAAGTCTCTCTCTAGTTACATCTATACAAGATGCTGACTGCGCAGTAGCATCACATGGCAGAAACTGTGATGTGTAGCTACTGCGAAGTAGCTACTGTGCAGTCAGCATCACAAAAACGCCATTGGTTGGTGCTACAAGAATTAAATGACTGCTCAGTAACCACTGTGCAGTCAGAATCTCATATAGATGCAGCTTCTGTGTAGGTAAGAATCATTTTAACTTCTACAAAAATGTGTTACATAATATATGCTGTTAATTTGCCAATTCCTTTTCTTGTAATTATTTACAATGATACTTCATAGCATACTAGAGAATATAGTCAGCTATATTTTTGAAAAATGAGGCAGCATCTGCTGTTGAATCTCTGCTGATAAGTTGGAAAGCACAGGCAATTATCCTCACAGATTATAACATGTGCAGTTCAGCAAAGCACAGAGTATCAAGGTCCTCTTCAAACCCATTTGTTAAAGAATGATTGCAGTCAAGCTACTGATGTGAACTCTGTGATTCAACCTAATATACTTAAATGTCAAATTATAAATCCCTAAAATCAGAAGATTAATAACTGCTGGGGAAAAAGAACTCAATATATATAATTCTGTCATGTTGTGACCTGTAAATGGGGCTTTTGTTTAAATGCATTATTTAGACAAAAAAAAAGAAAAGTTTTTAGATATTGGTTTTGCATAAATGACTCAGTTTAAGTAACATAGGACAACATCATCTTCTCTTCTGACCTTCATCCACGATTTGTATCATACTTTCTTGAGGTTCTGAAGAATTTGGCCATTTCTCTCCCTTTCCTAAGCATTTTTCATTTTTGTATTACTGCACTTAGCATTTCCAACATAGCTCAGAAAAGGAAGCAGAAAAACAAATCAAAACACATCAAGTGTTATTAATATAATGTGGGTGTGTCTGCACATGATGTTACATCATTGTAGCAATGCGCTACAGTGACATGGCATTGATGGACACAAGCCATGATGCCTCAGTTACGTCACTGCAGCAACGCTCCCTTGGGATAGCACATTGCTAGTGACATAACAGCTAAAAATAATTGTGTGCTACTGGGATGGCACAGTACAGGGTGTTACTGCTCCATCATTTAGTACTATCAAAATAAAGAACCAAATGATGGTACCATAACAATGGTATCATAGAAGCATGTCTAGATTCACCCTGGTTTTTAACTTGGCTTCTGGAAGCAAAGAGAATTATCATAAGCTGATCTGTTCTTCTAAAGTTTCCAGTACTCTTCAAGAGACCAACAGGGCAGAGAGAAGTTCATTCAAACCTTGGGTCTACTGCAACAGAAAAAAGAAAAAACAACAAAAAAAACCCCAGAGGTTTTGTCATTGACATAAATGGCATCAGCTGTATGTTAATTATGCAAGTCACCTCATGGTAAAATACAGTTTCTGGCAGAAATCATCATGTGCAATAGCTTGATGGAAATCAGTGGACATCTGGGGACCTTCCCATATCTATCTACAAGAAGTGAACATATCTACTCTAATTCTGTTTGCATGAGTCCACATTCAAAAGGGGAACAAAATGTGAAAAGTTCTTTTTTTAAGCCTCTTTAGAAATGAATACCCGATTGTAAAATCTGAAGAAGTGGATTAACCAAAGGAGTTTGGGTAAAAATGAGCCCAGTCTATAGAAAATAACCAGGGTGCACCTGTTTAACTCTCATAATTAATGGGTGTGTCATGTGTCCTTTTAAACATATCATTCATCTGTCCTACAGAACTGGATGATCATCATTCTTTTTGTAGAGTGAAGCCATGAAGCAGTGAAAGTTTGAATGCTATGGAAATAAGAGTATGTAAATATCAGTGTGCCCTTCAACAACTTCAGTTCCAACTGGATGATCTTGGCAATATTTGTGACTCTGGTGAATGCCATAGGAACTCTAGAATCATAAAAGCATAAAGGTTATCTTATAGAAATGATTGTGGGGGAGGAAAGCCAAGATTTGTGTTTGGTTGGTAAGACGGATACAGTATGTGCCAATTTAAAAATGAAATTTCTTTTTAGGGCACTTTACTCTAGTTTTATGTCACTATAAATACTATCTATGTTTCAAGTGACATTTATTACTGCTTAGATATCTGACAATATGGAAGAATTCCTTTGTTTTCTGAGGTAGCAGTGGCACATGCTGTATGTCATTCTCTGTGCTTTCTTGATAGTTACTTTAAGACCACATCTGATTTACTTAAATTATGGAAAAATGTGTGACAATTAAGTTTTTGGAGATGGTAAGGTCAAGTGGCTGTGGGAATATAGAGACTTTTTCCTATTAACAGTTGATTTGGATCTTGTGCAAGATTTCAGAGAGCAACCTGTTTGTTAAAGCACGGGGCTGTATAGCAGGATGGGTGCTCCCTTTTACGCAGGCCACTGAGTAGAAGGGAGCACCCATCAACTCAAACAATCCCTTTGGCAGGGAATCACCCTAATTTCTTTTCTTCTGTGTGACTTGCTCCATCTTTGGAAAAAAATGGTATTCATTCCACTAGGTGGTGGTATCCATCCCCTTTCTTGTAGTAGAAGTGTAGCAATAGTGGGACCCAGTACTACCTTATTCCACTGGCTCCTGGTTCAGGGTTCTAAGCTGCTGAAAGATCAACTTAGCACACCTCAGTTTTCCAACAACACAAATCCTTGGACCAGGCTCTGTCATCATAAAGTTCTATTCATCTAAAAATCAAAGAGCCTCCTATGTCTATTGTCATTCAACATAGCTGCTTATTGTGCAAACTCCTTTTTTCATCTGAGGTATGTCCAAAGGCCTGATAACTACTGCAATAGCCACTTTGTGACAGAGCACCTTTGGTGCCTGGCACTTTAAGGGCTTTGAGTGACAGCAGGCCAGCCAGCAGGTGCAGGCCAGCCCTGATGAGGCAGTCACATGATCCAGTAAGGGACATGTGATTGGAGGGGAGAGCTGAGCAGACTCAATTTTAGCTCAGGCCCTCAAGGCTGAGCCAACAGTCTGTTAGAACAACACCCAGCTGAGTGACTACTCAGGAACACCTTGGAAGTGAGGGCAAGAGGATGAGAAGAGTCTCCTGGTCTTGGGTATGACTTGAAGGATGGCCTGGTGGGGCTGTCTGTGGTGGGGCAGCTCCCCAGAAATGCCAGGCCAGTTGCCTCCCCAGTGAAGGGCAGGTAGGGGCACCTTATAACCCCAGCCCCACTACCTAGTGGTAATAGAACAGACAGTGGGGTCAGGCAAACCAAGGGAGAGGCACCTGAGTCCCTGGAGTTGTAAGACTCCAAGCCCCAGTGAAGGGGCATAGAGGTGGCCCCAGGAAGGGGGACATAGAGTGGCCCCAGGAATGGGGTAGGAAGACCCAAGTGCCTAGAGAGGGGGCTGTGGCTAAAGTCAGCTTAGTGTTAGGCATAAGGAGTGTCACCTGGAAAGTAGGCTGAATGAGGCACCTGAAGGGTTGCAGTGGGATCACCCAGAATGTAAGTAGGCAAGCCTGATGCCCCAAAGGCTGCTGAAAGGAGATGGGCAGTGTGAAAGAGGCCCTGTGGGAGAGGGCAGGGTGAATGAAGCCCTGTGAGAGCAGGTAGCATGAAAGAGTAAATTGTGACAGGCCCAGCAAGGAGCAGAATTTAGCCCAGCTTCTGGCCAGAGCAACTATCAATTTTGGATGCTATTGGTGAAGCATGGGGCATGGTAAGGAGAGGTCAGAGCCATATATGAGCTCTTTGTCATTGGGACATTAAAAAAGGCAGCCTCTCACTTATTACCCCATGTATATCCCAACAAGTTGCGGCAAGAGAGGCAAGGTAGACTGTCCTAGATGGAGGGGTGGCCATACTTGTGATCAGTCACCATAAGGCTTCTCTGTCACACACTTCCCATCCTGAATTAACGTTTCTTCCTCAACCTGCAGTGCTAGGAATAGATCCAGAAGTGATCAGCCATGTGTCCTACAAAGCCCTCCATCTGAGATTCATTTCTTCTTCAGTCTTCCATCTCTGTGTCAGGTTGACCAATTCCACCACAAGCTGTTTCACTTTATTCTCCTTCTGGCTATAATTCAATGCAATACAGAGAGCAAGTGTTAGCCTTGCTGCACCAGAAATGCACAAGTGTCAATTTACCTTTATGTGTAGTTACTAGGGCTGGGCAAAATTTTGCTGACTGTTTCATTTTGAGGCTGTTTTGAAGCCCTGCATTTTATTTTAATTTTGCTGTTTCAAGCTCAAAACAGCCTCAAAATGAAACCAGGCAGGTCAAAACATTTCAAAAATTTCAAAACATTTTGAGTTTTGAAGCAGCAGCCAGGTGGTGGGGAGAGCCAGGGCTATGCTCTGAGTGGCTTCACAGGTCCATGTGGCTCAGCCTGGCAGGGAGCGCAGGCTCCCAACCTCCCACCACCTGGCTGCACTCTGTGGGGCTGGGAGAGCTGATGGGACCACAGTGCTGGCTCTGCCCATCTCCCACTGCTGGGCTGCACTCTGATCAGCTCCACCAGCCCCATGGAGCCCAACCTGGTGGAGGGAGGTGGGCAGGGCTGGTGCTGCCCACCACCAAGCTGAGTTCCTTGGGGCTGCAAGCCACTGGGAGCTGAGCCTGGTGGAGGGAGTTGAAGCTCAGCCCCAGTGCTGTGTGCCACTTCCAGCTACCATGCCTGAGCCCAGTGGAGAGAGGTGGCGTGCAGCACTGGTGACAAATGCAAGGAGTGCCCAGGTAAGAAACAGGGGTCCAGACAGTCTCCCAAATCAGGGGGTGGCTAGGCAAGGCCTTAAATGCCTATATACCAATGCTCATAGTATGGGGAATAAACAGGAGGAACTCACCCTCAGAATAGCCAATTCAGACCCAGACATAATAGGGCTTACAGAAATGTGGTGGGATTCATCCCACGACTGAGCAGTTAGCATTAGACTTTACAGGCAGGATAGAGAAGGAAGGAGAGGTGGGGGTGTGGTGCTCTATGTCAAGAAGCAATACACATCCTTTGCCAGCAGAATGGGGTCAGAGGAGGGGCAAGCTGTAGTGCTCTGGGTCAAGATACAACGGGGCTGCAGGAAGAGGGATCTAATGGTGGGGGTCTACTACAGACCCACCAACCAGGGGGAAGAGCTAGACCACAAATTTTCAGGCCAGCTTGCTGAGGCACTTAAGGCAAGGGATGTAGTTGTCTGGGTAATTTAAATCACCCATGATATCTGCTGGGAGGAACAGTCAGCCAGGTCAGACCGTTCCAGGAGGTTCCTGGCTGAGATACAGGACCTTCACTTAATTCAGGAGGTGCACAGTCCCACCAGAGGAAATGCCCTGTTGGACCTGGTCCTAGTCCTGGCCACAGGCAATGACCTGGTAAGGGGCCTCCAGGTTCTTGACCACCTGGGTGATAACAATAATCGTTTGCTGGAATTCACCATCCAGCGCAGGGTGTCAAGGGCCTGCAGCAACATGGTAGCCCTAGACTTCAAGAGAGCTAACTTCAACGAGTTGAGATTAGTGGGAGAGGCGCTGGGGTTCTCAAGAGCAGGGGAACTCAGTGGCCAAGCTGAGTGGTCATTCCTTAAGGAGATGATACTCAGGGTCCAAGGGGTGACCATCCCAACAAGAAGCAAGGGGGGCAGGAGTGCCCGAAAGCCCCACTGGCTCACCAAGGGTGTCCGGGAATACATGATTGCCAAAAAAGTGGCGTACAACCAGTGAAAGTGGGGTGCTATCTCCAAATAGAAGTATACCTCCTCTACTCACCCCTGTAGGGGGTCTGTCAGGAAAGCTAAGGCAGACATAGAGCTAGGACTAGTATCCAAGATCAAAGATAATAAGTCCTTTTTCAAATATATAGGGAGGATGAAGAAAGCACCGGGAAATGTGGGGCCCCTGTAAGATTCTCTGGGCAATCTGGTCGTTGCACCAGAGGAGAAAGCAGACCTCTTGAACCAATTCTTCACCTCCGTTTTCTTGGGCAGGGACTGGGACTTCCCCACTGTGATGCAAGACAGACTCAAACGGAATGCTTCCAGACCTCAGGTTGAGGAGGACTGGGTTAGAGAGCTTCTGGAGAGGCTGGACATGTTCAGATCAGTGGGTCCAGATGCTCTCCACCCCAGGGTGTTGAGGGAGCTAGCAGGGATTATTGCAGGACCTTTGGCAAGGCTTTACAGGTGCTCATGGTGCTTGGGCCAGGTGCCAAATGATTAGAAGATAGCCAACATGATATCCATCTTTTAAAAAAGGGAGGAGGGAGGACCCAGGCAACTATAGGCCTGTCAGTCTTACCCCAATCCTAGGGAAACTCCTTTGAGAAGATCATTGAGGAGCACATCTGTGATGGGCTGGCTTCAGGGATGATGCTGCAGGGCAACCAGCATGGTTTCATTAAGGGCAGGTCATGTCAGACCAAACTGATTGCCTTTCATGATCAGGTCACAAAAGCATTGGATGCAGGTGTCACCACGCATGTAGTTTTTCTGGACTGCAGCAAGGCCTTTGACACTGTCTCCCACCCCATCCTCATTAAAAAACTAGATGACTGTGGTATTGATGCCTACACAGTCAGATGGATTGCAGATTGGCTGAAGGGTCATACTCAGAGGGTGGGGGTGGACAGGTCATATTCGACCTGAGGAGAAGTGGGCAGCAGAGTCCCCCTAGGGCTCGGTTCTTGAGCCCGCACTGTTCAATCTCTTTATCAGTGATTTGGACGATGGGGTGTAAAGCAACCTGTTTAAATTCACTGATGATACCAAAGTTTGGGGTGACGTGAGCACGCTAGTAGGGAGGGAAAGACTGCAGCAAGACCTGGATAGGTTACAGGGGTGGGCTAACAAAAACAGGTTGCGCTTCAATACTGACAAGTGCAGGGTGCTGCACTTGGGCAGTAGAAACCAGCAGCACACTTATATAAGCCCTTCTTGAGAGCATGGAGGCAGAAAGGGATTGACTCCAAGATGAACATGGGCCGACAATGTGAGGTCACAGTTGGCAGGGCTAAATGGACCTTGTGCATCCACAGGTGCATCTCAAGTAGGTCCAAGGAGGTGATCCTCCCCCTCCACGTGACACTGGTCAGGCCACAGCTGGAGTACTGTGTCCAGTTCTGTGCACCCCACTTCAGGAGGGATGTGGACAACATTGAGAGGGTCCAGAGGAAGGTCACCTGCATGATCCGGGGACAACAGGGCAGACCCTAAAATATGAGACTGCAGGACCTGAACCTGTTCAGCCTTCACAAAAGAAGGCTGAGCGGGGACATGGTGACCATCTATAAACTCACTAGGGGGGACCAGAAGGGTTTGGGAGAGACCTTTTTTCCCCTAGTGCCCCCTGGCATAACAAGGAATAACGGCCATAAGTTGTTGGAGAGTAGTTTTAGATTAGACATCAAGTCTACTTCACAGTCAGGTTGGCTAGGACCTGGAACCAATTTCCAAGGGAAGTGGTGCTGGCTCCTACCCTAGGGCTCTTTAAAAAGAGGCTTGATGCTACCTGGCTGAAGTCATTTGAGCCCAGTTTTCTCCTGCCCAGGCAGGGGGTCAGACTTGAAGATCTACAAGGTCCCTTCCGACCCTACTTCTATGATTCTGTGGTCATTGATGAAGAGGTTAAACAGTATAGGCCCTAGGACAGAGCCTTGTGGGACCCCACTGGTCACAGCGCACCAAGACAATTGACTCCCATCAACCACCACCCTCTGGGTCCTACCGTGGAGCCAGTTCCCCAGCCAGTGAATCGTGGTAATGTCAAGGCCGCAGTTAGCCAGTTTAGCCAAGAGGTGATCGTGGGATACAAAATCGAAAGCTTTATTTAAAGTCGGGGTATGCGACATCAATCTCTTCCCCCTTGTCCAGGTGATAAGTCACCTAATCATAGAAGGAAATGAGATTGACCTACCTGCAACAAACCCATGCTGGGTATCCCTCAAGATATTGCCTTCAGCTAATCTGTTAAGGATGGCCTCCTTGATGATCTTTTCCAACACCTTCACCAGGATAGAGGTCAGGCTGGGCCTGCAGTTTGCTAGATCTACTTTCCTCCCTTTCTTGAAGATAGGCATGACATTGGCCCTCTTCCAATCATCAGGCACTTCATCAGAGTGCCAAGAACTCTCAAAGATCTGTGCCAGGAGCTGAGCTATGATGCTTGCCAGCTCCCTGAGTCAGGGCCAGCTGAGTTGAAGGTATCCAGCCTGTTGAGGTGTTCCTTCACAAGGTCAGCTTCAATGGAGGGCAAGGAATCTCCCTTGCCCAGGCGTCCCTGACCCATAGTGGGCAGGGCCATCCCATGGGGCTGATGGAAAAACTGACGCAAAGTACCTATTTAGCAAGTTTGCTTTTTCTTGGGCATCAGTTGTCAGTTGCCCCAACTGGTTTAGCAGGGGTACAATGTTGCCCTTGCTTTTCCTCCGGCTCCCCTCTTATCTAAAAAAGGACTTTTTGTTTTCCTTGATATTTGTAGCTAGCTGGAGTTCCATTGCAGCCTTGGCTTTTCTGATATGCTCTCTGCAACTCCAGACTAAAGAAGAGTATTCCTCCTTGGTGGCGGTTCCAGTCTTCCATCCTTTATAGGTCTTCCTTTTAAGATGCAGGAGGTCCACCAGTTCCCTGGAGAGCCAAGGGGGCTTCTGTGCCCGTTTGCTGCCTTTTCTCTGAGACAGGATAAACTTTGCGTGCGCATCCAGGGTTGCTCCCTCGAGGAGCAGCCACTTGTCCTGAACTCCCCTCTTCATCAGGTTGTGGCCTCTCTGACAAGCCTCCTTAGCTTGTCAAAGTCAGGTTTCTTGAAGTTGAAGACTTCTGTACACCTGACTGACTTGCCAGCTTTACGGCAGATGGTGAAGGTGATCAGTTCATGATTACTGTCACCCAGCTTCCCTTCAATTGTTAGGCTGCCAAATAGGTCATCCCCGGTTGCCAGTATGAGGTCGAGCAGTGTTTTACCTCTTGTCGGCCCATAGACTTCCTTCATCAGATAGGTTATCCACGCATGAGAGAGAACTTTGCAACCACTCTGATTTGGCTGAGCGCTCCTCCCATGAGATGTCTGGGTAGTTAAAGTCTCCCATGACAACCATACACTGGGATTGTGCGGCCTCAGCCAATTCCCTGGTGAACTCCTGGTCAAGGTCCTGACTCTGGATAGGGGGTCTGTAGTAGACCCCCACCATAGTATCCCCTGCACCATGTTCCCCATATATTTTAACCCAGAGGGTCTCAAGTCATCCACCATGGGTGCCAATGTCAGCTTGAAGGGATACGTAGCTTTCCTTAACATAGAGAGCTACACCCCTGCCCCTTTTGTCCACTCGATCCCTCCTATACAGGGTATAGCCATCTATACCCATGGTCCAGTCATGGGTGGAATCCCACCAGGCCTCCATTATCCCAATCACATTGTAGTTATTTGCATTTAGGAGGAGAACAAGTTCCTTCTGTTTATTCCCCAGGCTCCTGGCATTTGTGTATAGACAAGCAAGAGCCTGAAAAAGGGACAAGCAACCCCTGCAGCCGAAAGCCAAAGGCTCTGTCTGCATGAAGCCTGGAACCCTGGGCTTCATCTGGGTGGCTGTCTCTGAGATGCCAGGGGTGGGGGGCACAGACCCCGAGGGGACCCTTGGAGCACAGTGCGTGCCCATCCATATCATGCTGCTGCTGGGCTGGCTACAGCTGGGACTGCTTACTCTGGGGGGCTCACAGGCAGGGCCTTGGACCCTCCCACTTGCCCTCTTGCATGAACCCCCATGCTAACTCACACACTAGGCTCAGGAGCATGCCTGTTTGCGCAGTCTGTTCGTGAGGCTCTGGTCGCATGGCTCCCTGGGGGCTGGGCAAAGTAGGAGCTGATGGGGGGTATGAGACTCCTTGGCCCACTTAGCCTGCTCCCAGCTGGCTAGGTCCCTCCCTCCATGAGCTCCTGGTTACCTACTGGTAGGCCAGGGCTTGTCAGGGGTCCTGGGGTCAGTGCTGCCATCCCTGGGCTCATGGGGGTGCACTGGGCTTACACCCGCACATCTCACACTAGAGCCAGGACATCTCCAATCATGGAGATGTGGCTGGGAGCTCCCTGCTGCTGGGGCAGGGGGACATTGTCCCTGCCCTGGCCCCAGCACCAGAACCTGCCTCAGCAGCAGGCAGCTTCTGGAAGCAGGGAGCAATCTCCCATCCCCTACCAGGAAATAGCTTTCTCCTGGACTTGTGCTCCCTGCCAGCTTGATATCTTCAGTATAAGACAGAGCCAGGGGGCAGGAGAGTCTACATGTGTGCATATGCAGGTCTGTTTGGTGCATGGCTTTGTTGGGGGGAATTGTTTGCTTGTTTACAGCCTAGGAGTTCTCCAGTAAGCCTAGGAAGCCCAAATGGAAATTTAGCAGCAGTTGTGACTGTAGCAGGGCACTAAGGTGCCTGCTACCTGGAAAGCCAGTGGCTCAGGTGCTGGTTGCTAGGGGCAACCGGAGGGAGTTAAGGACACACACCTGTTTAGTGAGCTGAACAGAAGGGGCAGGGTCTGGCTCAGCTATAAATCACAGGCCAAAGTCCTTAGGAGAGAAGAGCCTATGGCCAAGGAGGAAGGAGCTTGTCCCAGAATGTGTGAACGAGAAAAGGCCTGGATGTGCAAGCAGCTAGTGACATGGGTGAGTGATGGAACACCTGCTGTGTGATTTGGAGGATATTTTAGCCATGAAGCATAGATTTCTGTTATAGCTGATTGGCTTGTAGTTTTGTTGTTGTTACACCAGAGGACCAGGTGAGGCTATCAGGGGTTGGAAGAGGCTTCATAGGGGCTCCACGGTAGCGTGGGGACCCTGGCGCCAGAGAGGGTGCAGCATTTGGGGGTGCACTGACCCCAGCCCTGAGAAGGGGAGAGGAGAATCAGAGGCCAGGTAAGGCAGAGGTTGTCTGAGCCCTGTAGGGGGTTTGAGACCCCGAGGAGGAGATTTGGGGCCAGGCACGGCTATGGCCACCTGAGCCCGAAGGGAGCGGTGAGACACCCCAAGGAGTGGGCAGTGATTTGATGGGTACAAGTCGCGAAGCAAGCCCGGGTGCCGGTGGGGCACAGGTCATGAGGCAAGCCCGGGCGTAGTACAGGGGTGATTGGAGCCACGCATAGCCCATAAGGCTGGGGTGCCTGGAACCCCATTATAGTACTGAGATGTGGGGTAGCAGCAGAACCATAGCCAAGGGAATGAAGGGCAGCCTCCCTACAATAATTGTATAATATCAAAGACATGGCAGACGAGATTCCAAGGGTATTTAGCAAACGTTTGGCATGGTACAGAGGACCCTAGGTGAGAGCATGACAACCCTTGGATGCCATCCTGCTACAGTGTCCTGTATGGGATATTTCATATTCATGTTCCTCCCAGAGAGTTGAGACAACTTTATCTGCACCTAGTGTAGGCTGGTGTCTGCCTTGGAGAAAAAAAAGATTGAAAATAGGAAGTGCAGTATCCATGCTGCTTTATATTAAGGAAAATGTAAGATTTACTTATACAAGAGTTGTGAGAGGCTAGCGAGGACAAAGGGAAAATAGGAAAATTGGCAGCATGTGATTACTCAAAGAAGGAGGGACCCCAGATTTCAAAAGAAGCAGATTGAAATCAGCAAATCACTTTTAAGTACTCTGCATTGGAACAGCTGAGGAAAAGGTAGAGGACAGTAGTAGTCTAGAGAGCAGGATATTCATGTCCCCAAGGTTGGGGGCTCTAAGACCCCACTGAGAAGAAAGAGAAGAGTAGTAGTGGTTGGTGACTCCTTTTGATTGATGACAGAAGCACCAGTTTGTCATCTGGATTTGGGGTTCCAGGAGATGTGCCATCAGCCTGGAATCCAAATTTAGGTTGTCACATCAAGATTGCCAAAACTCATCCATCCCTCAGACTACTATGCCTCCCTGCTTGTCCTTGCAGGCATCAACAATATTACCAGGAATGACACTGAGATAAGAGGAGACTATGAGGCTTCTGGCAAGAGAGTTAAGAAACTTGGAGCAAAAGTGGGGTTCTTGTTAATCCTCTCTGTGGATGGCAAGGGCCCAGGCAGGCACCACCATATCAAACATGGTTGACAGTGGCATCAGTGCAAAAGTTTTGGATTGTTCAACAAAGGGCATATACTTTTGGACAGAGTACAACTATCAAGAGACTGCTATAGGCCATCTGAATGTCTTCAAGTTGGCAGCACGAGATGGACTATATTCGAGTGTGCTGAGGAAATTTGCTGGAGTCATTGTAGAACCATTGGCAAAGTTATTTGAAGAACTGTGGTGTCTAGGAAAGGTCCTGGAAGCCTGGAAAGGGACCAATATGGTGCCAATCTTTAAGAAGGAAAGGAGGGAGTATCTGGGGAACTACAGGTTGGTCAGTTTGAACTTGATACTGGCTAAAATTTTTGGGGGAAAAAAAAATCAAGAAGTCCATTTGTGACAGACTGGCAGATGACATGATGCTGGAGGATAGACAACACGGTTTCACTGGGGGCAGGTCATGTCTGACCAACCTCGTCTCCTTTTATGATCAAGTAATTAACTGCTTAGATGTGGGAAATGAAGTTGATGCCATATACTTAGATTTTAAAATGACCTTTGATATGTTCTACCATGATGTTCTTATTTAAAAAAAAACAAACAAACAAAAAACTGTGGGATTGTGGGCTGGAAAAGTCCATGGTTAAGTGGATTGGGAACTGGCTAAGGTTGAGCCCAGAGAGTGTTAGTGGATCTGTATCATGGAGGGCTGTGGCCAGTGGTGTCCCACAGCATTTCGTTCTTGGTCATGTGCTGTTCAAAATCCTGATGCAACATTTTAGGTGAGTATGTGGAAAGCACACTGGCCAAGTTTGCAGATGACACTAAGTTATCAGGAAAAACAGTCACATTAGGGGATAGGATGCAGAACCAAATGGATCTGAACAATCTGGCAAGGTGGGCAGAGCAGAACCAGATGCAGTTCATTAAGGATAAATGCAGAGTGCTTCATCTGGGGACAAGTAACCTTCAACATGAATACAGGTTAGAAAGATGTCCTGGCCAGCATGATGACTGAAAAGGACCATGGAGTTATGGTTGACCACAGGATGAACATGAGCCTCCAGTGCAATGCTGTAGCAAAGACTAAGGGATCTGCGACTGCTCAGCCTAAGGAAGAGAAGACTGAGAGGGGACTTGATGGCCATCTATAAGTACGTAAAGGAAGAATATTGGGATCTGGGAGAACAGCTGTTCACTTGGTGTGCCAAGGGAGAACAAGAAGCAATGGCCATCAACTGTTAGAGAATAGTTTCAAGTTGGATGTAAGCAGGGTTTAAATTACACTAGTCATTGTTTTTTTTGTTTTTTTTTTAACAAGTCCACCTAAGTGAAGGAGCAATTCTCTGATTGGAGACCCTTTTCCCCCCAGTTATAATTTTCAAATCTTACAGGGGGGCTCTTGTCTTTTATGGGGGGTCATCCCCCCTGAGACCCCATTAATTCACATCCTAGATGTAAGGAAGAACTTCTATATGGTAAGAGTGACCAGAGTCTGGAATGCACTTTCCAAGGAGGTCCTGGTACAATCTAGGAAGTCTTCAAGAGGAGACTGGACAGATACCTTACTGGGATCATTTGATCTCAGGAGTATTTCTGCCCAGAGCAGGGGGTTGGACTCAATGATCTTTCAAGGTCCCTTCCAGCCCTTAATTTTTATGAATTTGTATGAATCCATCTGACCAGAACTGGAAAGAGCATCATTGGGCATCATCTAGCTAACCTGGCACAGTGTTTCCTTGTTTCTAAGGAGTTTTCTCAATGAGGTTCCAGTACTGTGTTCTTTAATAGCTTCCAACCATGCTGGAAGCCTTTATTCTTCATTCTGTCTTCCCATGGTACCACATTACTGGAGGGCTGGGGTCTGGGGCTAGGGGCAGAGATTTGGGAGTAAGGGGCACTGGATCAGGATTGGCCATAAATGTTTACAAATAGGTCTTAGTACAAAAAAGGTTAGAACCAGTGCCCTAGGTAGTCGATTACACTGCCTCATTATTCTAACAATGAAAAAGTTTATTTCAAATATCCACTCTAAACTTACTTTGCTTCAACTTGCAGCCATTGGTCTAAACCAGGCTTCTCCAACATATGGCCTGCAGGCCACCATGCGGCCTTCCAAGCCATTTTCTGAGGCCCAAGGTGCTGCAGTGGTAAACGAAAGTAAACACTGTACTTTCATTTCCGGGGGGGGGGGAATGTGATACCGCTTTCTGTGAGGTCTTTGAATATGACTCGCCTGCCCACTGAGTGATTAAAAAGTTCATGATCTGGCCCCACATTCAAAAAGGTTGGACACCCCTGGTCTAAATGCTTCTTTCTGCAGCAAGAAAGAAAAAGGTGTTTTTCCTCTTCTTTATGGCAGCCCTTCAAGCTGCACAGCCTTTAGTTGTCCTGGGTGAATGAAATGTCCACACCACAAGTAGACATGGCCTGAGTATCTTGAAGTTACACCACAGCATTTCTATCTCAATATCTGCATCGGAGATCCTATATGATGCTAAATGGGTCACTTAGCATTTATGGGTGGTCCTAAATTACATGTTCTGGGATATCTTCATTTTCTGGGAGCAGAACTTGAGAAATCTTGAGAAACCAATTTGCCAAAATTTGAACATCAACAACTGCAATAGAAGTTATTTGAAGCTTGTGCTGCCCTCTATCTGGGACCTCCATGGCGCACTGGGCAAGACCCAGCTTGGCACGGTACAGTGGGGTTGAGTGGGAAAGCTCGCTGCTGCCACTGGGAGCTCTGCACTACCATAGTGAGGCACTGCCTGCCCAGTAGCAGTGAGGGGGTAAAACTCTGTGCCACCACCCCTGCTGCTACTGAGTGGGAAGTGGGCACCTCAACATGGTGGTGTGGTGCTTATGATGGCATCACCAAGCTTCCCCGCCCCATTCTGCCCTGCTATGCTGGGTTCTGCCTGCCAGGCTGAGGA
>NW_017728947.1:36612488-36619099 GCF_001723895.1 Crocodylus porosus
CTCGCTCTTGAAGGGCTTTGTTGATAGATATGGGAGTTTTGTTCCAAAGACAGCAACTGATTTGCACCCTGATGCTTTGGCTACTGAATCATCTCCTTCAGTCGTAACTACTGCATTTGTTCTTGTTTCCAGGTAAATATGTATGACATGATAAGCACTTACAAAAACAAATTCAATTAAGCTCCTGATTCTGGTTCCACTTGCTTAACCTCAATAAAATAGAACATTAGGTTTTGCTATTCTTCTTTGGAGTGTTTTCTTAGGTGGATTCCCTAAAAGGTCATTGATTTGCAACTTCATAACTGCCATACCCTACTGCTAGAATTGCTCAGATAAGTTTGGTCTTTGAATGGAGACCTGACAAAAGGTACTGTGATACCTGAAAGCTTGTCAAAGTCTATCCCAGCCATGTAGTTGTTCCAATAAAAGAAATGGCCCACAAAAATCCTTCCCTTCTAAGAAATGAGTCATTTCATGCACCTTGGCCTTTCTCATGAAGATTACAGTTCATTTTTACTGGTCCAAGACATGTGGATAGCTGAAAACTAGAGCCATTTTTTTTCCTTAATAAACCAGCCTCTGAACTCTGATGTTTGTTATTCCTTCATATGTGATCTTATTTTCAGTTACTTCTGCTTCTACTAGATGGTTGCTTCCTTATATTTTAACATAGCCGCAAGGAAAAGAGACTCTCTTAAATGTTTCTGAAATGACCAATGCAGGAAAAAGCAACACTGGCAAAATATGAACACGTCTAATATTAACTGTGGAGTATTGAAGCTGAATATGAGAGATTACAGATAGGTCAGGCAGGATCCTCACTGGATTCCAGTAACTTCTCCCACTGGTTCTTGTGAGGCAACGCTGAATTGTACCAGCTTAAGTTCTCTGTGCGTTTGTTCCTACTGTTTAATATTGGGCCTTGCCTGAAGTTCCAGAAAATGTGTTTTAGACCCAAAGTTCATATGATACATAAATAAAACTCTAGATCCAAATATAGTCCCAACTCTGAAGAAATCTGGGTCTAGATCCCAATTTGGAGGTTTGGGTGCTTCTGAGACCAGTAGGTTACCTTTTGCAAGTGCACCTCCGTTCTTTTTTTGTTTTAATAATAAGTGTATTAACGAAGCTTCTTCATAATTATTTATTTGAATGAAATTAAGTATTCCAAATGGGAGCCAACAGAATGCTTAACCCTCACCTCCCCCCCAAAAAACAACCAGCCAGCAATAACAAAAAGAGCCCCTGAGCAACAACATTTTTAGTTTTGTATTTTCAGGCTTTTATCAGTTTTGTACTTGGCACATTCTGGAGTTGCGCTTGCGTTATTTGTGCTTGGAACATCTACACCACTATAAAAATGAACAGGCTCTACGATTCTCAGATTGGACACCCTAGATTGACATCAAAAGGTCTTACTAATCTTTTGCTTTACTGCCTGGCTATGAAATGCGGATAATACCACTTCTCCTGACAGGAACCATGTAATATGACTTAATATTTGTGAATCACTCTGCCACGATAATTATGAGTGTCATAGTAAAGCCCATGGAGGAAAATAAATCTATTGAAAGCAGGCTTAGAAATTATGTTTAGTAAATAAAGTTCGGTAACTTAATTTTGAACTATAAGAAAATAATATCAAATATCTGCCTATTTAGCAAATGCGGTTCCATCCTGTATGTTGAATGTGGAAGAATTTTTGTGAAACTACATTATGGTTACAAACAGATATCACATGTGTTTCAGGATAAACCAACAGGTGATCCATGTTCGTTGTTCTGGGAGAAATCCTGTGAACCATTTTAGGCTAAGTGCTAACAGTTTGTCCTCGGACATTTCAAAGTGTATCTGAATGGCTGTCTTAGGATTGCTTCATTATTTTCAACGGTAGAAAAGCAGCAATGCATTCAGCCACATACTAAACTGTGAATGGAAGAGTGATATATGTATACCTGAACCTTGGGGCATTTAAGTTCTGAGATAAATTTAAGGTATAATTTGTTCCAGGACTAATGCAATATCTGTTCCTAGCCTATGAATTAAAGTGGGTGAGGGTGCACGCATGCACATGTGTGTACTTAGTAGTTTGTATAGACACACAGGCACACACACATTTTTATAAGTAGGGGCACAAATAAAATTTGATATTTTTTCCCTTTTCTAATACTTAAATGCTAGACTTGTTCCACTGGGAAATCTTAATGTTCTTTCAATATTTTTTGCTTATTACAGTGTACAGAATAGAAAGCAAACATCATGGCTTTGTAGATCAGAGGTTACATCTTTCTTGTTCTTGAGTCATCCTTTCTGAAGGATGTTTTAGTTCTTTTCCTCATAGTTGTCTCACATGAGCACCTTGTAAGCTATCCCAGTTGCCAGAAACACAAAATAATTCCTCCTGATGATGATTTGAATTTACAGACTGAACTGCTTCCTTAGAGCCATGTTTTATTTATTTTTTTAGCATGACAGATATTGTTTTAAGTTGTTCCTTTTATCTTTTTCACAAGCCTCTGAGGAAAGGTAATATTTTCATGGTAATATATTTTTTTTTCTTGTATTAAGTACAATACTAAGGTTGGGAAAACTTATTCCAGCAAACTAAGGTCTGGCTCAAGCTTTCACTCAGACTATAATCTAAGGCTGGTTTTGGTGGTGGTGACAGCAGCTTGGGATTTTTCTTTTTCTTAATTAAGGTTAAATTTTCTAGCAAAGCAACCATTCTGAATAAATGAACTGAAAGAAGTACAAAAGCTGAGTGGGAGACATTTGTACCTCAACAAAACTCCCGAGTATTTATGGAACAGGTCTACAAATTTTGGCTATCTTCCTGTGCCCCCAATACAAAGCTTCTGATTCCAGTCCTGACTTCCTTATTCCAGTTGTGCCTTCAACTAACCTACTGTCTGCTTACTATCATGTAGTAAAACCCAGTGGAGCTCAATTTTGTGGAGCTGCAAAGTATTGTCTATGGCTAAGCAGTCAAGAAGCCAAAGGCAGAAATGGTCTAAATTTAGACCTTTGCTCTAAGCAACCAAGGTTATGTTGCTTAAATACAGCAGAAATTAGCCCTTCCATTGCGGGGGGGCTTGGAGCTTGCCTGCACTGGCCAAATCCAGCAGGTAGGGAGGGCTCTCACACAGTTCCCACTGCCCAGAGGACTTGACCAGATACTAAAGACTCCCAAACAGAGCCAAATGAGCAAGCCATCCTTGATTGGCTCTTGGCACAGGACACCATGCCCCCAACCCCCTGCCATTGTGGCTTGCACATGTCTCTGTGTCCCGGCCTACATGCACCTAGACATGACATCCTAGCATCCTGCTGCCTGTATCCAAGCAGGGAGACCCAAGAGCTGCAGTAACTCCTACTGGTTGCCCTATGTGAATTTTGCTGAAGG
This sequence comes from Crocodylus porosus, assembly GCF_001723895.1. Lineage (NCBI taxonomy): Eukaryota > Metazoa > Chordata > Crocodylia > Crocodylidae > Crocodylus > Crocodylus porosus. The sequence continues at coordinate 36,615,892 of NW_017728947.1, forward strand.
ATGTCACAGCCACCCCCCTAGACCTGATGTGGCAGGGAATCGCCATGGCATGAGACCTCATGCCCATGAGCCATCAACCTGCTACCCCACACTTGGCCACCTAGTGCACCCTGTGCTCACCAAGCATCCTTGACTGGGCCACCAACTTTTATGTGACTGATGAAGATGATGCCAGTGTCTTGTGAAGCTACCTGATTGCCCCTGGCTGATGGAGAGTAGGTGCTACGCTCCCAGGGTCCCTGATTTTATCATCAGTGATATTATCATTACCCTAATTCTTGTCAGGGACCCATCTTACCGCCTCTTGCCTTGGCTGATGAAGCCCCATGAGGGGCAGCTGCACTGCTGGAAAGAGCACTACAGCTACTGCCTGAGCAGGTGCCACGTGAGAGCGGAGTACCCCTTCAGCCACTTCAAGACATGCTGGTAGGCTTTCAGTGCACATCTTGAGGTGAACAAGGCATACCTGCCACAAATCATTGTCACTGCATTCATCCTCCACAACATCTGCAAGACCAAGAACACAAACCAGGGTGTGAGGGGAAATGCAGCTTGAGGAAGCTTATAAGAAGTGGAAACTTGGAAAAATAAATATGGAGGAGTATAGGAGCATTTCTCAGGCATGAGGAATGAAGTCAGGAAGGCCAAAATGCAATTAGAGTTGCAGCTAGCAAGGGATGTGAAGGGTAACAAGTAGGGTTTTACAAATGTGTCAGTAATGAGAGGACAATCAGGGAAAGCATGAGTCCCTTACTGAATGGGGGAAGCAACCTTGTGACAGAAGATGCAGAAAAGGCTGAAGGAATGCCTTCTTCACCTCAGTCTTCAAAGGCAAGTTCAGCTCCCAGACTACTGTACCTGACATCACAGTTTGGGGAGAAAGTGAGCAGTCAACAGTGGTAAAAGAACAGGTCAGGGACTATTTAGAAAAGCTGGACATATACAAGTCTATGGGTCAGACAGGATACACCTAAGGGTGCTGAGTGAGTTGGCTAATGAGGTTGCAGAACCATTGGTCATCATCTCTGAAAACTCCTGGTGATCAGGAGAGGTCCTGAATGATTGCAAAAAGGACAAACATAGTGCCCATATTTAAGAAAGGGGGTGGGGAAAGGAGGATCCAGGGAACTGCAGACCAGTCAGCCTCATCTCAGTTGCTGGAAAAATCATGGAGCAGATCCTAAAGGAATCCATATTGAAGCACTTGGCAAAGAAGAAGGTGATTATGAACAGTCAGCATGCACTCATTAAGGTCAAGTCATGCCTGACCAACCTGATTCTTTTCTGATTAGATTACTCATTCTGTGGATCTAGGAAGACCAATGGATGTGATATACCTTGATTTTAGCAACATTCTTGCAGGCAAACTAAGGAAATAGGGGCTGGATGAATGGACTGTAAGGTGGACAGAAAATTGGTTGGAGCATAAGACTCAGAGGGTAGTAATTGATGTCTAGTTGGCAGCTGGTATCAAGTGAGGTGCCCCAGGGGTTGGTTCTGGGGCCAGTTTTGTTCAACATCTTCATCAACAACCTGGAAGATGGCAGAGAGTGCACCCTCAGCAAGCTTGCAGATGACACCAAGCTGGGGGGAGTAGTAGATAAGATGGAGGATAGGTTTAGGACTCCCTAAACTCTAAGAGGACTTAGTGGATTTAATAGCAGCCTTCAACTACCTGAAAGGGGGGAGTTCAAAATAGGATGGAACTAGACTGTTTTCAGTGATGGCAAATAACAGAACAAGGAGCAATGGCTCAAGTTACAGCAAAGGAAGTTTAGGTTGGATATTACGAATAATTTTTTTACTAGGAGGGTAGTAAAACACTGGGACAGGTTACCCAGAGAGGTGGTGGTGGAATCTCCATCCTTTGAGGGTTTTGAGACTTGGATAGACAAAGCTTTGTCTGGAATGATCTAGTTGGGGATGGTCTTGCTTTGACTAGGAGGTTGGAATAGATGATCTCCTGAGGTCCCTTCCAACCTAATTTTCTATGATTTTATGAAGAGCTGTGTACCTGAGTTTAAAATCTTGCAGATCCCAGACTTGTCATGTTTAATAAAGAAAACCTCTTGAAACTTGCCCGTTCACACCAGCAAACGTTTGGAGTGGAGGGCAGGAAGTGGTTGAGAAAGGGGAAAAATAACCTGGAAGGGGCATTGAGGAAAGGGAGGGGGTTGGGCTAAGGGGAATGCTGCAAAGGCTGCACTCAACAAACATGAAACCTCTGGGGAAGCAGCGAGTAGGGGACTTCTGACATAGCACCCTTCTTTCAGGGGTCCAGAGTGAAGACCAGGTACTTCTCTGTGAAGGAGCTGGACAGGTGTGTGATTCTGGACCTACTCGCTGTCTGAGAGAGCTGTGGGGAGGGAGGTGGCTGCTGGGCTGGTTGGAGGAGAGGCTGTGGGAGGGGAAGCATCAGTGGGTGCTGAGTAGGCACTGAGAACTACAGTGGGCACTGAGAACTTCTGGTTTTCCCATATAGGACCCTGGGCCCCTCAGTCCCCAGATCAGGGCCCAGACCTGCCCTTCAAGGACCATGGATTCAAAATGTGGGATATAGTCTTCTGTAGAATGGAAGATGTTATTTTGCAGAACAGTATGACTGAAGTGGGCATGTACAATGTTATTCATGTTGACAGACTACTTTTAAGATACAAAAACAGAGAAACAAAAGTTGTGTCCTTGTTGGCAATTACTAGTTACTGAAAAACCTATGTTTCTACTTGCTAAAAATCAATCTGATGATTGACTGAGAAGCCTTGATCTGCTCAGGTATCTTCTGAACATACCAACTATAAAACTATGAAGCTATTAAATGGATATTGAGAACAAAATGAACAAAATATATTGGCATCATGGTTCAGAAATGCCAGTGGAGAGATCGCTAATCTCTGCCACCAAGAAGGTGAGATGTAGCAAAGGGATTTTAAAGCCCAGGAAATGGGCTTCAGCCAGGTCTGAACACTCACATAGGTTTTTGGCCAGAGTGCAGGACCTCCATCTAACCCAGGAGGTGCACAGCCCCACCAGGGGGGACACCTTGTTGGACCTAGTGCTGGCCACGGGTGATGACCTGGTGAGGGGGCTGTTGGTGCTCGACCACCTGGGCGACAGCGATCATTGCCTGCTGGAATTCACCATCCAGCGCAAGGTGGCAAAGGCATGCAGTAAGGCAGCAGCCCTAGATTTTAGGAGGGCAGACTTCAAC
>NW_017728947.1:36619199-36628036 GCF_001723895.1 Crocodylus porosus
CCAGTATTCTTTCCTGCCATGGCAGGGGGTCAGACTAGATGATCTGCTCAGGTCCCTTCCGACCCTAGAAACTATGAAACTATGAAAACTGCAAGTAATGTCAAATTCTCAATGGTTCCAATTTCCTACTCATGGGATGAACCAGGTGGTGGTCTAGCATGGGAAAGTGCATGCTGTCCCATCCTGCAGCCATAGGTAGAAAATTCAACAAAAATCTGAATGTTTCCTTTCTGTAGTGTACTTCAGAGCCTAACACCCCTGCTAGCAGCATGGAGGGAGGGGGTGGGATTTTTAGTGGGGAGGTGGGGACAAGAGTCTCTAAAGCCATTGCAAAGACACTATGGCTTCAGGTGTCTTCCTAAATTCTATACAGATATTAGGACTCTATTGGGTTTAGACGGGAAAATAAAATCAGTGCTTCTTTTTCAGGCATCAGATTTGGAAGGTGGGAAGGAATTTCCTCTCCTCCCAATGAAGAGTGTCAGATGGAACCTGATAGATACTGTGTCCCATGGGGTTTTGTGTGATTTCTCGGTACTCTAAGAAAGCAAGACTACATTAAAACTAGCAATACCATTGGATATTTTTATTCATATAGCCAGGAAAAGTGACTACAGAAAACGATAATTAATAAAACAAACAATGCAGGAGCCTGACAAAAAAGAAAGAGTTCCCTGAGATAGCTGGCCTAAGTATCTATCTATGGGACTCTCTGCAACATACCTCAAACTGTGTAACAGACTATCTGAAATGTCTTTCTATCAAGTGTGTATGGTTGCAAAATAGAAACAGAATAACCAGATTTATTAGATATTGGCTTTAAGACAAGAGGACAGAGAAACAATCTCTGCTTCTTTATGGGTTATTGAATGCATCCAAGGTTTCTGGGACTCTGGGTCTGTGAGCTGGACTGATGGGCTATTGGTCCTGTATCATATATTGAGCACAGGCAGTGTAAGTATTCTTAATCTACACTGTACACATACATTCGGTTTCCCCAGTCAAGCTGGAAAAAAGCAATGCTACATATTCGTATGTCATTTTTTTATGTATTACCATACTTAAAGTTGCAGCAAGGGAAGCTTAGATTGGTTCTTAGGAAAAACTCTCACTAGGAGGGTGGAGAAGCACTGGAATAGGTTACCTAGAGAGGTGGTGGAATCTTCATCCTTGGAGGTTTTTAAGGCCTGGCTTGACAAGGCCCTTGCTGGAATAATCTGGTTGGGGATAATCCTGCTTTAAAATGGGATTAACTAGATGACCTCCTTAGGTCTCTTCCAACCCTAATTTTCTATGATTCTGTAGGTGGGCTGATGTACATTTAGGCATGCTCAAATATATATGTTTATAGTAATATATATTTGTTATAGTAATAGGAGTTGGGGTCCTGTCAACACCACAGACTCTGTAACAGCATTTGAAAAGCACAGTACAATATGACAATTTTACAGAACTATTAAGTACCTTGGAAGAGGCTGGGGTTAGAAGGCATTTTCATCACCAGACTTTTATTAATGTCATTCTGAACTATGTTAAATATCCAGGATTTAAACACAATTTTATGTCAAAAGCCTCATGTCCATTAGGGAAATTGCCCACTCCAGAAAAAAAACACCAAACAAACAAACAAACAAAAACTAGTGCAGATGAATCAATTCTTAAAATAGGTTAACTGGGAGCAGAAGCAGCCTTAGTTTCTTTGAGACTACAATAGCACCTGAACCACATTCAGCAATTGCTCAGCTTCACCCATGACAATATACAATAGGAGAAATTCAGCAAGAAACAGTTTCTTTGCATGGATGGATCTTTGCTAGAAATTGGAGAGAAGTCGGCTCAAAGGGGAAAAGGGACCAAGCCAAGACATGGGCAAGAACAATAACCATCCTTGCTATGACCCTACCCATATGGTGAGTCAGCAAGGCCAGCTAGAGAGAAACAACATGGGCCTGGGGATAAAGGCTTCGCTGACTGTTGTCAGTGACAGCTTGGGGGTGGGGCCAGCCCAGCTCTTAGACCAGGCGAGCCGTGGTCAAAGCTAGAGGGGAGGTGAGCAGGGTGTCACAAAGCCCCATGAGATGCTGCAGAATGTGACCTTACTTGAGCTAATGCTCTACTCTGATACCACATCCATCCAGGGTTATCTAAAAGTTACCATTTTTATAGATCTTTATGTGCCCTGACTTTCTGTTGCATTATGGCTTTAGAGCACTTTCTGTGTGCTTATCACACAATAGGTGCAACTTCTGTTCCTGGCCCATGTCACATAGGTGGTGGCACCACAGGATTCTGTTTTTGTATCCTTTTCCATTTTTCTGACAGCAGCCACTATCCCCCTTAGCAGAAATGCACTGGTTCTGCTTGCTAGGAAACCTCTATGGCTGTGAAGAGATACAGGCTTTCCCCACATAGAAGTAAAGCATTTAAATGTAGAATTATGGTAGAGATTTTAAATGAACAAACATGCAATAGCACCCAGAACATATAAAATCCTTTACCCCCCACTGTACACAACACATAATGTCTACATATCAACCTATGCATTAACAGAAAATGGTTTTGGGTCAGGTGACCAAGATATACTTGCAGTTCCTCAACTATATCCACCAACTCTTGCCTTGTTTAATGTGTATATTGTAAGTTCTTGACAGGGACATCCTTGCATGTTATTTCTAGATTTAGCAGAATGGAGTTTATATCCAGGTTGTGGGCTCTTGGATATTATTATTTAAAAAAACAACAATAAGAATCCTTTGATCTCTTGCCTTTTTTTCCCATGGGAAATTGCTATTACAATGCAGCATTTCCTTGGGTATATCTGCATCTGATTTGAGTCTGAAAATTGAGAGGAAAAAAAAATCTATAGTGATTCTGAAGTAAGTTTACCAGGTGAACTACTCCTGTGTTTTGAGAGTTTGAAAAGACTAAGGTACAGTGTTGTTTGTAATAACACTTCATTGTACAGCAGTTGTTAAGAAGAACATTGTTGAATTTCAAGTTAAACAATTGACACAAATTACTGTAGACAGATGGTGGCCTTTGGGAATTAAGATAAGAACAGAAAACTGCAGAGTGTCTTTAAACTGAAAGCACAGTAGAATATATTAAATCAGGGAAGAATGGTTGGTTACGAGTCTTTTTTGGGGAGGCAAAGGAGGAAAGAGCCTTTTCTTTTATGAATAGAATGAGTGAAAATGCATATAAATACACTACATATCTCATATCTTAAAAAGAAAAAAATGTCATTCTTTGTACAGCTTTTTGGAGAGAGAGAAAAAAGTCAAGTCAATCTGGCAAAATAGAAAAATGACTCTGAGATAAGTAGACTTGTTGTATAAGTAGGAAATTAAGTGCCTTGCTATCTCTATCATTACAGTCTTTTTTGGACCAATGGCATGTGACATGTCTATTTTTGATCCACCCCAAAGTCCCTTACATTTACTGGGGCTGGCTTGCTGATTGCAGCAAGATCAGTTGCTACAGAAAAAATAAAATAAGCTAATTGACTACATCATGGTCAATTTAGTATTCATTTGCTTCAGCTGAGACACAGGACATATTTTTCATTCTGGGAGTAAAAGATACAAATTTCCATGGCAACACTTTAGCCTTTTAAAAGGCCAGCCTTTTTGAGAATAAAAGCTTATGAGAAGTACAGAAGTAAGCTTTATGGATAGTTTGAGATGTGTCATTGTGTGTGGTCAGGTAATGGTGAGTAGCGATAAATTCAGTAGTGTCATAGTGAAACATAGTTCAATGTGGAATGCTGTATTTTTGAGGGGTACACTCCTATGATATGTAACTTTGATAAACTTGTACTGCTAGGAGTGTCCTTTTTGCTTTTTTTCCAGGTTTTTAAAAGCACATGCATCATGGTATATGATCTTTGGACTTTGGACCATATGGTTTAAAGATCCTATATCTTTTTATACTTGTTAGCAGACTTTATTTATAAGAATATTCTCACTGATTTCCATATTAGGCAACTCAACAGGATCAAGGCCACAAGATTAGTCAATGCTGGGATTATACCATAAATTCATTCATGTCCCTCAGTGCTTTGTTTAGAAGGTTCACACCTTCTGAACCTTGTCCTAAATTTGAATCTTTTCCCGGTTTGGGATTAACCATGCCAAAATTGTTTCAGTTGTGTGCATTTCTAGACGTTACACCTATCAATACTTTGAAGGTAATACCAAGAGTAGTCAAGACTCATTCAATATTAAGACAAAGTCTTCTTCATTCTCCAGACAGAATTGTCTCAGTTGAATAACTCCTTTCACCCCCTACTTCTTACTCAACTGGAACAGAAAGCTGTAAAAAAACCCAAACAAACAAACAAACAAACAAACAAAACTTTGTGGTCTAAAAGTCTGTCTAGACAGTGAGTGCGCTCAGCATTTTTAATTGTGCTTCCACATTTATCATCACCACGACTGGGTATCATTTAACTGTGCATATGTGTTAATATGGCACTTTCAAAAACAAAAAAGAAAAAAAGAAAGAGTAGCCACAGAACTTCAGCCTGGACTACTTGATTTATTTTAGATTAAAGGAAACCAGAGTCAATAAGAATAAAAGCCTCAAGTAAGAACATGGTATTGGATGATCAGAGGGAGAAAATAAATACTTTGCTTCACACAATGGCAGCTCCCTGAGTAGATGGCACATTCCTAGAAAGTTAAAGGGGCAGAACACAGAACAAACTCATAAATGGCATAAAGTAACATTAACTATACTGTATACATCCATCTTCTTCTGATTAAAATAGTTGGAAAAATAGAAGGGTTATATTGGCTTGAAGTATTAATTGATGAAGACCTCAGCTCATTTGTGCCTTCATAAGGCCCATAATATAGACACCTACTATACCTGTTCATGTTTCTTGCATATATGTAGCAAGGAAACTACATAATCTCCTGCTTGATTCTGCTGTGGACAGACTCCACCAAGACTGGCACAGTCTGATGCAAAGACCAAATGTTCTTTTCTTAAGTGGGCTGTGGTGCCTACTGCTGGGTAGTCAGGCTCTGCCCCCATAAGAGACCTTCCAAACAATAATCCATGAGTGGTCTTAGGTGCCTGCAGCCCCTCTGTAGGGCATCGCTCCCTTAAGAGCCCCTCAGCTAGTCCTCATGACATAAAACAATAGTCCTTGGGCCAAATAAATAAATGAATTTCTAAACCAAACCTGTAGCATTTTCCCAGGAGACGGCCATTTAGCCCTTTAGTTGTGGCCCTGCCTAGATGCAAGTTTCTCTAGGTTTCATTCTGCTTCCAGCCAGAAAACTGCTCTTTCCCAGCTCAAGCTGCTTGCCTTTTCTTTCCTTGGGGTTTTAATTGCCCACATATCACCCACAGCTGGACTCTTACCCCAGGGCTATCTGCTCCATATAAAGGGTCAGACCACCCTGTTTCACTTGTACAGCTTTAATAAAGATAACACAATGTAGCCCAGGCAAAATAATCTGATCCTCCAAGAAACAAGAAAAGCAAGTATTTTATGGTTTTGATTAACTCTTCACTTAGTGGGGCTTTCAGTGTAACTACATTTTTATTAGCTAAAAATCTGGTTAGAGCAATCCAGTGATTGGTCAGTGGTTCAACATTCTTTTCAGTGGAGCAATCTTTCCATTCTGAAGCGTCATCTCAGTCATTTATCTTCTAACTAGTCAGGATATAATTAGTGGTCCCACAAGAAGCCATCAAGGTTGTTGTAACAGTAATACCTGTTCATAGAAATTATAGTATCATAGAAAATCTGAGCTAGAAAAGACCTCAGGATCTCATGTAGTCCAGCACCCTGCTCAAAGAAGGATTATTATAATTCCAGTTCACGTGTCTGTCTAATCCAGGGGTATCAAACATATGACCTGTGGGTCAGATCTATCCCACAGAGCCCTATCATCCAGCTGCGGTGCTGTCCATGAGTGTTGGATTAGTTTTATATGCTACATGCAACATGTGCTGGCCCAGCCTTGTAAGCTGCATACGTTGTATGTAGCCAGTCTGGTTCATGGTGCAAGCGGTGCACAGGGCTGGAGTTGGTACTTGCAGTTCACACAGCAGATAGGACCAGTTCAGGTATATACTGCATGTGGCACCTACACCAGACCAGTCCTACATGCTGGATCTAGGGCCAGTTTTGACTGGCCCCACATATCAGATCCAGCAGGAAGGACCACTCTGACCTGGGCACTGCATTCAGTGGACAGGACTAGTCTGGAGCACTCACTGCATCCGATGCATGGGTCTCACATCCCTAATCTGGCTGGGGTGGGAAAATGCATTGTATAAACAAGACAGTCACTGTCTCTTCATGGAAAGCTCATTGTAATTCCTTATACATTAGACAGTTATACATAAGGACTGTTATTCTTTACCTGTTCTCTTAGAAGAATGTGATTTGATCACAGCTTCCCAGACAGGAGATCCAGCTACATTTAAGAACCTCAGATTAGCTAGTGAACTCGTGTTATTTTATTTAAAGTAATTTGAAATACAGGTTTATCTCAATTATTAGGTCTATTGCCTACCTGGAGCAAAGATTCATGATGTGAAGGGGATGATCCAAGACGTGAGCCAGTCCACCGATTACTACCCCATGGTCCTATTCTATGTGGGTACTAATGATGCGGTTAGGAGAAGCCCTGATTGCCTGATGGTGGACTACCACGCTCTGGGGTGCATGCTAAAGGAGATAGGAGCACAGGTGGTTTTCTCCTCTATCTTACCAGTGAGTGGACTTGGAAGATGGCATGCAATCTGCATTGAAGAGACCAACTGGTGGCTTTGTGAATGGTGTCTTGAGGCGGGCTTTGGCTTCCTCGACAATGACTGGTACATCACAAAAGACATGCTCTGATGGGATGGGCTACACCTTTCCCCTAAAGGTAAGCATGTGTTTTCTTCTAGGTTGGCAGATCTCCTCCAGCAGGCTTTAAACTAGGCTCGTTGGTGGAAAGGGAAGACAAAGGAGGAAGAAACATTGGACTGCCAGACCAAGCAACACCCACAAGTACGGCCCAGCCTAGACCAATGAGTGGAACATATTCACAGGTAAGCAACAGGGGCCAGGGTAATGCTGAAAGTAGGGGGCCAGTACACTCATCCACAGGAGGCCTAAAATGCCTCTAAACAAATGCTTGTAGTATGGGAAACAAGCAGGAGGAACTTACCCTCCTGCTAGCTGACACCAACCTGGACATAGTGGGGATCACTGAAATGTGGTGGGACTCAATGCAGGACTGGGCAGTGAATGTCAAGGGCTATAGTCTGTACAGGAGGGACAGGATAGGAGGAAAGGTGGGGGTGTGGCACTCTATATTAAGGAGGAATACACATCCTCATCAATTAACAAAGAATCAGAGGAGGAGCAATCTGAAGTGATTTGGGTTAGAATACAAGGCAGTTGAGGGGAAAGAGACTTAATGGTGCGGGTCTACTACAGGCCTCCCAACCAAGGCGAAGAGCTCGACCAGGAATTCTTAAGTCAGCTCACAGAGGTAGTGAGGTCAAAGGATGTGGTCATCATGGGAGACCTGAACTTTCCGAACATCTGCTGGGAAGAGCAGTCAGCCAGGTCTGACCGATCATGTAGGTTCCTAGCCAGAATGCAGGACCTCCACCTAACCCAGGAGGTGCACAGCCCCACCAGGGAAGACATCTTGTTGGACCTGGTGCTGGCCACAGGAGATGAGCTGGTGAGGGGGCTGTGGGTGCTCGACCACCTGGGCGACAGTGATCATCGCCTGCTGGAATTCATCATCCAGTGCAGGGTGGCAAAGATCTACAGCAAGGCAGAAGCCCTAGATTTCAGGAGGGCAGACTTCAATGAGCTAAGGAGAACAGTTGGGGAAGCACTGAGGTCCCGGAGGGGAGGGGAGCCAGGTGTCCAAGGAGAGTGGTAGCTCCTTAAGGATATGATCCTCCAAGCCCAAAAGGAGGTAATCCTAACATGGATCAAAGGGAGCAGGAGGGCACATAAGCTCCCATGGCTCACCAAAAGCATACGGGAATGTCTCCTAGCAAAAAGGGAGGCGTACACCCAATGGAAGAGAGGGGCCATCACCAGGGAGGACTACACTGCAGTTGCTCAGGGATGCAGGGGGACAGTCAAGAAGGCCATGGTGGAGATGGAACTGGGACTAGCTTCCCAGATTAAGGACAACAAGAAGTCCTTTTTTAAATACACAGGGGCTAAAAAGGTTCCGGGTAATGTGGGGCCCCTGCAGGACACGTTAGGAAATTTGGTCAACATATTTAACTATTTCTTTGCTTCCATTTTCCTAAGGAGGGACTGGAACAGTCACCCCCCCGCTGGGTCCCTCTCAGGCCCCAGAGGAGGCTCACCTAGACCAAGGGTTAGTAAGGAACTAGTTAGGGAACTTCTGGAGGGACTGGATGTATTCAAGTCAGCTGGTCCGGACGTTCGCCACCCTAGAGTACTGAGGGAATTGGCTGAGGTCATTGCAGGACCCCTGGCACGGCTTTATGAGCACTCTTGGTGCTCTGGTATGGTTCCAGAGGACTGGAAGAGGGCCAATGTGGTTCCCATATTCACAAAGGGGAAGAAGAAGGATCCGGGAAACTATAGGCCAAATGGTCTTACCTCGATCCTGGGCAAGCTTTTTGAGAATTATTCTGGTGCTTATCCACGAGGGGCCAGCAGGGGATTTCATGATTAGGGGCAACCAACATGGGCTCATTAGTGGCAGGTCCTGTCAGACCAACCCGGTGGCCTTCTACGATCAGATCACCAAATCATTAGATGCAGGGGTAGCAGTGGACATAGTCTCCCTGGACTTTCGGAAGGCCTTCAACACTGTCTCTCACCC
>NW_017728947.1:36628631-36665342 GCF_001723895.1 Crocodylus porosus
TGGGGAAGTCCCTGTTCCCCCAAGCACTATCAGGAGTGACCAGGAATAACAGTCACAAGCTGGCAGAGGGTAGATTTAGGCTCGATACCAGGAGGCGCTACTTCACAGTCAGGGCAGCTAGGATCTGGAACCTACTTCCAAGAGAAGTGTTGCTGAGTCCTACACTGGGTTCTTTAAGAGGAGGTTAGATGAACACCTTGCTGGGGTTGTTTGACCACAGTATTCTTTCCTGCCATTACAGGGGGTCAGATTAGATGATCTACTCAGGTCTCTTCTGACCCTAGAAACTATGAAAATACTAAATGTCCATTCTGCTTAGAAAAGACCTAAGAGGAAGAGCATAGGAAAGACAAACTTTTTGTTCCTTATACAATGTACAGGTTATCTATTTACACCAAGCCAAAAGTTGTTTGGTTTTTCATTTAGCATTCTATATCAAAGTCAAATAGCATTTTAAAGGGCCTTGAGAAAATCAGCGCATATTATTAGGGTAATAAACTGAGTGATAAGAATGGCAGAGAAGGGAGGTAGCAGAATTTGCTGGTTTGAATTGTGAATATTCTTTTTAATTCAGTGAATTATGGAAACCAGCCCAGAAAGAATTCAATAATACCCAAATCTGTTTCAGAGCAGTTTTCTTTTTTTCTGCAAGACAATACTTAAACAAAACATAAAGAACTCCTCTCCCCACAATTCCCAGAGATTCTTTTTCTCATTGTTTTCCTAGGCAAGGCCTTCTGTGCCACTTCTGCAGCATCCCTCAGGGTGCATCTACACATTGTCATAAGGTGACTTTGCTACAGTGCCATTCTTTAGTACTTCCTCTTGGAAGTTACTGAGCTGTACATGTGGCACACAGTTAGATTTCACTGCTGTATCACCATAGCAGTGCACTAGAACTGGGGAGTATGCTGTTATGGTTACATAGCTGGCGATCATGTGTAGACCCACATGATCACTACATCACTGTAAGGTGACACGTAGATGCACCCTCAGTCATTTTCCACCTGTATTTGATGGTTATACAGAGTTGGTAGGCTACAGTCCCACTGGCTTTTAAACTATGGCAGCTTGTATTGTTGTAATTAATTTGTCTCATTGTAATTTGGGGGTGGGAGCTATGTTCCCTTTACGGAGCAGCAATCCGTGGGTGTGTCGACTCAGTCTGGGGTGGGACACTTACTGCTGGGAGCTGGGAGCCAGGGGCTGGAGCTGGGAGTCAGGAGCCGGGGAGTGGTGGCTAGGGCCGGGGGCTAGGGGCTTGAGTTGGTGGCTGGAGCCGGAGCCTGGCATGGGCTCCCTGGCTCCAGAGAAGTGCTCCACTCCCCCGCATCAGGGAGGAGCCACTGCCTGCCCCAGTGAGGCTCCGTAAGCTCCAGGATACTGCTCCTGGAGCTGGAGGGGTTTTCACTTCACTGTGCCCCAAGCCTTCGTTGACCACTGAAGTGCCTTCACAAACATGAGTGCTGCCTGGGAGGAGAGTGCACACAATGCCCATATGTTTTGCAACTCCACCCTGACAGCCTTGGTGCAGAACAGCTGCTTCACGCCAGGGGTGCTGGACTGTCAGCTGGGTGCCATAGTCGTCCTGGCCCTTCTCAATGGGGACTCCACCTATCCACTCCTGCCTTGGTTCATGTGGCTCTACACCAGTCAGCTGGACCTCCACCGGGCCCAATTTAAGTGGTGCCAGACCCTTACCCTGGTGTAGTGTGCCTTCAGACACCTCAAGGGACACCAGTGAACCTTCACTTCCCACCTGAAGTGGTCAAGGACAACATCCCCTGTGTCATTGTCACAGCCTGTGTGCTGCATAACATCTGTTATGCCTGGGGGCAGCCATTTCACAAGGCCAAGACAGAGGAGGTGCAGTGGGCAGAGGATGCCTGGCAGCTGGAGCACCAGCTGCAGTGGCAGTGATAGCAACACTGCCCCTGCCCTCCCCCCCAATGAAGGCCCAAGCCAAGCCCCACACCCTCCAGTGGAGGCCAGGACACTGGGTGTGAGAAGTTCTGGCCAACCACCTTCTGCTGTACTCCCTGCTGTAGCCTGGTTGGAGAGATGTCCACAGATCCCCGCCCCCACCACCACCCATTCCCCTATCCCCAGCACCATACTCAGTGCAGACATTTCTCAGAAAAACACAAACAGACCCCCACCTCTCCCTCCCATCCCCACAACAGAGATCCTCTACCACCCACCTACCAAAAATAAAACAGCCACTTGCCCATGCAAAATATTATAATGTGGTTTGTTTATGTGCTCTCCTGGAGTGGGCAGTTGTGGGGTGGGGAAACCTAGGGGGTGGATCCTGGGGACAGGTGGCCAGCTCCCAAGTCTCTGACCCTCCCCACATGGGTGCACATGCCATGGTGAGTCTGGTGAGCAGAGGGCTCACCCAGGGTTAACAGTGGCCACTGGTCTCCCTGTGCCGGCAGCTCCCCCTCTTGCAGCTGGTGGCCAAGGCCAACAGGGCCAGAGCACAGTCCTAAACCTACTCCAAGGAGATCTGGCTCTGTGCCCATGTGAAGCTGGGATGAACAGTAGTGCTGGGCCCAGGTCGGGGGGATGGGTGGCGGGGGAGTCTGGCAGGGACCAGGCCTCCTGGCTGGTGACAGTGGCACTAAACCCTTGCCCAGGCTAATGAAGAGGCCTGCTGCTGGGCAGCAGGTAGCTTCCAGGGGTCATGAGGGGCTAGGGGCAGGGAAGCAGGAAACATGAAGTTGACTGCCAAGGCTAGGACAGTGTCCAGCATTGGGCAGTCTTCCTTAATGGCCTGTGCTGCCCTGGCTAAGAACATGCTTTAGTCCCACAGGGCCTCCATGCACTTGTGCTCCAGGGTAGATGAGGAGCTGCATGCTGAACTCCCGGTCTCCCCAGTCCCTTGCCTCCTCATCCCAGTTCCATGCTTCCTCATACCAGTCCCACACGTCCTTATAGGCATGTCCTCTGCTCACCACCTGTCCTGATGGGCAATGTCCTCCACCCACATCTGTGCATCCACCTGTCAGTCCTCCGTAACCATCACAAGCCAGTCCAGAAGGAGGGTCAGATCCTGGGTTCTCCTCCTACAGAGCTGGCACAACCCCATCACCCCAGCTGTGGGTGGCAGTGACCCTGAGGCCCCATCCTAGCTGCCAACCATGGCACATGCAGGTGTAGGAAATAAGATGCTCTGTACCAGGAGCTGTGTGCTTCCCGGCCTCAAATCAGGGATTCAGTGTGCATGGATGCTCAAGGACCAGGCTAAGTTGTCTGTCCAGGCAGCCACTGGCCAAGCCCCTTCCTCCCCACCCCCGTTCACTCCCCTAGGGCTGGTGGGCCACTGGCTCACAGGCCAGGACAGGCCAGGCTCCTAGCAGCGCTTGCTGCCATGGCTCCGCGGCCTGTAGGCTGGGCTGTTTCCTGTGCTGCTGCCAAGCCTATGGCAGTCAGGGAGAGAGGGGAATGGGGCTTCCACGTGACTGGAACATGTAGTGCCTATAGCCTCACCGTCCTTGCAGGGACCTCTCTGGGGAGGTGCCCTGAGACCAGCCACCCACCCCCATTCTGGTGCTGTACTCCAAGCATCCCCCACATAGCAATGTGTGTCCAAGGCACTGCATGAGGAAATGTTTCCATGGACTGAGGGGTGCCAGATCCACTATGCCTTGCTGTTACTGATTGTCATTGTGCCCTGGGCAAACTTGCACACCTGGCAGAGGACCATGAGCTTTAATTGTGTGGGGGTAAGCCTGGGCTGCACCACAACCTCTGCCACCACTTGGAGGGTTACCTATGGCTGTGATACACTTTCCTGTCCCCTGCAGCCAAGGAGGATATCACTGCTGGCATCAATATGTTCCTCAGTGTGTGAGAAGCCCATGCTTTCCAACTGCAGGGGAACAGACTGTTCAATAAAGTTTTGTGCTGTCTCCTGCCGCCCTACATGCTGTGGTGGCAGAACCCAGGGGCCAGGGGAGTGTGGCCAGGCTGGACAGGGGGTGCGAGGGGAGAAAGCCTTACAATGTGGGTGGGGCTGTTGTGCCCAGTGGCTCCAGGAAGTCCCAGATGGCAGTGATGGCATGCAGCTCCCAGTGGAATCATTTGTAAGAGGAGAGCAGCACGTAGGTGCCTAGCCAGGGCCCTGCTCCAGGGGAGGAGCTGCCATTGTTTGTGGCCAGTGGTTACATGGCTGGCTGCACCTTGTGGCTGGGTCTGAGGCTGCAGAGTTGTCAGGGCAGGTTCTCGCCTGTCCTCCCCAAGCTGTTGGTGAAAGCTGCATGTGGGGAGCTCAAAGGGAAGGCTGCTGGTACCCTGAGGGGCCCTCTCCTAGTGATGTTACTGAGGGGACTTAGGCAGGCCTTCCATTCTGCTATACACAGCACAGCTGCAGCCTGGGTCTCATGGCACAAGGATGTCATAAAGGTCATGGACTTGTGGGCACACACTGACCAAAGACTGTAGTCAGTGACGGTGACTCACTGTGCCCACCAAGCCTTCACCTTTATGCACTACCACAACAGCTGGTTGTACCTGTTCTCCCGCATCTGACTTAACAGCCCCTCAGATATGGGCACTGGAGTGCCCACCTCATACAAACTGGTGCTGCACTTCTGCTTTGACCCACAGTGCCACAAGGTCACCACTCTTCTCCTATGACCAGTTGGGGCCCCTGGTGGTGGCATATGACATTGGTGATGATACCATTGGGGGTCTGACGATGGCTTTCTGGGACTGGGCAGCTGCCTGTAGTGCCCAACACAGGGACAGAACATGAGACTAGAAGCCATGCAGTGAGGCAACGCCCCACAGAACCTACAGACTCTGGACAGGCTGCCCAGGGTTGGCTGCAAAAATCTGGAGATGTTCCCAGTGGCCAGGAGCTGGCTCTAGTTGGGTCTGGGTACTGGCAGGAGCCTACAGCAGCCTGGGCAGCATGGGCCTGGGGAGCCGTGTGACACTGTCATACCAGGCAGTGGCACCAGGGTGCGGGTAGGCTGGCACAGGTAGCACATGGCAGCAGATGCCAAGAGTCCCCCAGATTCCCTTTTGTTGTGCTCTAAGGCTCAAAATGCCTTCAGGTTTTTAAAGGCCCTGTGGCTGGAGTTGCCATAGAGGCTCCCAGCCCTGGGGGTTATGGGACTGAGCTTAGGCTGGGTTCCTTGTGGCAGGGCTGACTGGGAGCAAATATTCTCCCAGTTGGCATCTACACACGTGTTACTGCACAGAAAGTACACTAGGGTAAATTTGCTATTTGCATTTTCAGGTAACAAATTTACTCACAAGTAGTGAAGTCAACTGCGTGGTAAGCATGTGCATATGCAGGTGCTCATGCTTACTGAACAGTAAACTATGCTACTGCACAGTAAAGACTCCCATGTAGATGAACCCTCTGTGTGTTAAATACTGGGGTCAAGCTATTTCATGAATATTTTGGGGAATGCTCTGCTTTAAGGTAAATATTACTGTAGTAACATGAAACAGCTGACTCCAAACAGGGCAGAAAACATCAGGGCCTAATCCCAAGTTTTTAAAGAGCAGTGGAGCTCCAGTCATTTCGATCCTGAATTTTTAAAGCCTTCTGATTTGGCACTACTTATATCAGTATTACATCACTGTAACTCCATTGTCTTTAATGGAAGCATACCTTGTATATTTGTTGCAAAAAGATAGTAAAACCTCACGTTCTTTTACTAAAAAAGTATTTCAAATTCCGATGAACCAACTGTCATCCCATTTATACAGGCACAGGAATAATGAAAATATAGAAATTGTACCCAAGGAAGTCAGGATCAGGCCCTACATAAAAGAAAAAAAAATCCCAAGGCCAACATTTTATGACCTGACATAAGGCCCATAAATAGATATTTCACATTTACATGACTAAATGAAATTTAGATGTTGAAATTATTAGCCACCCAAATTTGAAAATGTTAAGGAAAAAAGGACAGAAATGTTGGTGTAAATGAGCCAAGATCCTAAATTTCATTTGAATACGTCTTAAACTAAGGACTAAGTAGTAAAATCCTGCAGTCAATCTTTCTCATTATTCATTTGCAGCAGTTTGAACCATTCTAGAAATAACTCCACTGTCAGTGCAGAAATTCCTTATGAGCTCAATGTTTCTATATCAGAAAGACAGTTCACTTAAATTAATCTCTCCATAAATCAACATAAGACTATTATTACTCACAGTAAATGGACTAAACAGTATTCTCTAATATATTTTTTCCCCAGTTTTGGACATTTGGATGTTGATGAGGATTTAGGGATTCACATTTTTGAAAATGAATAATTTTCCAAGCACTGATAAATTTTCCCTTACTTATTCGTTTACTTCACCAGTTTGCTGGACATTAACCTTGGTTTTTGAATGAGAGCTACTTCATAATCTCGCATGGTCATATTAGCAGGAGATGATTAGTCTTTGAAGGTTACTTAGTCACTTGAAGGTTAACAGCATAATTACCATAAAGTGCTCCTTTTCTAACTACAGCCAGAAAAGTCCCCAAACTCATCAGAATTGGAAAGCAGACTGTGAAGGAAGAACTCCACAGTCTATTACATTACAAAGCTGAATCCAGAAGTAAATTTCTGTTAGGTCCTGAAGTGGAAAAGTAGAGGTAGGCTCAGGAATAGTGGCTTGCATGTTGACAAAATATGAGCATCTACTAACAAGGAGGAGTGACACAAATAAGAAGATAAGAAAGAGAAAATAGCAAAGCAATCTTAATGAAATAAATCAAGTTGGGTATAGCCACTTTACACATGTTTTTGAAAAATGATCTATGTCATAAAGAATACAGCTCATCTCCTATACTTCCAGTGGTTCGGACCATTCCAAGTCCCCAACTGATTGACTTTCATCTCTGAAAAGACACAAGTTACTGCAGTACACATTTTCAAAATTGTACATTGGATTCTAAGGTGGGGAATGATTCTGTTCCCCCATCACTATCTTTCCTATTACTTGTAAAAACCTCGTATTTGTTCTTTGCCTCAGAAGCCAGAATTTTCATCCTAATTTGTTTCACAACCATCTGAGCACTGTACAGGTTGAACTGCTTTGGATTTCGCACTTTAGGTAGCAATTTATCAGATCTCACAATCATTGGATATCTCCTCTCCTTTTTCCTACTCCTCTTCCCTCTTCTTTTTCATATTTCCTTACTTTTCATATTCCCCTTTCTAACAGGTGAACTTATTGTTTTGAACAGTTGCTAGATTGACAATCCTGAATAATGAAGTCTTCTATTTATCCACAGAGTAACTGATCTCAAAGCGGAGCTGGAGATGAACTACAAGGTTTAGACGGAAATTTACCTCTTGCCCCCCCCTATCTGCAAGTTGCTTTGGGCAGCTTAATACCAGCTTGGTAGGTCAGTTTAATACCATCAACTATTTCACATAGCACCTAGTCAACGGTGATTTTTCTTGTTGTTCTGACAACCCACTTCAGATTTAAAATAGTGTTCATTATAATAGGCAGAATAAAAAAGAGCAAATTGGCATTCCAATACGAAAATAATTTACGTTTGCTGTTTAAGGTTTATTAACAGCATTTTTTCACATAAGTTTTTCAACTATATTTACTATTTGAATCTTATTTGCTTTTTGAATCTTAGCATAACTGATGTCATCATGGTCCTGTAGTGATACAAGTAAGCAAAATTAGCTCAATTTTGATCCCAGATGAAGCAGGGTTAAAGCTGGAAAGGCCTGCCTAGATGCCCATCACTGCAGGCTCATGCCCACATAATAGTTATGGCATTACTGCTGTTACATAGTGCCAAGCATCAGCCCCCTTCTTCTTTGAAGTCACTAAGGGAATGTTTGTCCATTTTCTTAGTTACTTCAAAGCTGCTTGCCTTTCAGAACTATACCTGTAACTTAGCTTGGCTTGCTGCTTTTCTTACAGCTAATTTGAAGTTCACTAAGTGTTGTGTTGAATGTTATCGTAACTGTGGAGATAAAGACCTCATTAAAGAAACTGAGACTGTCTAAGCATTGCTATCATAACCTAACTAGCTCCCAATATGTATAGTTAGCTTTTTATATGGGTTTATAAATCAGAACAGCTCACTGGGCTAGCATGTTTAAGACATGTCAGTCTCTAAAGCCAAGAGCACAGAGGAGTGATTATGTAATTAGCATAATGCCTAATTGTCTTGGAGTCCCCAGCCTGAATGACCAGGTATTTCTTTAATTCAAGATCAAGGCATGATTTCTGCCTTTGCACATCTTGAAACTCATGTCTTTGGTAAAGATGACATTAGAACAAAAACCAAACTTCTCATCTACCAGCCTGTTGTAATCCCTACCTCATTATATGAGTGTAAAACTTGGATGGCATACTGGAAACACCTGAAAATTTGGAACATTACTATCAACAATTTCTTCTAAAAAGCTTTCATTAGATATTAATTGGAAAGACAAGAGAATAAATACCAGTATTCTGGCTCAAGGAAACACCACCGGCATTGAAGCTCTTTTGAACCTAACATGTCAGAAGGGGGTGCATCTACACCTACAAATAATTTGGGAACAGTT
This sequence comes from Crocodylus porosus, assembly GCF_001723895.1. Lineage (NCBI taxonomy): Eukaryota > Metazoa > Chordata > Crocodylia > Crocodylidae > Crocodylus > Crocodylus porosus. The sequence goes on from NW_017728947.1 coordinate 36,637,164, forward strand.
TCCTCTAGAGTAAAGTAATCTAGAGTAAACTTTCCTGGGCACATGTCTACACATGCAGGGAGGCTGAAGCAGATTTGTTGCTCCTAGAAGTAGACTTCTCTCATTCCCTGTGGCACCTACACTGGGCCACTGCAGCAGCCAGAGGGAGCTCTAAGCACCCCCTGGGTGCTAGCTCAGGGGCTGGCAGGGAGCATGGGGCCAGGAGACAACTGTCTCCCAACCCCCACTCCTCAATCAGGAAGTGGAGCTGGGAGCTCCCTGATGCAGGGGCAGGGAAATATAGTCCCTGCCCAGGCTTCAGTGGTAGACCCCACCCCCACAGTAGGAAACAATCTCCTGCCCCTTGCTGACCAGAAGCACATTTGCTCCCAGTCGGGTGTCTACATGTGTGCTACTCTGGAGTAAGTAGTTGACAGCAAATTTACTTTTGATTTGAGCAAATTACTGTGAAGTACACATCTGCATGTGTAGACAGTGATACGTACTGCTCAGTAATTAGCTCTAACTTTGAGTAAAGCTTCTCATGTAGACATGCCAAGGATGTCTGACAACTGGCTCCCCAAACAGATCCTATATGTTTAACATACTGATGATCACCACTCTGGTGGTGGGCAAAAGAAGAGATTCAAGAACACCTTGAAAGCTAACTGGGGGGAAAAAATAATATTAACAATATTTGGGAGGCTTGAGCACTGATTTGTGCCCAGTGACACTGATGTAGGAACAGGCATCAATCATTTTGAGTAAATTTGCCTCATTATGGAGGCAGATAGATGAGAGTGATGAAGAGATAGAGCTGTAGCCCTGACATCACCAGGATCTTCTCCTTCCTTCTGGAACTAATTGCCATGTCTGCATCTAAATTTAAGGATCTCAGATTGGCCTCATCAATCATCTCCAGACTCATCATTTACTGAATGACTGGCATCTTTGTATTGAGGGACTGCTGCCACCACTGAGGACTTCAAGTCTAGACAAGTATTGGCCTGGATATCTGGAGCTGTACCAAGTTGCCTATTTTTTTATTTAATTGTTTTCTTATAGCAACAACTGAAAATTATGTAGTACATTTTATGTAACATGATAAGTTTTATAACATCATCATTATCATACGTCACCAATCTCTAAATATTTGTAGACCATTCACAGTTACTTTTCTTCATACTGAGATGTTGCCTTGAATGAGGAGTGTCATGCTAAATGTTTAGCAATGTACAATGTTATGTTTCATTTCAGAGAAAGTATGTTAAGGCATTACAGTTAAATAAAGAAAGAATGGACATATTTTCGAAGGGTCTAACTATAAAAGGAGGTCTTCCTGGGACCGGTCTGTCATTGGCCCACCCACCTATTCCTGGGCCAACCACCTGCCTCACTCCTCTGCCACACCTTGTTGTTTCTTAATTGGTTCCAATTAGGTGGGAGGTTGCTCATTCTTGCCTGATGCCAGGGGGCTCTATCTTTGGCTCTGTTCCTCCCCTACACTGCAGCCCAAGCCTCACAGATGGCATCCAAGTGACACCATGCTCCCGGCCTATGGCCGGACCAAGCTTAGCCCACATTGTCAGGCCTCAGACACACATGCATTCATACCGCCCTCCTCTCACTATGGCCTCTCACACTCCACCTCCCTCTCACAGCTACCACTTTGCTGCCTCTTGGAGCAGGCCCCTTTGGCCATAGGCATTATCTAGCACACAACTCGGGTAGCAGACATACCATCTTTTGGGCCTCTCCCATGACCCTCACCAGAGTAGTGGCTAGCCAATTACCTGACCAGAGCCAAGCTTGCCCTGGCCCCTCCTGAGGCAACTCTATACACTGGGGCTCCACATCTGACCCCTCACACTGGGGCCTACCCTTACTGGGGATCCACATCTTTCACTCCATCACTGGGGCTATGGGGCTTCCCTCCCCAGTGGGTGCTCAGGTGTTCATAGCTGTGCCTGGCCCCAACTGCTACCCATAGTGATGTAGGGGCTAGGGGTTATTGGGACACCCCAACCTGCCTTCCACCAGGGTGGTAACAGGTCTGGCATTTTCCTAGAAGATCCTGTACCACCGAGGGCCTCACCAGGCCACCCACTCCCCGCAGGGTGCAGTTTTAGATCATGCTTGTTTGCTTTCAAAACACTAGCCATTACAATAAACAAGTATTCTGGTTTTCATACCTCACCTGAAAGATATTTCCTGCAGTAGCAAGCTCTCTAGATTTAATCAGATATTTCAGTTGTGTAGTGAGTTATGGGGGAAAGTGATAACTACTTAATCATCTGTACAAAAATATAGCTTTGAAATGGCATAGAAATATAGAAAAATAACGATGAAAAGAATTTTAAGAGATCTAGTGCAATCCCTAGCTCACAACAAGATTATTCTTGTCTAAATTTTCCCAGACAAAATTTTATTTAACCCAAACTTAATAATTTCTCTAAGAAAGGAAATTCCACAACTAGTCTATATGATGTTCCAGTCTTTATTTACCTTCATAGTTACAAAGCTCCTCCTAAATCTAAATACAACCCATATCTCTGTTGTTGCATTTTAAAACCATTATGTCTTCTGACCCTCAGTATAGAGAGTACAATTGTCTGCTATTTTCATAATGACCTTTTTGTGTTTGAATATCGTCAAGCCATCTTTCATAATTCATTTCCAAATTACAATAATTCCACCTTTTCTATCATCTCATACATCATGTTGGATGCACGCAAGTATTTTGCTTGTTTTACTAGCAGCAGTATCACATTGCAGGCTCATGTTTATCTTGTGGTCAGTCATAACCCCCAAGTCCCTTTCATCCACAGTGCTAGCCAACATAGCACTGCCAAGCCTATAAGAATGCTGCAGGTTTTTCTTCCCAAGGTGGAGAACCTTGCATTTTTCAGTGTTAAACACCATCAGGTTCTCATCTGTCCATTTCCTGAGGCTGTCAAGGTCTGCCTGGATTGCTCTCCTGTCCACAGGTATGGATGCTTTACCCCAGAGTTTGGTGTCATTGGCAAACTTGGTCAGTCCACTTCTGATACCAATGTCCACATCATTAATGAAGATGCTAAATAGTATAGGCTCAAGGACAGAGCCTTGGGGGACCCCACTGGTCACAGCGCACCACAACTGACATCTGTCAAACACCATCCTCTGGGTCCTACCATGGAGCCAGTTCCCCAGCCAGTGGATCGTGGTGTGGCTGAGGCTGCAGTTAGCCAGTTTTACTAAGAGGTGATCATGGGATACCAGATTGAAGGCTTTTTAAAGTCAAGATATAGAAAATCAATCTCTTCTCCTTTGTCCAGGTGATAGGTCACCTGGTCATAGAAGGAAATGAGATTGGTCAAGCTGGATATCCCTCAGGATGTTGCCATTGGCCAGTCTGTTAAGAATGACCTCTTCAATAATCTTTTATAAGACCTTTCCCAGGATAGAGATCAGGCTGATGGGCCTATAGTTTGCCAGATCCACTTTCCTCCCTTTCTTGAAGATAGGCACCACATTGGCCTTTGTTTTCACTTTAGGTATGTGGTATTGCTTTTTGTCACTGTATTTTATATCTCAGAACTAATATGCTTTGGAAAACCTTCTTTTTTTCAGCCTATGCTTTGGGTAGGCTGCTTTCCAATTAACCCCTTTATCTCTGATAGCACATCTTAATTTTTCCTTTTTTTCTTTCAATATTCAATAAGTTATCTAAAACATTTATGTTAATATGTTGGGTCTGGAAAGAAAGACACATACATATATGTTGTAATATTTCTTTTGAAAGACTGACTAAAGCATTTTCAATATAGTTAATCCAGGGCCATGACACTTTGCCACAAATTGTTCTTAACCTCTGCATAATTCCACCAAATGCAATAAATCCAGACCTGTATTAACCTCAGAACCAAAGACCAATGTTAGAATGCAGGGGAAAATGTAAATGCAGTGCAAGTATCTATGCAGCATGATAATCAGTTTATTTCCAAATAGAAATAACTCCACAGCTTAAGCACAGCTTTGGAAAGATACATAGAAAATTGCATGTCAAGATGATAAATCTGTCAATTTATAAAACTGCTTATTGTTATGGGCATGACATTGACAATAAAATGAGAAAAAAACTTATTCTGGAAAGGTTCAGCTACAAGAAACATGCCACACCTGCTTTTCATTCACATTTACATGAAACTGGTTTCTTTTATTCCTTCTGGCCAAAAAGAGAATGAAAAAACAAAAGAACAAAAGAAAGCCTTTTTAATACTCTTTAAAATCTTTATTACAAAAATATTAAAAACAAAAAATACAACTGCAAAAAATGTCTAGCATGAAACACTTGTCAGTAACAAAAACACTATGGTTGCATCTAAACAAGATGCTACGTCAGTGGGCACATAGCATTAATGGGCACAAACTGTGACACTGATGCTACTGTGCAGTAGTGTGAGAAAAAAAACCATGCACTGCCAGGACTGCACAGTAATGCAGGTTACCGCACAGTGTGGTGCACATATAGATGCACTACATATCACCAGAGACTGAAACCCTTTCCCTCCATGCTCTTTATGGAGTTACATAATTAGAACCAACTATTGATGTTCCACCTTGCGGAGTGCCCTTTGATCACCCAGCATACCACAAATTGGTCCACATTTTGTTGCAAAGTGAAGTAGCCAAACTCAAATATGACGCTTGCCTGAACAAAGAAGCAGAAGAGTTCATAGATTCATAGATTCATGGAATGTAGGCTGGAAGGGACCTCAGAAGATCCTCAGGTCCAGCTGTCTTGCACCAAGCAGGAAAGACAATTGGGGTCAAGGGAGCCCAGCAAGGTGAATGTCCAGTCTCCTCTTGAGGATTTCCAGGGTAGCTGATTACACCACCTCTGGGAGCCTATTCCATAATCTGGACACTCTAGCTATGAAGATGTTTTTTCTAATGTTGAGCCTGAAATGGTCTTCCAGGAGTTTGTGACCATTTCTCCTGTTTCTTTCCCCAAGGATACCCCAGTGAACTGTTGTTCACTGAGTCCTTGATGCACCCCTGATGTAGCGGTAAGCTGCTACCAAGTCCCCACTCAGCCTTCTCTTCCTCAGGCTGAAAATTCCCAGGTCCCTCAGCCTGTCCTGATATGGCTTGCTATGCAAGTCTCTGATCATCTAATTGGCCCTTCACAAGCTCTTCTACATCCTTGTTGAAGTGCAGCACCCAGAACTGGAAGCAGGACTCTATCTGCAGTCTCACCAATGCCAAGCAGAGCAACAGAATCACTTCCTTGGTTTTGCTGGAGACGCATTGATCGATGCACACCAGAGTATTATTTGCCTGGCTGGCTACAGAGTCACACTGCTAGCTTATGTTCATACTGCAGTCTATTATTATCCCCAGGTCTCTTTCATTTGTTATACTGGCCAGATTGGCATTGCCAAGCCTGTAGCTGTGCAGGGGACTGTTCTTTCCCAGGTGGAGCACTTTACATTTCTCGATGTTAAATCTCATGATGTTTTAATCTGCCCAACTTGCCAGCCCATCTACTTCTGCCTGTATCTGTAGCCTATCTTCAAGCATGATCCTGCTTCTCTATAACTTGGTGTCATCTGCAAACTTGGCCAGTGAGCTTTTCACCCCCACATCCAAATCACTGATGAAAATGTTAAAAAGCACTGGACCAAGGAGAGACCCCTGAGGGACACCACTGGCCACTTCTTGTTAATAAAACACAGATTTGTTCAATAGAAATCTCTGGGTCCTACCCCACAGCCAACTTCCTATTGGCCTATCTGTCTCACAGTTAAGTCCACAATCTTCCAATTTTTTCATGAGAACATCATGGGATACCAGATCAAAAGCTTTTTGGAAGTCAAGGTATACAGTCTCACCCTGCTCTCTCTTATCCAGGTGGTGAGTTACTTGATCATAAAAGGAGATGAAGTTGGTAAGACAAGACCTACCCATGATGAAGCCATGCTGGCTATTGTTCAGAATCTTACCTTCTGCAAGCCTATATAGCATATAGACTTATTGATAAAATTTCCCAGGATTTACCCTGGGATAGAAGTTAGGCTAATTGACCTATAGTTATCCTCTCTCCTCCCCTTCATGAAGATGAGCACAACATTGACCCTCTTCTAGTCCTCAGGGACCTCTCTGGAGCACCACAAATTTTGGAAAAGCATCATCAGTGGTTCTGCTATGACTTTGGCCAGCTCCTTCAGCACCCTCAGATGAAGTTCATCCAGGCCTCCTGATTTCAAACTGAACCAGTTTGAGGGTATCATCAGAGATGACCCCTGTTAGCTAGTGTCTGGACCCTTTCAGTATTACCATCTTGGTCTATCCCAGGGGGAAATTGGCTAGGCAGATCACACTCCCTTTAGGCTCTCAGTACAGGATAGAGAAAATGTAGAGTCTTAGAAAAGTCAAAGTACAGCACATTAAAAAGGGCATTAAGGGCAGAAAAGAGTGACTGCAGCTAGAGGCAGTCCAGAAAGGCACCTTCTCCTGCAGAAAGGGATGGCTGCCAGTCCCTCAGGGTCAAAGTGCCAGACCCATGGTACCCATGGTATGGCCTTGTACACTAGGTACCACCAGAAATCAACAATTATTTTATCTATGGTCAGCTTTTACAGACCAGGAAGTCTTGCTCTGGTGTTGCTGCCATTAGCCATTGCCTCCAAATTATGTCAGGATGGTCAGTGATAACATGGTGCACTTTGACTATCCACATGTACAGTGGCTTCTTAGAGGATCTCAAAACAATACCACCACTGTTTTTGATGAGTATGGAGACAGACAAAAAGGTACTGGGTTCACCACTCTCATCACTTTCTATTCTAGAAGAAGTAGGCAGCAATGGAAGTAGTCTGTTTAGAGAACTGTCAGGGAGGGCTGATCATTTGTGCAGGTGGTCCTCCAGGGCAGCAAGTGCATCTATGGGAAGGGCAGGTTTTACTTCAGCAAAGAGTCACAAAGGAAAACAGATAATGCAGGCCTGGTTTGTTCAGTCAGGGCTTTTGCCAAGAGCCAGGCAGACCAGTACGAGTTGAGGAGTTATATAACCATAGAATCATAGAAATTTAGGGTTGGAAGGGATTTCAGGAAGTCATCTGGTTCAACCCTCTTCTCAAAGCAGGACCAACCCCAACTAGATCTTTCCAGACAAAGCTTTGTCTAGCTGGGTTTTGGAAACCCCCAAACAAGAAGCTTCCATCACCTCTTTGGGTAACCTCTTCCAGTGTTTAACTAACCCTCCCTCATGAGAAAATTCTTCCTAATAGCTAACCTAAACTTCCTTTGCTGCCACTTGAGACCATTGCTTCTTGTTCTCTCATCTGCCACCACTGAGAATATCCTAGCTCCATCCTCTTACAAACCCCCCTTAATAGCAGTGTTTAACTACTTGAAGTCTCCTCGGTCTCCTCTTCTCTAGACTAAATAAGCCCAGTTCCATCAGCCTTTCCTCATAAATCATGTCCTCCAGCCCCCTCACCATTTTTGTTGCCCTCCACTGGACTCTCCAATTTGTCCACATCCTTTTTCATAGTGGGAGGCCTAAAACTGAACACAGTACTCCACATGTGGCCTCACCAGTGCTGAATGGAGTGGAATTATCACTTCCCTTGACCTATTGGCAACACATCTACCAATGCAGCACAGGATGCCATTAGCATTATCGGCAACTAGAGCACAGTGCTGGCTCGTATTCAGCTTATTGTCCACTGTGACCCCCAGGTCCTTTTCTGAAGAGCTGCTGCCCAGCCAGTCACCCCCAGCCTGTACTGGTGTATGGGATTGTTCTGTCCAGAGTGTAGGACTTTGCACTTGTCCTTGTTGGAAAAAGTGGGTGGGTCAGCTTCATGATGTGCAACCAGACCAAGAAAACAATGCGGCTTCCAGAGGCAATGCTTGCTGCCCCTTGCTCAAAGGTCAAATTATAGACCAGGGACTTCAGTGGCAGCTCTGGAAATTTCAGGCACTCACCCTACGGTTCTAGTCAGAAGGAAACCTGGCTTGGGAGATGGTATGGTAGAAGCCCCAGCTGAAACAATCAGGATCTAAGAGGAAAATTTTCCTGATTGATGTTAAGGTCACCCACTCAATTTAGGAAAGTCATGGCCAGGCATCATTGTGGGAACAGTTCAGCAGCAAAGAACAAGTTCTGGAGGGCTTGTTGGCAGAAGGCAGCCACCCTGTTTATCAGGTTGATTAGGCCCTGTCCCCCTTCTTTGATGGGCAGAAAAAGGTCACTGAAGCCTGTTCCAGAAGTCCAGAAGTTGCTTGTGGAAACTTTTGAGCAGGAAGACTGTTGGGTTAAGAGTGGCCACAGAGTAGCAGCTGGCAGGATGTAGATGTACAAGACCCAACCCTGGTTAGGAGAGACTTGGCAGGGGCCAGCACCAGCACTGTAGTTGCATCCTAATTGTGTTAACAAGGCTCTCCTTGTTCTTGGATAGATAGGCCAGCCTGCCTAGGAAAATGCCCAGAACTTAGAAAATCATTGAAGCACAAGGGTAGGCCTCCAGGCAAGTATGGGGCCTCATTGTTGGTTCAGGTGCCCAGATGAAATGTATCAGTTTTGGCTCAGTTGATATGGACGTAAGTGGAACTCTTTTAGGCTCACTGAAACTCAATCAGGGACTGGACATCACCCTGTCTGCTGCTCACAAAAACATGTAAAATCATCAGCATATGCTGTCACCTTAACTGGAGGTACAGTAGCCAGGGCTACAGCCAGTGGGAGGGTTAGGCCTGCCAAATGCTGCCACAGCACATGGGACAGTATCTCAATGGTTAGAGCACAAAGCATTCCAGAGAAGGGGAAGCTGCTGGATGCCCCTATATTGTGGGAACGGGGCACATAATGCTCTGCTCACCTTCAGGAGGCTAGATATGTTCTGCTACAGGAGCTGAATGGTTGAGGTAAAGAGATGTGCAAGGCAAAAGGCTTCCAGAGTATGGAATAATAAATCATGGTTAACCTGATCAAAGGGTTTTTCTTGGTCCAAGGAGACAAAGCCAGTGTCCAGGCCAAAGATTTCTGTGGCTGCAAGCAGTTTATATGGCAGAAACAGGTTGTTCTGCTCTGGGCTGTTCTGTTGGGTTACACAAAGCTCTCTTCCACGTTTACAACCAAGGCCATGGCCATTTTTAATTGTCAAAGCCAGGGCTTTCTTAGGGCTTTTTTAATTGGTACACAGGATTGATACTAGTTGTTAATTCTTAATCTCAATTAGACTTCCTTTCTTCCTCAATAGAATGAGTACTGCTCACTAGCAACACATTAGTAGGATCCCATCTTCAAAGCTTTCTTGGAAGATGTGCAGGAAATTGGGGCTAAGGAGGGACCAGGAAGCCTTGCAGAATTATCTGGGTAATCCAGTCAAGTGTAACACCTTCCCTATGGCGAGGCTTTCAACAGGAGTTATTAGTTCTCCCAAGGATAGCTCCTATTTGAACAAACTGCTTTGTATAGAAGCTAATGGCATGTTTTCAGATCTCAGCAGGGGCTGCGAGCACCTGGCCTGATGGGGTTTTAAGTGGCTGTAGAAGGGGACCCTACTGGAAAGAATCAGGAGAAGTATTGCAGGAGGCAGGCTAGGTGAATACAGCCTGAAGAAGGTTGAGTTTCCGGGCTCTGAGCATCTAATGAAGGGTTTGAGAGTCCTTTGGGGAAACTTGGGACTTACAGTACCTGGTCCTTTTTTCCAGGGCCAGACCAGATGACTGGCAGGGAAGGATTCAAGAGCCTTATAAGCCCAAGCACAGGGCTAGGAGGGCAATCTAACCTAAATCCCCACAAGTGCTGGAGCAATTCTGGGAACTGTTAAAGGAGAGAGATAAGTTATTTGTTTGTTTTGGTTTGGGGTTTATGTAATTTATGAGGTTCAAGTGGTTTAAAAGAGAGGATGCCACAGGTGAAATTCCTGGATGGCACTCTATTTTATGTGGGACCAAAGCCCAGATACAGCCCTGCAAGGGTCTGGGACCCAATGGGCTGCAAGGGGAAAAGGCCTGAGAAGGGTCTGAAGCCCAGGAAGGGCTGAAGCACAGACAGGGCTGGGGGCCCAGGGTTAGCAGAAGAAGCAGAAGCCCAGAAGGGGCTAAAGCTCAAGCATAGTCAGAGGCCAGTGGCAGTTAAATAGGCTGAAATGCATAAGGGGAGATTAGATTAGAGCAAAACAGATGAAGCCTAGGATGGCCTGGGGTGCAGACCAGAGTGAGATGGGGCCAGGGGCCTAGACTGCAGCAGCTCTGCATGCCCTGCTCCTGCCCACAGCACAGCACCCCCACTAAGAAGAGGCTTGCACTCCCCAGGACACCATGACAAGGGCTACTGCTCCATCAGGGTCCCTACACCCCTACCCCCTCACTGCTCTAGCAGCAGAGATGGGGCATGGACAGATGCTGGTGACATCGCCCCCTGAGGTGAAGGGGGTAGGGAGAAGGTTATTCTCCCCTCCCTACCCTCTTCCTCCCAGGGAACACCAGGCAGGGTATGTCTGGCTGGGTGCAAATCATGGAGGTGGCAGCTGGGGCTGGCAGATCCCCTGGTGAGACAGAGGACAGAATGGGGAATAATGCCTCTCCTTGCCCACTTCACCATGCCATCTAGAATCCAGCCACACCCCCACACCTAAAGCTGTAGCAGCAAGGGGTAAGGGTCCTGATAGGGCCTGCTGTGTCCCAGCCAGGTAAACCGTGGCTGAGGTTCATGGCAATGGGACAAGGGAGGCAGAGGGAGATTATGTCCCCCTCCCCACCTCCATTCATTTCAGGCTGCTAATGGGACTGGTCTTGAGCAGCAAGTGGGGAGGGAATGCCTGATAGGGGCTGCTCTACCATGGACAGGTGGACACTAGCTGGGGTCCCAGGGGGAGAGGGAGGGAGAGGGGAATAGACCCTCTTTCTGCCCCTTTCACCTTACAGGGTCATGCCAGGCCAGTGTCTGGCTGGGGACCATCTGGCCATTCTCATTCCCCCTGCAAAAGCCTGGCAAAGGCTGATTCCAGATATTCCAGACACACACACCCACCAGACACTCGCTCCAGACACACCCTAGGGCCCCTGCAGGCCAGGGTGCAGATTTAAAGCTTTCCCCAGTCATACTGAGGGCTGCCAGGGCATGCCCCCTCCCTCAATTCAGCTTTCCCCCACCTGGCCACTGTGGAATGGAAGCGGTGGCTTACTTTAGTACCCCATGGCTTCTGGCCTGAGACACTGTAGGCAAGTGGCTGCATTTCTGGAATCAAAAGTGAATGTTTATTCACCTGCAAATCAGTTCAATCTACACAGGTTAAATGAACTTGCAAACAATTCAGGCTCAAGCTTTTTGAATATCTGTACTTAGCCTGAGAGATCATCTAGTCCACACCCTGCCTGATTTGAATCATACCTATCCAAATAATTTTATCCAAACCTCTTAGCAAAACTACACAATTATCTCTGACACAACACAACTCAGCACAGCACAGCACAACACATGGCATCCCAATTTGCTACAGGTAAAGGGCGGTAGGAGGGGGTATAAGAGCCCATATTCTGCTGCTACAAAGGTTGTTAACAATTATGCTCAAGAGAACCCCAGAAGAGGATCATGGCCCCCACTACAGAGGAAGGCAAAAACCTCAACAGTCCATTGCAATCTGACCATGGGATAAAATTCCTTCCTGGTCTGACCATAAACAGAGGAGCAATACTCCCTAGCCAGGAACCTCCAGGTTTTTCACAGCAGGAGTACTGGCACACCTCAGTCACAATCCCCAGCGAGCTGCAGCCAATACCCAATAGCTCTATGGAATCCTTAAAAAAAGCATTCATCCAGCATCAAGAGGGGAAAAAATAAATTCCCTCCCAGCCCTATGTAGCAACAAGCAAAGTTCAAAAGTATAGGGAATACCCATAGTAGAATAAAGGCATAGCTATGACTAGATCATCCCTGGCAGATACCTGTCCACCCTTCTCTTGAATACCTTCAATGATGGAGATACTGAAACTTTCTTAGACAGTCTATTCCTAGATCTGGCCTTAGGGGTGGGAGATGTGGGCAACCACCCAAGGAACCACACACACACGTGCACATGGAAAAGTGTGAGCAGCCTGCATGTACAGCAGGGCTCTTCCCTGCCCTTTCCTGCCTCAGCTCATCCCTGCCTCAGGCAGGAGGGGTGATGCTGAGCCCATCCTGCCCCCTACCTCCAGCCACTGCTCAGGAGAAGCAGACTGGGCAGTGTGAGTGGTAGTAGCAGTACCTGCCTACCCACCTGCCTGATACACCATGCTATCTGCCTCCATTCTGGACTGTGCCCCATGCCCCGGCCTGCCTGTTTCTGCCTGCAGCAGTGCCACTGACTTGCAGGAATGGGGAAGGAAGGGGGAGGAAAGGGTGTGAGAGGGCATGCCGAGGAGGACGCCAAAACACAGATTCACCCAGGGTGGCATTTTCCCTAAGTCTGGCTCTGTCGCTGCCACTGCCTCACTATTCTAAGAGTCAAGCAGGTTTTTTCCCCCTGCTATCTGGTCTAAACATAGTTTGCTGCAACTTCAGGCCATTGATTTGTCCTACTCGTTTTCTACATTGGAGGAAGGAAGGAAAAATAAAGAAATTAATTAAAGGAGGGAGAGAAGGAAAGATCCATAAACCCATCACCACATCCAAAGAACTTTCTATGAAAAGTAGGCTTTATATAAAATAAGTCTACCTCACTATAGACTCCAGTGCACTGGTTCTCTGCTTGGTAAAATAAAGACTCCAAAAATGCAATGTAATCCCAACTTTTCACTGAATGTGAAAGTAAAATCATCAGCTTCTTATTCTCTTGAAAGCAAAATATTTTTGTATATTTAATTCAATGATGAATTCCAAGGTGTTGACTTTTCATCCCAATTTAGGATCAAATCAAATTCCCAAATATCAGCATATCCCACGGTACAGAAATTCCAGTTCTCAGCTATTTTCCCTAATTCCTGATAAACAAAGCATGGATTGAAATACAATTTACCTATGTTTTACTCTTTATAACATGTATTATTGGATAAACACAGAAATCCTAGTACACTTTCTCTGCAGTATCTCCTGTTATTAGCTTTAGCTAAAGGAAATATAATCTATTCTACTGCAATATAACTTTAGATCAGAAAATTCACAAAGGCCTTCATGGTATTTCATAAAATAAATAGAAATAGATCATTCCATAAAAGCACGCACATTTGCTTTGGCTCAGCTAAAGAAAATATCTTCAGTACCAAGAAAAAAACCCTCTTGTTTTATCCTGAAAAAGACAGATAGTTTCTCAAACATAAAGTGCAAGAAGAAGAAATTCAAGCAAGACATTTGAATATTTCAAACATCTGCTTCCCCTTGCACTGTCCTTTCAGTTTTCTCTTTTTGATTTTTCTTTAATTTAGTTCTCTTTCAGAGATGAAACAAATAATTTCTCCAAGGATTTTTACTTTTTCTGCTTGTAGCATTATGATTTCCTTGAATATATTCATTATTCTAAAAATATGTAGCATTTCTTCATATGCAATTTTTCCACTCTGCCAGTTGATCATAAAAGTTCTTTGTGGCTATCTGATATTTGTCATTTAGTCTGTGTTGGTTAGTATTATTGATATGAAAAGCCATATGGTATTACTCTGACCCCTGATTAAATGAACATTATATTCTATTTAAAATGAGGATAAGTGACCCTCACATGTAAAGGTGAGTTTACATTAATCATCAATGCTGATTTGTTGTGACAAAACCTGAGAACATGACTGTCCACAGAAAATGGACACATACATCTCATGGGCATAGTCAAAACAATTCATTTTCATTCTTTAGAGCGAGTTCGTTAAGTGTTGTGCAACATTGATGTTTATAATGCAATATTTGACCTTGGTCTTGCAATCCTATCTGATAAGATGGAACTATGGATTCCTGTACGTGTGGGAATGCTGCCCCGACACAGTGTAATTACATCACATCAGAGCAGACTTGATTAATCAAGTCTACTGGAGCATGCTAATTAGTGCACTCCGGCAGATTCTGTGTCTTGTGGATTTAGCATCCCCAAGCTTCAAAATGGCAGTGGGGTACTTTAACTAAAGCTCGTCAAACAATCTTTAGTTAAAACACTTCCATTTTGAAGCATAGGACACTGAATACAAGAGACACTATGGTCACTTTAATTAGAGTGACTCTCAGAGCCACTCTCATTAAAGCACTCTGAACCCCCATCCCCACTGTTGGCACTGGATTCACAACCCAGCCCCGATACCCTGCTCCAGGTGAGCATAACCTTCAGACCAACCACAACTCCTCCGGTGGACAACAGGCAAATTTTATTGATACACAGTGATAGGAAATAAGAGCAATGAAGGCAAAGCAAGCAAAATTATTACAACATACGTTACCCATATTCTCAGTGCACAGAATATACACAAGGCAAGCAGTGTGTTCAGCCAGTATGTAAATGCCACCTTGAGGTTCTCTGCTTGTATGTCCAATGTCAGCAACCTTGGAGGTTGGGGGCCAATGCCAGCTTGTTGCTCTGAAAACTCCTTTTGTATTCTTTCTTCTATGATGACTCATCATCTTTAGACTTCATTGACTGGTCCAGCTGTGGTTGTCATACTATCTATGTTCTGTTTTGTCAGCCAAAATCCTATCTTCATAAACTTGTCATATGCACACAACTTAATTTGGTCATTTTGTTTGAAACTGGAAATCCCAAGGTTTTTTGTAAGTGGGTACTGTAGTCTTGCAGTCCTGGAGCCAGGCCTATCTTTATTATAAAAATAAAGTCTGGATGCTTTTAATTTCCCAGGGTGTGTATGTCTGTTGGCCACAGACACCCTGTCTGCCTTGAAGGCTGTGAAACTGTGAGACAAACAGGCTTTTAGAAATCAATTAATCCTTGCCATTCCTCTAAAACATTGTTCTAACACAATATCTACTTTACCTACAAGCCAATTGCTTTACTTAAAAGCAAACCTCTAAATATCATTGTCTAGCAAGTACCTAGAGCACGTATAAAAATGTCCTATGTGGCTGCATGCAAACAACGAGGTCAGTGAGACTCTGCATAGCAGATGCTTCCCATCAAAATCAAGGATCTCTGCACAGATTCAGGGGTCCACCCACCTATATACATGATTTGTGTGGTGCATGTTTAAGCAGTAATCCAAAGCAATCCATTACAGGTCAGTTCCAGGATGTAAAATATTTTCTATGTCACATATAGCATGATAAATCAATTCTGCATGGACTGCTGAGGAGACATGTGCCTTCAGGAGCCCGTGGCATTCTGCACAAATGCATCTGGAACATGTATTATGATGCTATTTACTAAGAATATAATTTATAAAAGGAGAGATTAATGGACTCAGAGCAAATGGAAAGGGACTACTGGTACTGATTAAATTAAATGACGTCTCAACAGCACAAATAGTCCTAGTTTTACATTGCCAGAAGCCACTTTCTTCCTCTGTCTTGTTTATTGTGGCATTAAAAGTCTGTCTCTTAAGAAGAAGAAGAAATTTTTTACTATTCTTTTAATTTGCTATGGCTAAAATTGCTATCTGGCCTCTTATATGTTGCTTTAACTTCTAAAACCTCCTCTTCCTTTCTCCTTTTAGCCATTTACTTAAAATGGTACTACCAAGAGCTTCCATGCTTAATATTCTAAGCATGTTCCTCTTGCATGTTTGAATCTTCTTTGCTTGATCCCCATAATTCTCCCTTCTTCACTATTACAAGGTTCAAGTTTTAATTTTTTCCCTTCAATTTCATTCACAACACTACTCTTGTTTACTCTTGTCTGTCATTTCAACTTCACCTTATCCCACTGTCCTGCTAATAATGCTGGCTTTGTGTGATGAAAGTAAGCTGTGTTCTAGCCTGCAGTTCTTGGTTACACACAGACAGTCAAAAAGCCCGAGAGTGAATTGATTCAGTCCTTGCAGGTTAGTTTAAGTTGCACAGCCTAAACTGAAACAGAAGTGACAGACATTTAACCTTTGATTCAGGAAATGCAGCCACATGCCTGCAGTGGCTCAGGCCAGAAGCTGGGGGGAGCTAGAACACAGCTTACTGGCTGGGTGTTCACTTCCTCTTCCTGCTGCCCCCAAGGTCTCTGGGATTTGCAGTCCAGAATTATAACATCAGGACTCTTCCTGCTTCTAGGTGCCTTGGATTTATAGTCCACAGTTGTAGCCAGCAGTAAGTTTGGGCAGGTGGGAGGGGTGTTTAACTCCCCTCCCTGGCCTCAGACCCCAGCCAGGGTTTGCTGGGGGAGGGATGTGTGGAGAGGGAGACAGTGCCCCCCACCCCATAGACCTTACTGTAATCCTAGCTGTGCTTGCCTCCCTCCACCCCCTTGTCAGCCAGCCCTCACTTCTCCAGCTGGGAAGCAGAGGAGTGGGGCCAGCTTTGTTCTCTGGAGCAGACAGCACAGCCCAACCCAGGGCTGCAAAATGCTGGTATGCTGGGGGACTCTGATTTAACTTGAACCAGGAAGGGGTTTGAGACAGAAGTTTCATAAACTGGCTTGACTGAAACCAGTTGAGTCTGATAGTACATTCAACCAGGTTTATTTTAAATCAGTTTCAGACATTTTGAAATTGGTTTATGTGCACTGAACTTCTGTTCTGTTACAGATTTAAACCAGTTTCTGATCACTTAAACTGCTTTATGTGCAACTTGCTTCCCTAGCCCTTGTGTATGACACTTTGAAGGGCTCAGTGTGAGCAGGCTTTACTGTGAATAATTTCAAAAGCAGGGTATCTATATGCCCTTTTCACCCCAGGAGGAGATGGCACTATAAACCTGGCATCAGGGCCCAGAGAGTGCTCCCTGACTTATTCGTGTGACTTTATGTTTGATTGTATTGGGTAGAGGTTGTCCCCTGATTAATGCTATATTTTTAAAATGTTATTTTGTAGCTGTTTTTGCCACTTATTCTATACTGTCATTGGATATACATAGGAAACTGCCTCTTACTTTAAACATATACATTTTTTAGCTAAAAGATAAGAACTTGAACTACTTTTGGACTTGATAAATGTATTATTCATTGTTCTACAGTTTAAAAAAATTGATAAATACCTTGTTGTTAGTAGGGCTGTCTGGCACCTAAAAAAGACTGAAACTCTGAAAGAGTTGGAGGTAGAGAAAAATGTAGTTCCAGGAAGGACAGATACCAGGGGAAAAGATTGTACCAGGAGGAAACAGTAGATAGAAAAAAAGTGCCAGGAAGGACACAGAGAGAGAGAAAGGAATAGTTTCAGGGAGGATAGGGTACAGAGTCCAAGGAAGGACAGATTGAACTGGAGTGACACAATAAAGGTTATTTTTTTCTTGAAGCAGAATCTGCTATGCTATTTGGGATGTCATCACTCTTAATACCCCTGGTTTAAAGATGAAAACACACTCTGTCTGGGAGCTGTCCAAAAAAGATCTCTTGGAGGTGGCAGTGCTATGGATCACCAGAGAAGCCAGGGACTGAGAAAATCCAAGATTTTAAAGCTGCCTTTGGGGCACCCTGTCAGGAGAGGGAAAAGCTGTTTTTTGAGGATTTCCAAGACACAGCTTTCCCCCTTAAAAGCATTCATCTGTGACGCATTGTTTTCCCATTTTCTTACAGATAGCATTCTTCCATGTTTTCTCCCATTATTTATCCCCTGTGTAAAATGACCCTACAAGATTGTTCCATAAGACTAGCAACCTCCCTGTAAATAATTCATCAAGACTGACTTCATCCACAGTACCTACACATAAATAGCTAAGGCTGAGACACAGGTCATTTTTACCCTTTTAAGAAGAACAAATTTGGTTGTGATACTACAGTACATCTCCATGCTGCCTCACCATAACATAGATGAAGTGTTAGTATTTTTATTCATTTTCTTCTCTATCACACTTTTGTTGGGGAAATCCTAACCTCCAATCCTGACAAAACTTCAGCACATGTTTACCTTCATATATGTGTCTAAACTGTAAAAGAGCCTTAGGACCTGAGCCATTGATCATTGGAAATGATAAAGTGCCTGACAAAATGGACATGCAATCCTAACTGAAGATTCTGGGTGGTTCCATTGTAATTTAGAACTCAAGGGGAGGCCAGATTAAGCATATTATTTTTATTAAGAATATTGCTTTTATTATCTATTGAACATGTTGAGAAACCTGATGTTAATTTTTTGGAAGGAGTCTACATTTCCTTGCCTTTCTTTTTCCCAGTGAAAAACGCATTTATCAGGGATGCATGTATTTAGCAATGTTTTGTAAGGCAACAAAATGTCATAAAATATTATTATTTTATACTAAGAAAGATGAAAAGAAAAAATGTAGAATAACTTATTCTTTATTATATTAGTCCATATAATAGAGGAAAAAATATTAAGCTTTACTGTATTTACCCAAATATCAGATGATCCTGATTATAAGATAACCTCCCTGATAATTCGATTTTATAAATGGTAAATTTATACATTTGTTATATTTTTTCAGGTATAGAATCTAATTATTGGCTTGCCTTGAATGTTTCTTCCTCCCATTGCTGCAGCAGGGAAGATAAATCTGGGGATGGAGGGTCAGGTAGCCTCTTTACCCTCTTCTTCTCCCCAACTTTTTCTCCTGGCAGTCCCTTCCCCTCTTCCTTGATGCCAGACCCCGCTGTCTCTGGCCATGTGGAAGTGAGAAACAAATTTTAAAACACTAACCTAGAAAAAACATACCTGTAGTAACTTGCATATAGGGAAATTACTACACGTACACATAGACTTAATCAAGAATGGATTCTGTTTACCTCTTTTGAAACTGCTGCAAATTTTAGCACAGGTACTCCATAAACATACATGTAAACATAATTTCTGTACCTCTTTGTATATACTGAAAACTATGCATGATGTTAGTCTAAAGCCAAAAGGCTCATGATTTACCATGTAGTTCATTGGGCTGGGCACTAGCAGACAACAGCACTTTATGCCTACATAAAAGTTTAGCACTACACAATATGTGTGTGCATACCAGAAACCCCCTACAAAGGATCCATGTGCTAATTACCCCTCACCCCACATGTTACTTTAAATTGCCAGTTACTCAAATCAAAAGTGAGACCTTATAAAGGGGAATAAGGCAAAATGTTGTGTTTATTGATGAAATGAAGCAGATACATAAGCTTGGACACACCAGTCATACAAACAGACATACACAAGCATACATACAAACAGACATATACAGAGAAAACCACTGCAGTAAGATGTTATAGTTACCAGCAGAACTTACTTAATGTTAGCACTGGATGGCCAGCCCAGGCTCATTGAGGGTGATAAGCAGGTAAACAGATGTGCCTGTGCTCCAGGAGGTTGCAAAGAGTGGATTCCCCATTTTGGCTTGTCTGCATCTCACTTTTAAAGGGATTTCAAGTCTTCATTCAGCATTGGGATTTTTCCATGATCAGTTTTTAATTAGAGGTTGTTCCTTATCGATTTTCTGGTTATCTTAGCTTGAGGTCATTCCAGTAAAGTTAGTATCTCAGAGTTGGTATTTCAGCCTTGAAGCTTTGTGTAGCTCGAATAGCAGGGTATGCTAAATCCCTTCTTCTCACCGTCTTCTTTGCACCTGATCACAGACGAGTTCCTCACTCATCCGTTAAGTAACATAATCAGTGTACTGTCTGGTAACTCATACATTGGTGCCTTGTTGTTTACACAATCAGTTAAATCTTCTTCTGTTTTCGTGCAAATAGTTGTCATTCTTTCACTATTCACCCTCTCACTCAGATACACATGTACACAGGGCATACAAAGTTCATTTACTCATGTCAAGAAGAGAACAAGCATAAAATGGAGTTTCAGTTGTTCATAAAAGACAAAATAAAGCTAATACAATCATAGAGGTGTATCAATTCAATACTATTATCATTTAAGCATAATAACTAATATGCAAAAATTCATACTATACACACTCCTGATTGGAACTTCATACAGTATTCTTGTCACAAGTCCTGCAATCTTCCAAATATCTATATTCAGAAGGAGGTGCATAGCAACTGGTTTGGCTCTGTCTTGGGCCACACTAATTATATGCCACATGCTGAGAGACAGGACAACAGAGGGTTCTGGGTAGGCTATTTAAGGCTCCATTCAGTGATGTTTGTCAGACAGCTAAGGCTGGTGAAGAAACAGGACTCACTGGAAATGGAAAAGAATGGTGCAACTCAGGTGTGAGTGTGAAGAGGAAATTGAAGTCTATTGAATTTATTGGCTCACCGTGACTTTAAAAAAGTCATCTTTGGTGGGGACTGAGTGCAATGAGTCCTACCATATATCTTGTTTAGATAGGTTACATTAGCCTATTCTTGTGATAGGTTCTTATCAGCTTGCTTCTCCTGGTGGTGACAGGCTTCAGAGATCTGACCAGGGAAGCAGTTTTCTATGGGCATATGACCAGATAGCAAGGAACCCCAGTAGCTCATTTTGTCCAGTTCATATCCTGCTTATTAAAGGACTGTATTAAAATAGACTAAGTGAAATGTTTTGGTACAACAGGAAGAGAGAAGAGCATGATGGGAAAGAAATGGCAGACCTCATACGGTGGTTGACGGTCTGGCATAGACCTTTTCAGGGGCAGGCCCTCTAAGGAGGGCAGTGGGTGGGGTATAGGTATGGAGATGGGTGTATGGGTGTGAGGATATGCAGTGCGAGCATGTGTAATGGGTCTTTAATGGATTAACTGTCAAAGTGTACTTTGATCTACAAAGTGAACCACAAGGACCCCTTAGTGGAATGTTGGAGGTAAAGTTATATATAAGTGGATGACTTAATTTTAGCTTTTACTTTATTTTAGCATACTGTAGCTGAAAGATCATAAGTCTGAGAGAGAAGCAGAGTCAATGATAAAAACTCACATGTACCATATTTACTCAAATAAAAGATCAGGTGTTCTACCCTTATCTTACATTCACATACAAGAAACCTCATTAAATACATTGTTTGTCATTAAATTGCTGCCAAAAGCAGCATGTCCTCAGTAATGGAAACCAACTGTAAAGTTGGCTAAATGCAGCCAACATAACTATAAAACACATGGCCCATATAGGATAAACTTACTGATAGGAACATATCTTTTTTTTTTTTTTTGCAAAAATATTTTTCTTTTATTTATATGTGTGAAACAAAATTTCAAGATATTGTCTTATCATCTATTTAATGTTGACTGCCCTCTGAACAAGTCCAAGGAGAACTGGTGAATTGGTTTTAGAAACCTATGATCTTGTCATTTAAGACAATGGAAAATGAATTTGTCAATTCTTTAGTGACAGTTGCATCTGGCACTAAATATCATGTATGCAAAGACAAAAAGGACACATCTATACATTACTGTATGGTGTCTACATGTTGTTGTATTTAAACACAGTATAGTAACTGCCCATACTGTGCTGTGCACATGATGCACAGTTAGGTTTCACAGCTACATTGCTAATGATGTATTGAAACAGGGGAGCGTGCTGCTATGGTCACATAGCTGCTGATCACATATGGACCCACTTGATCACTACAGTGCTGTAGTACACCATACGACACCATGACACATCACTACATCACTGTAGGGTGATGTGTAGATGCACCCAAAGAAACTAGTCAGTACCCCTTGCTGAAAGGAACCAGATACTTTTTAAATTTACTTTCCTTCAGAATCTCTATCTATTCCAGACCATGAATCAGTTTTTGATGCATGTTTTCATCAGTGCTAGTGTCTGTAGTGAACTCAGTGAATGATGAATATAGCTACATCCAGCATAGCACAAATTAAATTGAATGGCACAAGGGGACCTGCCTAAAAAGAATGAGAGGCTTGGAAGATTTTAACATCAGGCAGGATTGTGATGAGAAACAGGATAAGTCACTGGCAAGCAACTACTTCTATCCACTGAAGTGAAATGAAGTGGAACAATTGCTTATTTGGCTGTTCACATTTTAAAAATATGTCTCAGGCTCTGATTATAGTTAATTGTGCTGATAATAGTAGTAACCATAAAAAGAGATTGCAAACAATACAAATGTGCATTGATGGAGCCTGTATTTTGGGTGGAGTTAAATACTGTTTTTTAAAACCTGTTTGGTAAAGAATTTTATTTTCTTTAATAAAATGTATAACTTGTCATGTAAAAAAATGAAGGTCTACTTCAATAAGTACAAAATTAATACTAGATACTTTGAAACCCATGAGTCTTTATCTTACTAGATCTGTGGGGGGGAGGGGACAATGTGATAGGTTTATTGCCCATATTTCTATGGGCAGACACTTAATGGACTTCCATTAATATTAAGAAAATTTTCTAATGTGCCTCATTGCTAACTTCAAGCCAATTTTTCAAGTTACAAGTGTTCTACCTTAGGGTGAAATCCTCACTCCAGTGAGATTTACTAAAAAAATTCCCATTAACTTCAATACAATCAGGATTTCATGGATAGCATGAACAAGCTGGTTTAGACCATCGGTTTAAAACACTGCTGGTTGAAAATCATATATTCTACTTTATGAAAATATTTGAGGTTTAAAAATATGTTTTCTTCAGCTTTATGTTATAAATTTATCGAGATGGGGGAGAGAGAAAAAGAGAAAGAGAGACTCACTCTAAAATACCCATCTGGGATACAGAAGAACTAGTTTTATGTCTCCACTGTACCTGGATTTCTTTCATCCCAGATGAATGCCTTCATCAATAGCAACTGGTTATTTTGGGGTGCATGTGTGTCTCAGTCTTATTTTAATAAAAAAATTTATCCTGGACCAAAACACCAACCTGATGAATGTTTGAAGTTATGCATTTCCATAAAAAAGTTTAGATATCAAAGAATCTGCATGTTCTCATGTTATCAATGAATGTTAAAAGACAGCCTGATCAATCCAATGCTAAACATTGGTACCAGAGTTAATGGGTCATCAACACACTGGCTCTTAAATGTTGCTACCATAAGAGTAGGCATGGTACTGTAGGTATGGTAAGATATTTTTGAAAAAATATATATTTCTAGAAGCATACAAATTCCAACACAACATTTGTAAACTATCTGTCCTAGTAAAATCAAACTTTTATTTTTGAAAGGCCTTTTTGCAAAGTTTTAGTTGTTTTAGAAGGTTTGGAGGTGTCCCAGACAGATCCTATACAACAAAACACAACACCCAGAAACAATACATTGTCTAAATAAAGGGAGTGAAAGGAATTGCTTGTTATTTGTGAGCACTTGAATGGCCCACAACTGGCTCTGTGAAAATTTTTCTGAGTCCTGACATTTCTATTAAATTTTGCCCAAAAAAATCTGAAAATTCATGTCTAAAATGGGTTATGTATTTCTCCATGATGAGTATCACATCCCATTCTACTAATGAAATTACATAGAATAAAAACACATTACCCCATGGATTAAGTGACCAATCAAATATTAGATATAGAGTAAAATTCATCTTATATTGGCATAAGGACTATAGACCCATTGTTAGGCATGAATTCCAGACAATATCTAGCAATGATGTTCTTTATCAAACCATAACATTCACATTATTTGCATATATATTGGTCAATATTCACAAAAAAGTAATAAATCATAGGTAGAAATCATATTGGTTTCACAACAGTTTTCAAACTGTAAAAAGTCTATATTTGTCAAACAGTTTACTCAAAGTGAATAAATTAACTTACTAAAACTGATAATTGTTGATTCTTGTGTTTCTATTTTCATTCTATAGATTCATGTTTATTAATATAAATCTTCCAAAGTCTGTAGTGTGGCATTTGCTAGAGAGAATTCTGTCAAAGTCTCACAGGCATGTCAGGGCAGGTGCCCTCTTTGGCCTGGCATCCTCCTAGTGGGTGAAGTCAAGCTGAGAGGGAATACTGCTATGTCTTCCCCAGCCATTTGGTGATGTTAAATTCTCCCCTTCGTGTTCTGTTTTTATTTTGTTCTCACCTGACACAACTTGATCTTGTTCTGGTTGGGGAGCTAGTCCTGCTGGGGTGAATAAATTCAAGTTCATTGGAGAGATATCTTTATAGGGTTCCACCTCCCCTGCACCCCAGCCTTACCACATCCAGGATATTCTTCAGCAGTCTGCATGGGAATGCAACCCCTTCCCCACCCCCCTTCAGGCCATATACAGTGGTCCTCTCTGGGGTGTCTGGCCTCTGTGTCAGACCCCTTTTTGTTGAGCCTTGAGTAAGCCACTCAGCAGGTCTATTCTGGACTTGAGCAGTAGTTCAATTAGGTCTCCCAACAGCTCTTCTTTTTAGTCCTGAGCACAATAATCATCACTCAGTGTGCATGTGTTCCTCTGTCTATCAATTCATTTTTACAGCCCCATCATTATCAAAACCAATTCAATAGACAGTATAATCATTGGGGTGAATTTCCTTCACTCTTTTTGTTAGTTCCCCTGTGCAGTAGTTCTGAAAGGGAACAAACAATGATTAAAAAGTTTAAGTTCCCTCATGTACCCAGGGAAGATCCCCTCTACAGATTCACTTTAACAGTCCCAGAAATAAATAAATTAATTTGAAAGCAAAACAAAGATTTGCAGTGAGTTTGTGGCCCCAAGCTATGTACTACTTGCCTCCTTGATCACCTACTTTATTCCAGAGTTTCTACCATCTCTAGGTGCACTGCCCTGAATGCTCTGGCTAGGTTGGTGGTCCTTCAATCACATTCTCCAGTTACTGTGCACCTACTCACTGTGGTCAGTCCCAGACAGGTGCCAAGAGGAGAGTTTTCGGCCTTTCCTCCTCTGGGATCCTCCAGATTCTCCCCAGCTGCCCCTCTCCAGAGCCAGAAGCATTGGTGGTGAGCTAGCGTTGGGAAATAAAGAAGGACCAATGGCTCCAGAAGCTCTGTGTGAAGCTCTGTTCCCCGCTGACATTCCTCAGGGATAAGTTGCATGGAGGGGTCACTTTAGGGTTTTTCTCCCCTATCAGGGTCTCTCCTTCTACACTGCATCTATGTGTTCAATTAATGTGATCCAATAAACTTCAGAGCTGTTTGAGCCAGAGTCTCTGCTCTTTGCACCTGGGACACCAATAGTTTGAGCCAGGGAAGAGCAGGGCCCCACTCTGAGGGCCTTTTTTAGATTCACCAATCCAAACAATAAACACTAGTCGGGTTTGTCTTTTCTGCTCAGTGAGTCCTTCCCCACTAGGGGATAGCGCCTGGATTCCCAGACCCTGCTGGTTCCTCTCTTAGCCCGTCTTAGGGGTCCTGGACCCTCGGGTCCCACTCTCAGTCCCTCATTGGGCTTCTGAGTACTTCTCAGCTGGATTAGCCTGGCCACTCATCCCTCACTCCTGGATTGGCAGCTGCTTGCCATCTGCCAGCCACTGAGTCTTCTGTCTGATGGGGAGGGAGGAGTTTCCATTGTGGTTCCTCTCTTCTGGAGCTTCCCCAGTGCTCTTCCCCCCGAATGCTGCCTCCAACTTCTTCTTCAGTGCTGCACAGACTCTGTCAACCAATCTGGGTGTTCCACCTGTCCCCTATGACTGTCTTAGGTTGTTGCATGCTGCATTTCCTGCAGCTGTTCCCTGTTCCCAGCCTGACCCAGCTGCCTTCCCAGTCTGCAACCTGAGGCAGGCAGCCTCGGAATGCTTTTCCATTCACTGTGTTGCCCACTGAGCATCCTATGCCTGAGTTCCTGCTTCAGTAAGAATTACTAATGTTTAAATACAGAAGCTATATATAAATGGATGACAGTTATAACTTAAATGTCATAAAATAAAACAGGCAACAATCACAGTCTTGTCAACAAGATAAATAAGCTTATAAAGTGAATTCTCTGTGATTTCAGGTAATTTGCTGTGATGTTCTGATTTTCAAACAAATCTATAGCAGTAGTGACCTCCAGAAAAAAATGCACTGAGCATTCTTCAGTAGATGCGTCTTGTCCATTGTAATCACCAGCTTTTGGATGACTACATGGTTCTGGGGGCCAAGCTTAGAGAGCTGGGGGCCCAGGTGGTCTTTTCGTCCCTCCTCCCGGTTAGTGGAGGCCATCAGTGGCAGAGCGCCTGCATCTGTGAGGTGAACTGGCACCTCCGGAGTTGGTGTCGTCACACCAGATTTTGCTTCCTGGACCACAACCCACACTTCAGAACAGAGGGCATCCTGGGGCGGTATGGTCTCCATCTCTCCCCCAAAGGTAAGAGTTTGTTTTCTTACAGGCTAGTTGACCTCCTCCAGCAGGCTTTAAAGTAAGTTTGCTGGGGGTGTAGAACCTGCCCAGGTAAGAGCTCAGATATATACCCAGGGACCAGTTGTCTCCCAGGAAGGAAGGGGGAGGTACTGAGGGCTCCCACAGGGGGATTAAAGTGTCTCTTCACTAATGCAAGAAGCATGGGGAACAAGCAGGAAGAGCTTGCTCTCCTGCTTGCAAGTAGTAAAATCGACCTGGTTGGCCTAGTGAAGATACGGTGGGATGAAACTTTTGACTGGGCAGTAGACATAGAGGGATATAGGTTGTTTAGAAAAGATATGGGGAAAAAAGGTTTGTGGGGGGGGGGTTGCGCTCTATGTTAGGGAACAGTATACCAGTTCTACCTTCCAAATGGGACCAGAAGAAGGCTTAACTGAGACCAAGCTCCAAGGAGGGCAGGGAGAGAAGGATCTGGTGGTAGGGGTTTACTACAGGCCACTACATCAGGAGAAAGAGCTGGTTCTGGAATTTTCCAGACAGCTGGGGGAGGCTGTGCATGCAAAGAATGTTGTGGTCATGGGTGATATGAATTACCCTGACATCAACTGGGAGGAGCAGTTGGCCAGGTCTAGCCACTCACAAAGGTTCCTGATGTGTGTACAGGACCTAAGCCTCATGCAGGAGGTACTCGTCCCCACTAGGGGAAACGCCATACTGGATCTGGGGACGACCTGGTGGGGGAGGTACTAGTACAAGGGAGGCTAGGGGACAGTGATCATGAAATGATCCAGTTTGCTATTCAGAGAAAGGTGGGGAGGGTAACTAGCACAGCACAAATGCCTGACTTTAGGAAAGCCAACTTCAATGTGCTCAGGACAGTAGTCAGGGAGGCACTCGAAGCCCAGGGGTAGTTAGTATGGGGGTCCAGGAAAGGTGGTCCTTCCTCTAGGAAGCTATCTTTGGGGTGCAGCAGGAGGCAATTCCTCTGTGCAGGAAGGCGGGAAAAGGTTCCAAGAAACCTTCATGGCTGAGCACGGATATCCAGGCTGGCCTGAGGGCAAAGAAAAAAGTGTACTGGCAGTGGAAGCAGAGGGCAGAGACAAAGGACACCACCCTGACCCGAGCTTGTAGGAATTTGGTGAGGAAGGCTAAAGCAGCACTGAAGCTTAGATTAGCTTCTGGGATTAAGGATAACAAAAAGTCCTTTTTCAAGTATATAGGTAGCAAGAAGTAGTGTAGGGGTAACGTTGGACCTCTACAAGGCAGGGCAGGGCAGTTGGTGACGGACACACGAGAGAAGGCAGAACTCTTCAACAAGTTCTTTGCCTCCGTGTTACTGTCTGCTGACAAGGGAGTGCACTCGGGTGACAGTGTAGAGAGGCCCGGGAAGGATGCGAGTCCCCCGACTGGTAGTTCAGACCTAGTTAAGGATTACCTGAAGGGCTTAGATGTGTCCAAGTCAGTGGGCCCGGATGACCTTCATCCACGGGTGCTGAGGGAATTGGCTGGTGTCTTTGTGGAGCCTTTGGCACAGCTGTTCAAGGAGTCCTGGTGCTTGGGCCAAGTCCCTGAGGACTGGAAAAGGGCCAGTGTGGTCCCCATTTGCAAGAAGAGGAGGAAGGAAGAGCCTGGCAACTACAGTCCAGTCAGCCTCACTTCTATCCTCACTAACAGGGTTAGTGAGGAACTAGTTAGGGAGCTTCTGGAGGGACTGAACGTATTCAAGTCAGCTGGTCCAGGTGATCTTCACCCTAGAGTACTGAAAGAATTGGCTGAGGCCATTGCAGGACCCCTGGTGTGGCTTTACGAGCACTCATGGTGCTCTGGTGTGGTGCCAGAGGACTAGAAGAGGGCCAGTGTGGTTCCCATATACACAAAGGGGAAGAAGGAGGACGCAGGAAACTATAGGCCAGTTGGTCTTACCTCGATCCTGGGCAAGCTTTTTGAGAATTATTCTGGTGCATATCCACGAGGGGCCAGCAGGGGATTTCATGCTTAGGGGCAACCAACATGGGTTCATTAGTGGCAGGTCCTGTCAG
>NW_017728947.1:36665353-36669358 GCF_001723895.1 Crocodylus porosus
CAAGAGGAGACTGGATAGGCACCTGGCTGGGGTCTTATGACCCCTCCCACCCCCAGTGCTCCTTCCTGCCCATGGCAGGGGGTCGGACTAGATGATCTGTCTAGGTCCCTTCTGACTCATTGATTCTATGATCCTATGATTTTTTTTTTCAAATGCTTAACCAATAAAATTGGAATAAAGGTCAATATAGGAGGTAAGCACCTAGAATAGTGTCACATGAAGACAGAACAAGGACCAGTGGTCTCAAGTTTCAGCAAGGGCAGTTTAGGTTAGAAATAAGGAAGAATTTTCTCATTAGGAGGGTAGTAAAATGGTGAAACATGATACCCAGAGAGGTTGTAGACTCTCCATCCTTGGAGGTTTTTAAGATCCAGCTAGACAAAGCTTTGCCAGGGATGACGTAGTTGGGGCTGGTCCTGCTTTGAGCAGGGGGTTGGACTAGATGACCTCCTGAGGTCCCTTCCAATCCTAATTTTCTATGAGTCTATGAATCCCCTCTCTATAAAACTGAGAGTAATCTACATTTGTAGAAAGAGTTCCAATAATGTTACGCATGGAGAGATGCATTTTTTTTCAAGTAGACAGATCCCAAATCAATTAAGGTATCCTAGGTCAGAACTAGCACCCTAATTTCTATTTGGACATTGACAGGTAACTGGTGAAAATCACAGTTTTAATTACATTAGCTCTTGGACAGATTATAATACTTACAAAATTGACACTTCTCCTGCTTTGGCTAGTGGCTTGCTAGGTGTAGATCTGAATATGGGCTTTAAATACTTTTTGATATAGAATTACAGAATACTTTGCAGTTTGAACTTCTAGTTGTTTTCATTGAGATTGATCATCACATTCTGCTTTCTAGATGTAACTGCTGAACACTAGTTAGTACTGTGTGTTCATACAGCCTCAGTCCCACTCTTTTTGAAGTCAGTGAGACTGGTGTTTTTTGCAGGGAAAGGGCAAATACTGCTGTCTTATCCCTTCTGGTTTTGTAAAATGTATACCATCAAATACATAAAAAATACAATATCAAAAATGTTTCCATTGCATTGCTTTTTTTCTGAAGAGATATATAAATACAACAAATACAACATAGACAGAAAAAGAAATAAACAGCAAACCTTTTTTATGTTCTAATTACAAAAGTCTAGAAATAAAAGTAGTTACAATTATTTTCTTGTCAGGAGAAAAATAAAAAGACATCACCAGCCTTTGCAGAACTACAGTAACTGTTACAAAGAATAACATTACAACTAAAGCAGATCAAAAAAGAAAAGTTAGAAATGCTGAGTCCTTGAACCCAATCTTTTTAAAAACATTTAAGCCAGTGGTTCTTAACCTTTTTAGACCCAAAACATCCCTTGTTAGACTCAAGGCACACTTTGTTAAGCCGAAGGGACCCCTATGAAAGTGGCAGTTTAGTTTTCACTTTTTTTTTTAGTACAGAAAATAGAGAATGTTTTTCTGTTGCAAGTAACTCAGAAAGACCACAAGAGGTCAGAATGTTTTTAACACTATGAATTCCTATCTGAAATCTAGGTTTATCTTTTGAATCATGTTTGCACACCTAACAGTACTGACATTGTGTGGTACCCCATGGAACCTGTGAAAGTATCTCAAGGCACATCTAGGGTGCCACAGCAGCTTGGCTGAGAATCACTGACATAATTTTTTGTTAATCCAAAATAAATTTCCAATGAAACCAACTGGATTCCTAGTAAATCACTCGAGTTCAGTGATTCTTGGATTCCTGGATCTTTGGGCAAATGCAGAAACTGAGTTGGACTGTCTGGAAGATACAGATCCACTATGTTCTTGTTAATTTTGCAGCTGTTCCTAGCAACTGTGAAACTGACAGAAACATTAATTTCAATGAGCAGCTGCAGGGGAGCTATTTAGGAAAAAAAACATTATTGCAATGTTTCTGAAACTGTTATCTTTATATTTCTGGTTCGCTGGAAATTCCGAAGTTTTGGGGATTTAGCCCAATATAGACAGAACACTAATAATAATAATAATAATAATAATAATAACAGCCCAACAAAAACAACAGCAAGAACAACCCTGTAATTACCTCTGAACTGGAATCTTTTATTCAATCAGCTTTAATCACAATGTAAACTTGTCTTTATTATTAGACTAAGAATGACTTAAAACTGAGCTACTTTGGCTTCTTAAATATTCACTGAAAAAGCAATTATACTTGTACAAAAATTTATTATTTACTTTCTGATTAGAATAATTTGAACAGCCACCAAATAGCCACACTCCAGCTCCCAGTGAACTAAAATCGTGGGAAAATGTCTTCTGTAGAACACAGCCAGTAGATGAAACACCAGTGGCTACATGAATAAGAATGTGGCAGTCATGACTAGAGATGACCCAGCTGGGAGCTGGGATGAATACCAAAACTCACAAACATCTCCTTGCAGGTGCAGAAATCAATTGGCCAACATGGAGAAATCTGAACTTTCGAACACAGGTTGGTGAGACCACGGTTAACATACAGCTGTGAGGATACTTTAATAATATAAGCACCATGTGTGAATGCAGAAGAAATTTCATAATATAGAATAACTATTGCCTATGTATGGGAGAACCAGGTTCTGACAAGAACCTCTGTAAGGTTACAAATTGAACCCCTTTTTGGGCTTGAATTTTAACATGGTGACAGAGAAGAAGAAGAATTGAATAAATATAATGTAAAGATATTAAATATCAACTAGTTACATGTTACTGCCTGGATGATGCAATTGATTTAATTAAAATTCTTATAAGGCAAAGTATTACTAACTGTGGGTAAGTATATTGGCATAGCTGTGTCTCAATTAATTTTCCAGTTTAGGAAATTATTGGTCATTGCTGAAATACACATGGTTATTTGTGGTGAGATGTTTTCATTTTTGGTAAAACTTTTTTACTGGCTATCACATAAGTGTGCCGCTGGTTATAAAACACCTTAATGCACTTGCCAGACAAAAGATGATTAGGGATGTAGTACATTATTCACAATACTCATATTGGAGGAGTCAGGACTCTAGAACTGGATTTGTAATTTGCTGCTTTTCTCCCAGAATTGTAACCTAGTAAAAAAATTAGATCTATGAGAATTCCTGCACTGCTACATGGATAGTGCTTCCACTTTTATATTTGTGAGCACACTTAAGCCTTATCTTTATGCATATCTTATCATTTAAGTACCCCATCAGCATAATCATATTTACTTTTAACACTTACGTGTGAACTAAAATAAGTAAATATCAAACAAAAAGCAGAACTTATTTTCAACAAATTAATTTCATGATCCCACCTGAATTTCAGATCATAGGTTCTTTAAGCATCATCTAGCCAAATCTCCTGCCCACTTGCTTCTCTATTATAGACTAAACTTAAAGCTGTCTCAATTTATATTGCTCTATTAAACAACATCCACCTACCCAAAATAGACCAATTTATCTTGCCCTTAGTACAATGTTGACATTAGTATTTCTAAAGCAATCTTGAGTGGCAAAACTAATCTGGTAATTTTGAAAGAGATTTTCATAGTTTGTAGGTCTGGAAGGGACCTGAGTAGATCATCAAGTCCAACCCCCTGCCTTGGCAGGAAAAAGTACTGGGGTCAAACAACCCCAGCTAGGTGACTGTCAAGCCTTGTCTTAAAGACCCCCAGGCTAGGAGCCAGCACCATTTCTCTTGAAAGTTGGTTCCAGATCCTAGCCACCCTGACAGTGAAGTAGCACTTCCTGCTGTCCATAATTCCTGGTCACTCCTGGTAGTGCTCGGGTGAACAGGGACTCCCCAAATGCCTGCTGGTCCCCTCTGACTAGTTTGTAACAGGCCACTAGATCCCCCCTCAGCCTTCTCTTGTGGAGCCTAAATAGGTTCAGGTCCCATAGCCTCTCCTCATAGGGCCTGCCCTGCTGCTCCCTGATCATGCGAGTGGCCCTCCTCTGGACCCTCTCCATGTTGTCCACATCCCTCTTGAAGTGTGGCGCCAAGAAC
>NW_017728947.1:36669458-36685519 GCF_001723895.1 Crocodylus porosus
GATGAGAAGGGAGTTCCCCAGCCTGTAGGTATGGTGCTGATTCTTCCTCCCCAGGTGCATCACCTTGCACTTGTCAGTGTTCAATCCCATCCTATTCTCAGCCGCCCACCCCTGTATCCAGTCTAGGTCTGATTTTAGCTTATTCCTTCCTTCTAGTGTGCCCACATCCCCACACGTCTTAGTGTCATCAGCAAATTTGAACAGTGTGCTTTTTACCCCCTCGTCTAAGTCACTGATGAAGATGTTGAACAGTGCGGGCCAGAGGACTGAGCCCTGCAGGACCCCACTGCCCACCTCCTTCCAGGTCAAAAATGACCCATCTACCACCACTCTCTGGGTGTGGCTCTCCAGCCAGTTAGTGACCCATTTGACTGTGTAGGTGTCAACACCACAGCCCCCCAGTTTTTTTAATGAGAATCAGGTGAGAGACAGTGTCGAAGACCTTCCTAAAGTTCAGAAAAACTATGTCCACTGCTACTCCTGCATCTAAGGATTTGGTGACCTGGTCATAGAAAGCCACCAAGTTGGTCTGACAGGATCTGCCTCTAATGAACTCGTGTTGGTTGCCCCTAAGCATAAGTTCCCCCACTGGCCCCTCGTGGACATGTGCCAGGATCATTCTCTCAAAAAACTTACCCAGGATCGAGGTAAGGCTAACTAGCCTATAGTTCCCTGGATCCTCCCTTTTTCGAAGATGGGAACCACATTGGCCCTCTTCCAGTCCTCTGGCACCACACCAGAGCACCACACATACTCATAAAGTGATGCCAGGGTCCCTCAATGACCGCAGCTAATTTCCTCAGCAGTCTGGGGTGGAATTGTCCAGACCAGCTGATTTAAATATGTCCAGTCCCTCCAGAAGTTCCCTGACTAGATCCTCACTGACCCTTGGCCTGGGTGTGCCTCCCCTGGGGCCTGAGTGGGTCCCGGTGGGGGGGCTGATCTGGTCCCTGCTCAGGAAATTGGAGGCAAAGGAGTTGTTAAATAGATTAGCTTTGTCGTCTGGTGTGATGACCAGATTTCCTAGCATGTCTTGCAGGGGCCCCACATTACCTGGTACCTTCTTTTTGCCCCCTATGTATTTAAAAAATGACTTCTTGTAATTCTGTGTATTCTGGAAAGCTGGACTAATTATCCCTGGAGACAGATCTTGAAGGAAATTTTGGACGACAATTTTAGCTTATAAACTTTCCCACTGAATTGGGGAAAAAAGCCCAACCTGTATCACTTAAAGAGTAATTGTGTGTGAGACTATAAGAGAGCAAGAGAACTACAAAAGGGGATTTCCTGCTGAAGTTTCCAACATTGGTATTAGAACAAGCTGGAATTTTCTGGACTTACTATGAATGGAAAGGTGGTTATTAGTCTTATTAGTTTGAACAAAGGCAGAAGGTAAGGCACCTTAGAAACAATCTGGTTCAGAGACACATGAATTTCTATACACAACACAGCCTACTTTGTCAGATGGTATGAATGGTAGTACCTACAGAAAAAAAGTTTTAATACATAGCTGCTTTATTTTTAGGAGCTGATGAAGGAGGCTACCATGGACTTATGCCCCTATGAACCAATTCATTTCTAAAGTGCCACCTTACCCTGCTTTATTATGTATGTTTGAAAGATACTCCTTCCTATAATTTGGATATTAATGGTTAGAATTTTTCAAGCAATGGCAAAGCAGATACATTCTTATGTTTTCAAGCTATTAAACCTATTGCTGCTCAGTTGAGTTTCAGAGCCTGACAGAGGTTGCCTTGGTAACTCCATGAGCAGTATTACCTATAGTACTTGTGGTACCTGCATGTATCAGCTTGTTTTCAGTTTAGTTAAATTATTTCTTTTTAAGAACGAATAAATTGTAGGGTGAACTGAATTTTGAAAATTTATTCCATTCCAGTGGATACCATGACTTGTTACCACTTTAAATTACGTTATATTATTTTGGTGGAAAAATCCATACTTGACTCTTTGAAACTTTCTCTTTAATGAGTCCTGCATTAGTTGGCTGCTTTCTTACAATTTTCTTCTGACTTTGTCTGGGAAACAAGTGGATAACAAGTGTATGGGGAAATTTATTTTTTTCTCCTCACAGAGAAACTTTAAGTGCTGGTTGCCTTTAATCAGCATGGAAATCTGTAGATTGTAGGATGTAAAAACAAAATCCATCAAAACATGAGACTTTCTTAATAATTCTAATTATTGTGCAATATATCATATTAGCAGTAATGTAACAAAGGAGGGAAAGCCAGGGTACTAGCCTGAAGTGAGGGGTAGGAGGGTACAAAAATAGCAGCAGCTGTTCTGCTGTACAGCAATGCCCCTTGAGCTACTACTACCCAAAGGGCTCCAGTGTCCAGTTATGCCTCCACAGATTATTATATCATATAGTAATAGATAGCTGAATCATAGCCTGGCTTGTATGATGACACAAACAAGTAAAGGAAGAAACAGCACTCCCTTACTACCATAAATGGACTACCCATACTGGAGGTACATATTCTTAGGGGAAATCAGTTTTTTTGAGGTTTCTATTTCCATCTCAAACTGTATCTAAGCAGATAAAAGCAGGCAGGATGAATTGAGAATTATGAGTTCCTACCCACACAATGCACTAGCCAGTGTAGTCATGCAGCATCAGTTTTAGTCTTGGTTTAGAGTTCTCTCACTGCCTTGCTTGAGGCTTTCAATCAAGCCATAAGGTAGCCCATCATATTCAATGAGTTGGACTATTCCTAGTATAATTGGCTTTTACTAGACTGTGGAGTGGCATATAGCTGTGCCACCTCAGCATCCATTGAAAGGGTGATGTCACAGTTCTTCCTTTCATCCCTTTCTGCTTTAGAGAAAGAATAACTTATTTCACTTATTTATTTGGAATATTTTATTTCCCCAGAGCATCTAGCCAGAACATCCTATTTTCTGACTTTGGCCAGGAAATGTGAGGTGAGGAGAACTTGCTCTGATGCCCAAATGGTTGATGTTGGATCTAAAGAAGGTTTATGCTGCTGTGTGGGATATACATTTAAGACTGAATCAATATTAGATTCTGGAAGGTTTGGTCCCACCCAACCAGGAACTCTTTGAAACCCCAAGTGTTATGGCTGTGGAGGGACTAATTTGTTGCACCTTACACAATGAATTGAAGGCTTCAGATGGTAACTCTTGGAAGATCAAAGGGTGACCAAAATGTGAGTGGACTAGAGCCTCCTTCCAAGAACATGCATGTAACCAGGGTATAACCCTTTAAACAACAGGGCTAGCATATGGAAGGAAGCCAATGGCATGGTATTCAGCTTCCTGCTAAAGGTAGCTGCCCAAGGCAGATGATAAGCAGTGCTGAACAACTGGTGGATGTAGCAAACACACTGGGTCCTCTAATAGTTAAAATGGTTGTGGGTAATTGGTCCACAGTAGGAAGAGATGAAGTGAACATGGTTTAAGACAGCAGTACGTCAAGCTGCAGAAGCATGAATCTGGAAGGACGTAGGGTTGGATTACAGTGGGTGCATCTACATGTGAAATTAATGCAAAGCAATAAAATATGGAGCTGTTTGAGGCTTATCTACACATGCACCTGGGACAGCAGCAATTTGAGCTGTGGTGGAAGAGGTTCCTGGTTGGCTGCACTGACCAGGTGCAATTTACACTTGCAGTCAGCATCTACAAATGTGTTTCAGTGCAGTAAATTACTCCGCTGTAAATAGTACTGTCCCTGATAGTACTATCTTATGGTGGAGTTAATTAGTTTACTGAACCCTAATACTGGCACATGTGTAGACTGTGATGCTTAACAGCAGAGCTAATTAGTCTAATCCACCAATGTAAAGTAATGTATATAGATGCACCCAGGAACACTCCAAACAACAGGTAGCAGTTTTTCTAAGATTGAAGACAAGGATGAGCTATGTGGCACCATGAGTCTCTTTACTGAAAGGCTATAGGCTATTTCATTGATATTCCTTGTGAGCAATTATGTGTGGTCAGTAAGAGTGTGACATAACTTACTCCCTCCCCAGAGCAACAAGGTTTGCAGAGAACAATAGTGACTATGAGGTGTTTCTTTAAGATAAAATGATTCTCTTGATCAGGGCTGTGCTTAAAGTCACAATTTTGCCCTTTTGTTATATGTTAAATTACTTCTATTATTTCAATTGCTTCTTGTAAATGCTAAACCTTGAGGAAAAATTCTGTGATCACTGCTAAGTCATTACGATACTAATCCTTTCTTCATTTTTTTCTAACTAGGTCATTCTTTGAATACAGGTTCATTTTAAACCCAGGTTTTCTTAAGTGGTGTTTCAGTGATGGATGTTGATTGTTGCTAGTATTCCTAGCCATGCATGCCACTTAATTTTTATAAAAACCGTCTAAGTAAAGTTTTGAATAGAGCCTTACAAAATCAAATAAATCAGACTTCATATTTTCATGTAGTCAAATTTGTTGCAAAATATTTAACACGTTATGAAAGAAGAGGGATGCAGTATAAAAATAAAATGAGGGGAAAACATCAGCAAACAAGGCTTGATGAGTAGATTTATAGGTGGATAAGCTACACTGTAGCCTAACAACATATCAAGAACTATTTGTAAATATTATTTGCACTGTCATCAAAAATCACACACTTATACACAGCCTGACTGGCACAAGACCATTTATATGCAAACCAGAAAGCAGGATGGGGATGAGGAAAAAACATCCAAGATAACCTTGCTGTATCTACTGCTAAATTTCGGAGAACTGGTAATCAAACTTCATATCAAGTGATACTTTAGATCCTTTAGGGCAGAAAAGTGTTGAATGTACTTGGGATGTTTTGTGGAACTCGGTGACAGAGTGGCAGCTATAACCTTTTCTTAAAAAATAGCATAAACCTTTTGTTATGGCAATATATTACCTAGATAGACCTTTCTAACACACTAAAATCACTGTTTATTTCATTATTTTAGACCCTGACACAAACTATCAGGGAGTAATCAGTGTCATTGGCCTATATTTGATTAACTCTACTCTGCAGTGGTCTCAGAGGTTAATATCACTTTTATTATCTTTGTGTTGGACAGTTTTATTGAATGTCATGGGGCACAGAACTAAACACAACTTCTCACTGAAGGTAATAACACCTGCAATGAAATACATTGAAACAGAACTCCAGGGGAATGGAGAAACCTGTTTACACCTTTTAAAATTATTTTGATACATTTTTTCCAGGACATGCCATCACCCTCTTGAGAGATTTTTTTGTCTGATACAAACACATTGATTTACTACTATTAGTCATAGAGGATCCTATAGGCAAAAGAACTTACTGTATTGCTTTGTGAGCTGTAGCCTTAATAACAGCTGTTTTTATTTCTAATATAAAGTGATAAAAGTTCTCTCTTTTGCATGGTAGTCCTACTAAACTTTTACTACTTCCAATAGCCATAGTAGGGTACTATTATTTTTTAATGTGTTAAATATTTTTAAAGAAAGATTAACTTTCCGAGGAATTACAAAAATTATTTCTTGGTGCAATTACCTTTTAAATAAGTGCTGACTGCTAGTTATAGTATAGCAGTCAGAAGCCCTAAATTTAGCTTCACTCATCACTGGGTGCATTTACACCAAGATGCTACATCGCCATAGTGATGGGTTAAGGTAACATAGCTCATCATTATGGCAACATAGCATCAGCAGACATGAACCATGATGACAATGCTACTGCACTATAGCTATGAGCTATTGCACATGTAAACTTTCAGTGCATATGGCAGTCTCTTCGGCAATTCAGTTCTTATCTGGGAACTTCATTGCTAACATGCTTATAACAGTATGTCTTACAATATTGAATCAATGGGCAATTAAAAACACTAGCAAAAATAATCTCAAGAGCTTATTAACTCCTTGATAACTCAGTTCTAAGCTAACACATCTTACTGTCATGGTTAATCATATAATTATTGACTACAAAATAAATATGAATAAAAGTATGGAGGACCAATCTAGCATTTTTATTGACTAGAACAATAACAGTTCATGAAAAATCAATGACATAAAGAATAGGTTGACAATGCTTGTTGCAATTCAGGCTTGTTATATGAATTTATAGTGCTATATATATTTTGCATATACAATATAAACATCTCTTACCAGAATCCTATACAATCTTATAGCATTAGTTTATCTGCGTATGCTAATCATAAAAGGAAAGAGTAAAGAAAATACCACAATGCGAGGGACACAAATCACTTTGATTACCAACCAGCATTCTTAAAAAAGGAACCATAAGTTTAACACAATTCTTTTATATCAGAACAGGAAAATAAATACAGAAATAAACAAACTAACCTCTTACAAATCTTAAGGAAGAGCAGATAGGCTTAAAGTTTAGCTAGGCCATTCACATAACTGGTAAGGAGTTTGATTCAACAGTTAAGCTGTCAAGTCCTTATCCCAGTGATTTTCATCCTTTGGTCTGTGGACCCCTGGGGGTCTACAAAAGATAACTATCTTTAATCCAAAGTATTTGAATACCCACCCTTACAATTCAAAAGGGTCCTCACCTCCATTCAAATTTTTTTAATGATCCACAAATGAAAACAAAGGTTGAAAACCAATGAAAACAAAGGTTGAAAACCACTGCCTTATCCTAATAAACACACAAGTCAGTATCGAGGATGAAAAAGTTGTGTAAAAAGCTCATTCATGAAGGAGACTACTCTCTTCCAGACCAATCTCCACTGTGAGTACAAGCAATCTGAAAGTTGTTCTTTGTCATGCTAACATCCAGTTGCTATGAGAGATCACTAGAAAAGTTAGGATCAGCTGATCTCTAGACACACTCCATGCTGACAGAGCTCTAGGTGGAGAATATAAGTGGTAACGCTCTTGCAATCACTGTGCCAGCTTTTGTATAGGTGTAACATAAAGGAATGCAACTAAGTCTCCTGGCAGATGTTACATTTAAGATATGATTAACCAGTTAATTACATTTTTAAGTGTAACCCAGCCACATGTCCAAGCAATTCATGGCACAATAATTACTAAGACTTTTTTTGTTGCTGATGTCTATTGTACCTTAAATTGAATGTGTGGTGGGGTGAACCTCACCAGCGTCACCGGCTGGCCACAGTATGGTTCCCAGCAGCTGAAAATTATCTGATTATCATCTGGCTCTGGAAAGTACGCCAGAAATCAAACTAGTCCTGGTGTGGTCTCTGCCAGCTACAGTCCAGTGCAGTCCTGATCCTGTTGATAATCAGCTGATCAACTCTGTCGTGGCCCTGATCCCACCAATGATCAGCCAATTGTCTGTAGGTTCCAGGGACTACACTGGGGCTTGAACCAGTTGTGATGGGTCCCCAGAGCCAGCCAACAATCAACTGATTGTCAGCACCTGGCTTTCAACTTGCTGGCAGGTAGGGTGTGATTGGGATCTGATCACTGATCCCAAAGTCACAATCTGCAATGAATGTCTGGCATGGAAAGAAGCACAATTGTTGAGATCAGGCATCAAATCCCATTACATCTCTAAATGAACATCTGTCAGAAGTCCAACACAGAATCTAACCCAATATTGAAACTGAATTTCATTCCAAAGAAGACATCTAAATTTACAATGGTAGGCAGTGTGATGCCTTCAGTAGGGCTTCTACCCCATTCTAAGATATGGAACCAACCTATTATCTACTTGTGAGTACAAAATCCATGTGTGTCAACATTAATAGACTGAAGGTTAAAAGGATAAAAGGAAATGCAAAAGATAACCTTAGCCACCCTCTGATACTGTGCAAGATACACAGAGACAAAAAAGCTGTCATCTTTGAGAAGATTGTAACATCAGTCCTAAGTAAATGCTACTGACTTTTGATTCTGTGTGATATTAGTCCAAGCCAAGGCTGCTTAAAATATATATTAGAAAGTATCCATGAAAGTTAGAAGGTAATCCACATATCTCTGAAAAAGCCCAAGAACAGTAATGATTTAACCAGTGATCTACTATGATCCCAGAAAAATAGAGCTGAGAAGGGGAGGAATACAAGAAAATTGTTAGATAATAAGTTATGTTGTCTATGCTAAGGAGTATGAAATAGGATACCATCTGGCCCGAACAAGTAACCAAAGAGACAACACTTTGCTTTTTCTGTTCTTTATTTTCTGATGTGCTGGATAGCAACACAATGGATGGACAGCTCCATTTAGGCTGACAGAAACTCATCACACTTCAGTAAATTACATTTCTGTCTTTAACAGGAGTAGAATTAGCAAGGAAGCTCTGCAAGCTTATGTAGCTAGCACAACAGGATCACTGTTTGATCAGGGAGAAGGAGAGAAGGAATACATGAATGTGTCTAAGTAGTTATTCACAGCTGTGGCTGAACACCTGCTCCTCCCCTTAACTTTAGCTCAACAACCAAGAAATGTGCAGTTTTATGTAAGTACTTAACCGTGGATCTAGGAACCTAACTTTAAATTCCCAACTTTTAACATTTTGATATTAACCAGATACAGGTGCATTTCTTAGATCTAAAGCTAGGTATATACGTCTATCCCTTGGTGCTTCCAGTGAGTACCACTTTCAAGCATGGCCACCCCAACTGTTTCTGCTTAGAAGCACTAAACCCAGCAATGAGCCAGTAAAGCTGCTCTGGGATGTCCCCTTCTGCCACTCTCAAACACACTGGAGACAGTTTTGGAGAATTGCAGTGCATTCTCAATGTAAATGAGATCCCAGCTCGGTTCACAGTGCTGGTTAGGTGAAGTGGACATGCACTTCTCTCATCTAACCATGCCAGTAGGTTCTCTCCCTGTTCTAGCTTGGAGCATTAAGCATGGTGCCATTCCACCCCATAGCAACTGTGTGGTCTGTGCCCAGCTTCTACAGGGCCAGATTGGGGCTGTGCTCAGTGCCTCAGGCTACAGCAAGAATAGAGCCTGTTGGTAAGGAGAAAGGATAAGTGGGAAGGTAGATGGGCAGGTGTGGGAGCAGAGGCTGCATGTGGAGCTGAGATGTTTTGGAAGAGGCTGCAGGGGGGAAATGGAAGGTTACAGAGGCAGTGGGAGGGGGAAGCAGGCAGCAGCTGTGGCTAAGACCCCGATCCTGAGTAGGTGCTACAATCCATGCCATAGCAGCCACCTGCTCCCCCGCCCCCACTGCCCTCGCACTTGATTCTAAGATGAGGTGATTTTCCTCACGTTAAAATGGGGGGGGGGGAAGGGAATCTCATCTTAAAATCAAGTAAATCAAGTAATCACATATATTTCTATGTATATATTATTTTCTCATTTTACATAAAATGAGATTTTAAGATGAGCTTTATTAATGTGGGAAAAAATAATATGTATGTAGAATTTTAGAAGATTCAGGCCTTTTATTTCTCTATCAGCATTCCAGGTTTCTGAACTGCAAACTCCCATAGCATGTAAAACTATATATATTGTTGCAAGATTGTGTTATAGCATATTAAAGAAATGTATATTAGGTGGTGGCATGCTTGATTCGTAGACATTAGCATCCATCAATCTTACAAGGGTCCATATTTAAACAAAGAGAAAGACAGAGAGATAGTTGAACTGATAATTGTCGGGGAATTGAGCCCCAAGGTCACGGTGGGCCAAGGGTTTGCATCCGATCAGGCAGGATTAGCTGCGAGGAGTCTGAGTGGTACGGGACACGTGCGGTTTCAAAAAGTATAGATTTTATTTACTTACGCCACTTCTGATATGGTAGCTTAGGCAGAAGAGCTTGCTTGTTCGGTTACAGTATTGACAAACGAACAAATAAACAAAGGTGTCTGTTGGTTCATGGGGTTCCCGAGCCGAGCCCTTGATTTCTAGCCCGGAGGCTAGGTGCGGCTGCCTGACTCGATTGTCCCAGAACTGGTCGACAGCTCATAAAAGGGAACAACGAACAACTGTAATGTGTCATTGGTGATGGATGAACGACAAACCAGGTAAGGTGAACGGTCGACGGGATGAACGAGGAGAGAACGTAGGTGAAGCCGGGTCGGTGGTAACAATGATAATGATGCTGAGGATAAGCCGGATGCGTAGTCGGTGAGGTTGGAATAAAGGTCAGTACCAGGTAAACAATCCAAAAATGAAATCGATCAGTCAAAGGTAGGCTGTAAAGCCACAGCCTGGAGAGACCAGCGGAGCTCTGGCAGACGAACCAGGGCTCTAGGCCTAGGAGGCTCTCCTGAAGAGCAGTCTCTGAAGCTGCAGTCTATGCTCTCAGGTCGGGTCTGGTCTCCCCCGTGGGCGGGTTCTTACAAGCCTTAAATACAATTTTTGTGGCCAATCAGGTAACTCTCTTCATAGAAATTTCTGGTCGAATTATGTCATACTTTGTGTAAGGCTGAGCATGCGCAGGGTGTCAGTTTAGATTGCCTCATGGCAGAGCCATGATTGACAAGCCAGAGGCCACACAGGGGACACGTGCTGGGCATGCTTGTCTGCCCTCTGGGGATTTTCCATGGCCTGTCTGTGCATGTCAACACTTTAACTCTGTGTTATCCAGCATTACATACAAATTTGGTTTTAACAATAATGTCAGCATGAAAGGTGCTAAAAGTTAAATGAAAGAAGTAATAGATATCCATCCATTATAGATTTATTAACATAGGTGAAAGAAGTGGAATACAGTAACTGGAAAAGTGATATGCCAACCATCTAGCTCAACTATGTCTAGGAAAATCCACCAAGAATAACACAAGGATTAAACAAGGAAGACAAAAAGTTTTGAGGTTGAGTAAAAACAAGCTACACATGAATTGAGATTCATTCATTTTCTGGAAAACAGACATCTAAGCAGAACGCATAATGTAGGATGATAAGAGAGAGCAAGAGAGACGTGTTCAGCTACAGCAAACTGAACCTGCTGGAAACAGCCAACATGGAATAGCTAGCTAGACTGTGGCCACATCTAGACTAATTAGCTTCAGACTAAAGCATCATAGTCTATATATGAAATGGTATTAGGCTTTAGCAAACTAATTGATGCCTCAGTAAGATAGTACTGTCAGAGAAAATTGTCAGAGACAGCACTATCTTACACCAGGGTA
This sequence comes from Crocodylus porosus, assembly GCF_001723895.1. NCBI lineage: Eukaryota > Metazoa > Chordata > Crocodylia > Crocodylidae > Crocodylus > Crocodylus porosus. The sequence goes on from NW_017728947.1 coordinate 36,680,501, forward strand.
ATTTACTGCTATTAGTAAAATACTGGAACAGGTTACCTAGAGAGGTGGTGCAGTCTCTATCCTTGGAGGTTTTTGAGACCCAGCTAGACAAAGCCTTGGCTGGGATAATATAGTCCGGGACAGTCCTGGTTTGAGCATTAGGTTTGACTAAACGACCTCCTGACGTCCCTTCTAACCGTCGTTTTCTATGATTCTATAACTATCTGCATAAATTATACCCAGTTGGCCCAACCAGACAGAAGCCAGACTCCTGTCTGTCACCTAGCCACATCGCTCCATGCTTTCAGTACTCTCATGTTCTAGTCAGCCCCTCTGTCACCACCCAGGGCCTATGCCAGGATCAAATTACTGATGCTGCACCCGAGTAGTTTACTCCAGATCAAACTGCTCTGGAGTTTATTGTTTTGCATTAATTCCATGTGTAGATGCACCCTGTCTCTCTCACAAGCTCATTTGGAAGTATTCTGATTCAGTGCTTGCAGTAGTAAGTGGGTGTGGTTATTTATAAGTGCCTCAACATTGCCATTAATGTATAGTTAGTACTTGTTATAGAAATTTGCAACGTTCATTTAAAGTAACTGTATAACTGCTATTGGCCTGTGGATTTAATAACTCTAGCTGAATTTCTGACATGGTCAGTCAAATTACAACAATAGTTCTGAATCCTTATTCATGTCCAGATGGGGGAGCCATCTGCAGCACACTAATCCTAACACAGCTACAGGCTAAACTAGCCCCCAGCATGATTTAGAGAATACACAAAGGATCATCTGACATTGGGACTGTCTATGTCCCTTCCCACAAGGGTTGTCATTGTCAGACTGCTTTTGCTAGGCACTGTTGAGGCAATCACCATCTGGGGTAATCCAGCTGTTAGACTGACTGAGAGAGACAAACATAAAAATTTAGGTAGAAAGCGTCAGGAAATTGCAAAGAACCATTACTTTATGCTTATTGTGCATGAAGATTTGAAGAGAGAGATGTGAGAAGAGGACTTTATTCATTATTCGTATATTTTGTGAAGACACTGGGAACAACAAAGGTTGTTGAAAATGTTCAGGGGAAAAAACTCTGGACCTGCCATGGGAAGCTGGATATTTGAGAGGAAACATCAACAGATGCATATGCCATGTGACAGATGAGTTCAGTTTGCTCTGTCTTGGCTCCAATGCCCTGAAATCAAAATGAGAAAATGAGCTGGGGGGAGAAGAGGGGGAGAATACACACATAGGCATTAATATTTCCTGGCAACCACAGTGGATCAATATATCCGTTCTTGTTTTTTCTGTTTTATATGACAGTAACATTCTGTCACACATTTAGATATACTGAGCCCAATTCAGAAGTGGTATAAATATATACTCTACAATCAGCTTTTTAGGGACTTGCCTCCCTTTACACCATCTTTGAACTTAATTTACTAAAGCAACAAATAATTTTGGCTTGTTTTCACATGGCTATAGTTTTACCGTTTCTGATGCCCACATACTACATTGGGACAGGAAAATAGCTGTTTCATCTCTTTATTTATTGAAGAGGAGCATATAAGCTCAGAGACCTTTCTAGGCTCTCCCACTCAACTCAATGCTTATCTTTGTCCTTCATGAGCTCCCACAGCTCTAAATCTGTTTGCATTCCTATCTTTTATTTGGCTGTCATTTTCCTGACAATTCAACCATTTTATGAGTTTCTTCCACAGACAAAAAAGTATTTTGTCTACAATACATTTTACACCTGAAGTTCCTCATATAATATATGAAATGTCAAAAAATATATTAGTTGCAGTGAAAGTGTTGGACCTTAAAGTATTTCAGCAGAAATCTTTATAAGTTGAAAGTTTATTAAAACAAGTTTGTGTATGACAGAAAGTTAATTTAATCTATGTTCTGCCTAATACCTTCTTCCAATGACTGCTTCTTAAATGTCTGGTGAATGCCATCTTCTTGTTTACTCCTCTCTCAAAACATGAAGAGCTGTTAACCTGGATTAGCAGTAGAAACTCTGGACTAGCATTGCTGTGAAGAATTTAATGATTTTAACAGTCTGTTTGTGCTGTTTTAGCTACATTTGTTTCAGCACAGTGGAGGTGAATACATTCCAGTGATGCAGGTTTTAGTTTGGATAAAATTAACTCTTTGTTCCATACCAGCACAGGGAGCTGAAGGGTCATAAAGCACCTTTTATCTTCTTGCATGTTCTACCTGACTGACCGGTCCCAGAGTGACACGTGTTGGCACTCAAAACTGTGTCGTAAATCCAGTGCCAACAACAGGGAGAGCAGCTACAACAAATGCAGCTGGGAAGACCTGCTAGGAAAACAGCAGAGCTTTGACTAAGTTCACCAGTAGACTGACCAGTAGCAAATTATACAGATCAGAATCTATATAGAAGATGAAATCTGATGGGGCAAAGGAAGGTGACAGGTAATAGCTAATAAAATGCTTTTGAATCCTTTGGCAGGAAAAAAAATGTACTATAAACCCTGCCCAAATATTTTACTATTGAATTAAAAATCCACATTCATGACAAAACACTCTGGATGTAAACCTTGTCTCAGGTTTTCATATGCTGTTCATTGGCTTCAGCAAAATTATGGCTATTTATTTCTCTCTCATCATTTTGCCCCTTTAAAAATAATGGTTAACAAAAGGCATGAGGATGGCACAACAGTAAAACAGTTAAGTTTGAAATATTTGAAGCCCTCTTCTTTTAAGTCTCCCCAGAGTTATCCAGTCTTTCTTCTGAGCACAGCTTGCAGAATAATGCAGTAGCTAATCCTTAAATATTGTTTGTGACTAAAAATACTAAATAGATTCATAGATTATTTGGGATGCAGCAGGAAGGGGCTCATGTTATTTATTCGTCATGGTTACTGGATTGTCACCAGGGATTCATGAAAGCGATTATCAAAAATATTAGTACAAATATATAATTTCTGTAAGATTTTAGTGGAAATGTGGTGTTCCTCATTCATTATTTTCTAATTAACAGTTAATTGTGCATCTAGTCAAAAATCAGAAGCAACCTACTTAGTTTAACCTATTAAATACCATGAATAAACCCTAGCTAGATTAATAGTTCCCAGGCAACCCGCAGGGCAGAAATTTGTTTACATAAACTATTAGGTAAATGTTTACAAGAACAAATATATTTGCAAAAAGAAAAGAAAAAAATGTTTAATATATGAATTGCAAAGGAGGGGAGAGAAAATCCCTAAATTCACAATAAATATTATTTGACTAGCAAACTGCCTGTCAAGATTGATGAGGAGGGGGGCAGATGGGAACAGAGGCCCAAGGGCCCAAGTCTGCTCCCCTCCGATGGCTTTGGGGCCAGGTCCACTCCCTCCACCCACCTTTGTGTCTGGGGCCTTGCCTCTCCATTCCATCTGCTCCATTGCTCCTGCCTGCAGGGAGCAGGGCCAGTGGGGGGCAAGGCCAGCAGTGGTGGCCTCACCCACTCACTCCACCCCACCATCAAGGCTGCTGTGCCGCTGCCACCACCTGTCCAGAATGCTGTTGGAGCGCTCTGATTGGTTTTTTCAGACAACCAATCAGAGTGCAAATAAAGCATTACAGACAGACATACTAAGGTTTTTATAGTATTAGAATAGTTTACACTTGCTTCTGAGACAGACAAACTGATTTCTTTCAACTTATTCAGGTGTTCAACCATACTTTTTTATAAGGGTACTATTTTTTATGGATCACAGTATACGCTTATCCATGTAATAATCTCCTTTTTCTGACACTCCTTTTCTCACCTGAGAATTTTCTGTGCAGTTTCTGTATGTATTAATTTGTCAAATACTTGGGTACCCTTTAAGATGATAGGTAAATATTATTATAAACATCAAATACCCTGACTTTAGTGTTCTCACATCTTTTGATACAGCCTATGGATTTTGAATCATTATATTATTTATTTGCCTCCTTGATTTTTGTCTAACAAACTTTCATTTAAAAATAAGCATGGACTGGAGATAAGGCAGCTAAAATCATAGCTTTTTGTTAATCAGACCCCCTGAACAACACAGTCCATACCCCTAAAACATAACCAAGTATTCTCAGAGCAGAATGGGAAGCATGTGGCTGAACAATAGCTTCAGGTTGTGAAGCTATAATAGCTGCAGAACAGCAGAGAATATTCCTTTTCTGGTGGACAAAGAAGCTATGAAGTGAAAATGTATTCACATACACATGTCTATCAGAAAAAAAATAGGAGTGAGGAAAGCAAATAGTAGCATATAACCCAGGACAATACGGTAATGACATATGCAGTCAGAGAAATGGATGGAATTTGTAGTTATTGCATTTTAAATATGTAATCATTAGAGATGCACTAAGAGATTTTGGAGGCCAGTACCGATAGCTGATATTTAAAGAGGCAGATCGGCCGATACCAATCCAATATCCTATACAGCTGCCTCCAGGTGGTAAGTCTAGTATGGTGGAAGCGGAGGGGGTAGAGGCAGATGCTTCCCAGTGTGGGGGGTGCAGGACAGAGGCACAGCTCATGGTGGGAATGGCTCCCTCTGCTGCCTTGCATCCTGGGAGGATGGGAGGGTTGTGCCCTGGGATCTGCATGGGGTGAGACGATTAGCAGCTGCAGGGTGGAGCCAGAGCTGGCACTGCATGGGGCTTTTTGTGCTGGGGGCTGGGCTCAGAGAGGGCTCCAGCAGTGCTGGGATGAGGCTGAAGCCACCCCAAATTTTGCTACAGCTCTGCTCACAGCCTGGCACAGCCGCAGCTTTTCCCAGTGCATAGGTGGAGGCAGGGCATTCAGCTGGGGCTGCACCAGATGGCAGGCAGCAGTACAGGGCTGGAAACAGAGCTTCAGTGAAATTTGGGGTGGCTATCACCTCCTCCCAGTGCCACTAGACTCCGCTCCAAGCCCCGCTCCTGGTGAGAACAGCCCCATGCAGTGCTGGCTCCTGCTGCACCCTGCAGCTGCCTCCTACCCCATGCCATGCAGATCCGGGGGCACACAGCTCCCTGCCCTGCCCCTCCCCCGCAGGCG
>NW_017728947.1:36685619-36697867 GCF_001723895.1 Crocodylus porosus
CCAGGGCAGCACCTGCCCCTGCCCCCTCCCTCACTGCAGGATATGTTAATTTACCACCCCCCATACTCCTTCCCTCCCCACTCCCCTTCTGACTTACCAGCTGGAGGCAGCTCTCCACACTGCCAGCTCTGCTCTGTATTGTGCTGCAGCTGCATGCAGTACAGGCATTTATTGGGCAAATTATTGACCCGATAGGGCCGATAACTGATATAGACAATTTTCATCATATTGGTATGATCCAGTATTGGACTGATGTATCAGTGCACCTCTAGTAATCATTTACTGAAACCAGTATGTTCAAATGAGTATGTGCTGAATATGTGCAAACCAGTTGTGCTGGTGTAAGAAGAAACAGACCTTTGCCACCTTGGCTGTGTCTACACAAATGAGCATGTGTCTGTTCCAGTGTCTCAAAGCAATTTGAGGTGATGCAGGAGGCATGCCACAAACTAAAAAATGTTCCGCACTCTTCATACTTGCAGCACAGATTCTAAGTTTGATACCAGGGAATCCCAGTATCAAAAGAAAACATGTTGAGGAAAAAACAGTGCAGGGAATGCTCCAGAGCCTGCTCCTGGAGTGTGCCCCAAAGAAACTGAAAGCTGGGGCCCCAAGGAGATGCCCTAACACCTGGCCAGAGCATCTGTATTGCCTGCAGCATGCCCCTGATGCTCCAGCACACTGCTTTAGCATGCTGGAGGGAACAGAAGCAGGCCATGGCTGGCAGCAGTGGCTCAGACCCAGGCTCTTTCCCTGGTAAGCAGGGGCTGTGTGGGAGGTGGGGGGACTGGTGGGGCGAGGGTATATTGAGGGAGGGGTGAGTTCCCTGCTCCTGCTCCTCAGCACACAGCCCCTGCTGCCAGCAGCAGCAGCAGCAGCAATCAGCAGTGGGCCCTCAGGGTGCACATAGACCACTGCAGGCAGAGCCTCCAAGTGGTGCATGGCACCAGTTGAGTCCCAGGAGCTACATATGGCACACAAAGCCAGTCCAGCATGCTGGTGCACAGCTTCACATATCACCAGGCTGGCTCCTGCTGCTATCCTGGGCTCCCAGAACTGCAGGCAGGAGCCCCATACAACCAGACTGAGACAGCTCCTACCTCCATGTGCCCACCACCTCGAGGCAGGAGCTGGCTCACTCTAATGGTACGCAACTCCTGTCTGCAGTGCTGGGAGCCCTGGATGGCAGCAGGAGCCAGCCTGGTCCAGTTCAAAGGCATTCAGCAGTGGGCTGGGATGGCTCTGTGCATCACATATAGCCCCCTAGACTCAGGCAGCAGTGCATGCCACTGAGGGACTCTACCTACAGCAGGCCATAAGTGCCCCACAGCAACTGAAGGCTGTGTCCTCCAAAGAGATGCCCTAGTGCCCAGCTAAAGCATATATACTGCCTGTACCATGACCCTGATGCCCCAGCACACTGTCTCAGCACACTGCCACCAGTGGCAGAAGCTGTGCATTGTGGGCTGGGGGCCATGTGGTGGGCCCTCCAAGAAACTTCATACCCACAACCTTCCCCAATGAACACCTCAGCAATCCACCCTCAAACCCCATACACTCTCCACAAACACTCACCCCTTTAAACCCCACACCCACCCATACACCCACCCACAACTCTCCCCAAACCTATCCACAAACACTACACACACACATCCACAAACCCACACCCCACCACATTCCCCCACTAATCTCACACCCTGTGTGCCCAGATATCAAATGAGATAGGACCTGCTGGTCAGAGCCATGGCTGCAAGGGCAACCACAACAAACCCTGCCCCATGCCTACACCAGTGCTGGGTGGGACATGTGGCCCTAGCCTAGGGGAAGCTCCTGTCCTAGAAACCACTAGGGGTGGTGGTGTTGGGTTGGGAGAAGGGGTGGAGGTATCAGTGGGGGTGGGTGATGGATGGGGGAGATTGAGGTGGCAGTGGGGTCTATGGGTGTATGTGATGGACCAGGATTGGCAGCAGGAGTGTGTGTGTGTGTGTGTGTGTGTGTGTGTGTGTGTGAGAGAGAGAGAGAGAGACAGAGACAGAGAGAGAGATGAGGGTGGGGGATAGGGTAGGGAATAGGGGGAGAGAGTCTGGGTAGGAGAGGCCTCTAGAGCCAGGCTTGGATCCTCATGCCCCCCTAGAGCAACCTGTACAGGGGGATGCCAGCCTGGAAACCCAACTCAGTCTCTAAACCCCATCCCCTTCCTTGGGCACAGGCACAGAGAACAAAACAGCAAGGGCTCAGAGCCACAAAGCAGTGGTTGGGACAGTTGCAACTGTCCCAACCACTGGAGCCATGTCTTCGTGCTGGGAGAGAGCTGCTGCCAGGAAGAAGTGAGTAGGGGGAAGGCAGGGGTGCGGTTCAGGAGTGACAGTCACTGGTGGGGCTGAGGTTTGGGAATGAGGGGCAAGGGCAAAGGCAGGGAACTAGTATATCAGTACTTCTTAGCACCACAAAGCAGCTGCAGGTCCAGCTGCAGCTGTCCCCACATCCTGGTGAGCAAAGGGGGCAGGGGGAGCTCTGACATTTTTATGATACAAAACCAAAAGGAAATGCCGAAGTAGATAGATATTTAGAAGTTATTTTATTATGATGATAGAGGTACTGGCTGGCTTCCAAATTGCTTTAAAATTGTAAATATATCAATAAAACTTTGCCTAACTGATCTCTCTCTGAATATATAATGGTGCTTCATTTTAATCATGAAAGAACATGGATTTTGGGTATTTTAATAAGATAATCTGGGGGGTTTTATCAGAGAATTTGCAAGTTTTAAATAGGGAACACAAGGATTCTTGCTGGTGAGGTGGGATCTGGGCAAAGGAGCCTGTCCAGGTCCAGCACCAGGGACCAGATTGGAGGGCAGATGAGTTGGCTGACCTCCTGACCCTTTGGCACCAGGAGGACATGCACTGACAGTTAAAAATGGGCCACCACAATGAACAGATCTGGGAGATACCCAAATGTCAGAGCGGGAGCACCAGAAGACATGACAGCATTGCTGTACAAAGGCCAACTATACAGCCACAGCCCATTGGCAGCTGTCCCACAGGTGCAGGCAGCTCTGCTGCAGTGCCCATACTGCAGCCCAGGCAGCTGGGCAGTCCCTGTCCAGGTCTGGCAGGCATGCAGCCATAGGCTGTAGGTCCAAGGGGGTGGATGCTGTTGCAGGTGGCAGCAGGTCACAGCCAGGCAGCAGCCCCCTCTGCCAGACTTCTGCAGTGAGTAGGGGGTGCAGGGGACTCTCTAGGTTAGGGATAATTCAGCAGTTCAGCTGGCACAAAGGGCTAGTCCCCCAGACACCAACTAGCTAGGCCTCAGAAGCTTCTGAGGGTAAGTAGCCCTCAGCTGCTCACCAGAGCAGCTTTTTATACTGCTGGAACCAGCACAGGTATTGGTCCCAGCCTCTAGCTCCCCCTGCCTGAAGATCCAGCAGGGTCAGTTTGCCCCAATTGGCACAATTTGCCCCACACCAAAGAGTATGTTCTGGCACGTGTGCTGCGGCACAAATCTCCAGCACAAATTTGTTCCATTGCTACTTGAGCTGCTGCAAGTGCACGTGCCTGCATGTGTGCGTATGCCCGTTGTCTAATTCTAAGCCCTCCGTCTCTTAACTCCCAGAACTGATTTCAGCTTGTGTTAGCAGCTACAGCCAAGAAAAGTATACACACCTACTCACAGGCTGAATTAATCCATAAAGAATACCAAATCCATGTAAATTGCATCCATTTTGCACACCCACTCAATGTCATATCATTGCAAGGTACCTTTTTTCTCATATGCATTATTCTATTTTTAAAAGATAGAAATAGTTCTAGTAGGAGGAACTTAAGATTATCCCCATTTGAATAAGTGCTATAATTCTTGGGCCCTACATCATCCTCATTTTTGGCCTGCCAAATCTTGAATTATTTTCAGCACTATGGTACAGCTTGAAATGGAATGGCAAAGAATATATTCCTGCCATGCACATAGCAAATATCTTAGTAGTTAGTACTCTTCCAGGAGGTGGGACATTTCTCTTGCAGGTGGGATAATTTAACCCTGATCTCCCATTTCATAGGCAAGTACTTCAACTACTAGACTATTGTGTAGAAGTAAGACAGTAGCATCATAAGAAGTTGCTTCTCAAAAGGATACAATGAACTCTAGTCATTCCTTTGAAAGAAAGGCTGCAGGTGGCTAACTTCAAGTGAGGATTTAGGTTTGCAGGTCATAAGTGGACAGTGGCATGTTTTTGCAGGCTTCAGCAGGTCACCTAAGGGCAGCATTTAAGACTTGTCCTGACTTCAGTATTCTCCTGTTGGCTAGCTACAGTTAGCAGCAGGCAGAGCAGGCTGACTTCAGGTAACTCCCTGCTCATTGTTCTGGTTATTGTGAATCCCATTATGAGGAATACAGACTCTCTCCATAAATGATATGGGGCACCTATGGGCCTAATAACAGAGGATTCTGGATTCCTGTCCATAGCAGGTGCTTAAAAAGTAGGTGTTGTGACACATAACTTCTTAATTAGTTCTGTAGTATCTTAGAAAAATATTCTCACATCAATGCCACGGAGTACAAGTCCTTCAAATGGCAACCAGTTGGGCAAGTGCCAGTCCGTTTAAACTGTATCTGTGTACTGCAGCTGCCTTTAGTTTTAAATTCATCAAACTGAATTCAGATGATAGTTCATTTGTAACTATTTGGTAGGGATTGTTTGAAACAGCCTCAGTATCTTGGGAATTGAGCAGAAATGAAATATGATCCCCTAGAGTTATTAATCCTGCTAGAATAAATCAAAACATTAATAATGGCAGCAACTTGAGAAAATAGCATTCTAAAAGACCCAGTGAAGTATAAAAACTTTGTAGTTTTTTATTTTTTTTGGTTGAGTAATGGTGTAATAGGACAAGAGAATGACTTATCCAAGCTTAATTATCTCCATTCCCTGTCTTCATCCTTTGCCAGGAAAATTTAATTAGATCAGAATAAGACTTCCTCCCAATATGACAACTACACACAGCTTACAATGTTACTTTTAATGGCTCTGAAGATAGACGACATAATAGAAGCAGGGTTTATTCTGCTGTGCATAGCAGTATCCTAGTGATTCCTGTTAGTGTCACTATAGTTAAGTGTCTTTGCCTACTAAGGAGGACACACATTTTTCCTCTGTAAGAGCAGTAACCAGGAATGCCATTGACACATGAGGGAACATAGCCTCTGAAATGTCTCTACACACAACATTCAGATTCAGGTTTTCAAGCATCCTTATTTTAGGGGTGCCCGTATCATTCTCACAAAAAAAATTGTATTTAAAAAACAAAACAAAAATGAACAAAAAAATCCACCACTTCACCACAGGCAGCATTGAAACAGAACAAAAAATGCAAATGACTAAATACCTTTTCTGACTTCATTATGTATTATTTGCTTTGATTTTATAAGGGATAGCTTCAGGTGTGGCTTATGATGTGAAGGCTGCTGAATCTCTTCCATAGCTATAATTATCACCACAAATATGCAATATCTCTAATGGCTAGATTGTGCAAGTGCTACCAGTGGGTATGTTTACACATGCTTATTAAGGCAACATAGTAAACTGGAGCTTATTGTGCCAGAGTTTATTGCTCCCAGGGTCCATATCTACAAATGCGTACAGGATTACAGCGTGTTGACCTGGGTTGGAGCAGCCCCAGCTGGCAGAGGGCCCAGGGGATCAGCCTGCCAGCCCAGGGTTGCTCTGACCCAGCTCAAGGTGCCATGGAGGGGCTGGTTGGGGCACAAGGGTGCTTCAGTTCACGGCTAGCTGGTAAGCAGCTGCCACACTGAAGTACCCTCATGCCTCAGCCAGCCATGTCAGCATTTACACGTGTGTTGTCGTGGAGTAAAAAACTCTGCAGCACGGTAGTACTTCAGGGTAGTACTTGTATTTACAAGTAGTACCCTGCTTTTGAGTTAAGCAGTTTACTCCAGCCTAATAGGACTGCATCTGTAAACATGAGATGTTTACTGCGGAGCTAATTAGAGCACTCCATAGTAAACATCTTATGAGATCTGCCCAGTGATGGCTTACACATTTGAAGTCTCACTGAACCAATTTCACTGCTCTTTTGAGTGAATACTAAACCAAGATGAGTAAAGGTGGTGTGCTCCAGACTTTAATTAAGAAAAAAATAAGAGGAAGAGGAAGAAAGAGAGATGTGTTCAACATATAAATTATAAACTGAACTCTCACCTTGTCAAATATTTTTCATTTTTCAATTACCTAAGGGGCTTCATTGGCTCCTTAGAACGAATGGCTGTGGCTACCCTGGTGTTTTCAGTTATCTCTAATGTGCTTAACTAGGCATTGCATTATATACCATGTGGAATGAATATGTCAGAACGTATCTGATAGAGAGTGTTGTTTAGTAGGTAAAACAGACAACTTGAAACCAAGTGTGCTTCTCTTGATTTTTAGGACTGTTGCTGGGGAGGAAAATTATGTTTGTGGTAAAGGCACTTATATTTTCATTCTGGTGAGCTTGGGTCAATTCCTGGCTCTGCTTCAGATTGATTGATTGATTGATTGTTAATGTCCTCAGGTGTTGGTCCCCTCAATCATTTCTCCATATGTAAAATGGATATGATTATACAGATTCACCAGCCATGGTTATTGTGAGAATACATACAGTAATGTTGTGAGAAGCTACCACTATATATGCAACCTAAGAACAAAGAACAAACACTTTCCTCTTAAGTCTCATGAAGCTAAAGAGCTTAGGTAATTTGCATGAAGCACCTTAAAATTCTTAAATAAAAAGTACTTTGATCCCACACCCGCAAAGCAGCATGAAGTGTTCTGCGATGGACAGATGCAGTTCTGATGGGGAAATCCCCTGCTTTTGTTAAAGCTCTCAGTGTTATTAAGATGTAGTTTTCTTTTTAATTTAATTTAGTGTCTAATCAACACATGAGTGCTCTTTCATGCATTATGACAGCATATTAAATACCATGTTGCCTTTCACTTAGTGACTCAGTGATTCATGACATGAATTATAATTGACATGTGAGTTGTATTCCTGACACACAAATGCTGCTTCGTGGGTGCGCTAGCCTTGGGCCCCCGTGCCACCAAATTGGTGAAATGGCAATAAACAGTCTGAACTTGCAAATGCCAAAAACACGACAGCTGCCAGGTCCCCATGCTACCCTGTACTTCTGATTTAGTGGTGCTTTTAGCATCAACACTCATTTCAATACAGCCTTGCAGAAGTTTAAAATGAAATGAGCAAATTAAACTGGCAATTTCAAGATGCCTGCAAGAATCTTTGTTAAACCTCACCTTTTTGCATGCATTGATATTATCATTGAAGATATAGATATCTACTGGGAATTAAAATAATTGGGGTGACTCATGTGCCAGTTACTTTGAGCCTCCTTCATCACTAATTTTAAAGTGCATTTGCTACTGGTGAAAGGCTCCAGACTGACATCCTAAAGAATAAGAAAGAAAGAGAGAGAGAGAGAGAGAGAGAGAGAGAGAGTGTGTGTGTGTGTATCTATAAACAGACCTTTTCATTTTATATATATGTGTGGCAATATATATATATTGACTCTTTCTGGAGGGCTGTCAAGTCACAAATGCTGCTTAAGTCTCACTGAAGCTTTCAAAATCCATTTGAAAGTGGTTTAGGTATAGCACAGTCATGGTGTGGAAATAATTCAGCTGTTAGGAGCATGCAGCAATACCTTCCCAATATGACTCAAACCAATTCTAGACAAACCACCTTGAAGGACAAGAGAACAGTTCAGCCTACTTTTGTCCATTCAGGCCTCAATCCCTTTGCTGGTATTGCCAGCAAAAGGGCCAAATTATTCTAATTTTGGTTATGGTGTGTACATCCACCTTTCTTGCTTTTTTGTAAAACAGTTTAGCATTGAGACAAACCCATTTTTCTCTACCTTTTCCATTTTCCAATTGACATGCCCCAGGTGTCATCTTTTGACAGTCTGCATTAGTCACGTGGTATTAAATGAGGAAACTGAACACTACTGATGTGATCGCATATGATTTCTCAGTGGAAAAACAGAAGAAAGAAAAAAATAATTGAGGGAAAAAAACCTTTTATTTTTGTTGTTTTCTAACCATTTTCCCTTGTCAATACTTGTAGAAAGGCATCTTAAAAAAAACCCTGAAGCATACTGGTTGTTTTTTAAAATCAGTAACTAATGTCTGTTCTTCAAGAAACAAAGGTAAATCTAAAAATACACTGAATAATTACTGAAACATGAGTGAAGGAATATTTTTCCCCAACATCCAATAGCTAAGTGCATGTAGAAAGCATATAGAAAGATCTGTTTATGTTAAGCATAGATTATTCAAATATGGTGTGTTTGAGAATTGCCAAATCCTTTTTAATTAGCTGTTCACTTTTTGTTTTTGTATATCTTACATTATTTATGCATTAATAACAGACTGACATTACACTTTTCACAATCAGGCAAATAGAGGCACAATGGCCCTGATCCTAGTCTGCTCCTGAGTTATCTAAACTTTTTGCTGATGTTGGCTTACAAAGCACAACTCAAACTCACAAGAGATATCGAAGCCCAAGCAGGGAGATGCCTAGTCCTTTCAGTCTTGTGCAGTCCCAAAGGTGGGTCCAATTATATGTGCAGAATTGCAGGGCTCTCTCATTCTCGCAACAACAAAAAAAACTTAAGTAATTCTAGGGATGCATTGTACCTGCCCTGGGTGGAAGAAAAGATGCTTTGACCCCCAGCGGCTGTAGCTAGTGTTGTTCATGTGTTTTAAATTAAATAATCATTGGATAACGTGAATAAACAGCATTGTGAACAAAGAGCAGCTATCTGATTGGGCTGCAGAAATAAGGATATTTTTGCTTGCTTTCCTTTTGGCTCCACTAATCTTTTGCCCAGTGGCCCAGCTTCAGCCGAAGGGGTGGAGTATGATACTGTGTGCCTTGCTTACCTTATGGATGAGACTGAAAAATAGATATTCAAATCTTTGCAGGGTGAAATGGGCCTAGAACCCAATCTCTCACTTCCTAGGCATGTGTTTTAACCAACAAGTTACTGGACAAAAGTTGGGAATAGCTAACTTATCAAATAGTTGCTAAATGCAGTCCTCCTTTACCTAGGAATGTGGAGATTTATAGAGATTATACACTTTCCACTTAGATTTGGATTGCAAGAGAATGTAAATGGAATTAGATAGCTATGCAGCATCATTGGATCACTTCTGAGCATGCCCAGAAGGCCAAGTGTAGCTGCCTATGGATGTTTTCAAGCTAAAATGGAGATGTATAGAGAATCTATATCAATCTGTAGCTTGGCTTAAACAACTAAAAGCTCTCAGAAGTGGAGCAGAGCAGAATGTGAGCCAAGGTGCTTAAATAACTTGTTCAAGGTCTTAGGAAATCCTGATTTTTCTAATGTAAATCATGCACATAAGTGTTTTGGTAATTCAGGCCCTAACAAAAGACAGGCAAAAACAAGAAATCAGGAAACATCACACCATTCTTTGGTGGGAGAGCAGAATTCCTGAAGATACAGTTCTAAAAACATTGGATTAAGCTTCCTTTGGAGGGGTCTACAGAAAATGGTGAGAAAATATAACACAAAATCTGAAGAGCACAACAATTTGAGGCATTAGAAGATATAATTTCCCCTTGGTGTGCTGGCACTTACAAAGTGAAGGTTGACTCTCTTCTAGTACCAGGTGTCACTATGTATCCTTCTAAAACCCGTGTACTTTGCATCAACAGTATTATATGTCAGACAGATTATTCATCTAATCCTCAAGCTGAATTTTGAGAGTCAGAGGGTGAATCTATGTGTGCTAGACTGTGCAGTTGTTACTGTGCAGTCATTTAGTACTTGCTTAAGTAAGTACTAAGCAAATACTAAATGACTGCACAGTAACCACTATTACCGTGCAGTCCCAGCACCCCAGGGGTTGTTTCTGACACTACTACGCAGTAGCTTGCTGCTACTGTGTGATAGCACTGGAGTCACAGCTCATGCCAGCTGATGCTACATCACCACAGCAATAAGCAACACCGCCATAGCATCACTATGGTGATGTAGCATCTCATGTAGATGTGCCCAAAATATAACTAACCAACTGAGAATTTGAGCAGGACAGGGGTTTCATTGAAAACAAACATCAATCTATACCCCTTCTATAAGCCTTCTAATTTTCTTTTGCCTAATTTTCATTGATACTGTGACAGAAACTAACATCTTACACTCATAAAAACTGCCAGGGCCTTAATAATCCTGTAGATTTGAGACCTCTTATCTAAATATAAGATTAGGAAGAAAAATAAAATAATAAAATGAAGAGAGGGCTGGTAAATAATGAAAATAAACCAGCTTCCCCAAAGTGCTACTTTCTGTTCTTTACCCTGCTTCCTCTTTCGATGGTACGTTCAATAAATTAATAAACAAAATGTCTTGGTAGCCAGTCTGTGGTATAATCTTCAAAGTAACAATTGGAATGAATTCTTTCTCTTTTCTCAGCTCTGTCTCAGGGTTGGTCAGTCTTTAATGAATTTTCCCATTATATGTTCCAGCTCATAGACCTCTTCTAAAGCTTCCCTAATTTTCTTCTAATGGTTATTTGCCGACAATCCCTACTCTAACATTATTGGTTCTTCCATTCCAAGATAGTAAGAAACTTCCAGAATGAAACAATTTATCTAAAAATGAAGAAAAGGATCTTTTCTTTCTCTCCTACTTAAGCATTTTTGTTGTTTAACTCAGCTGTTGCATGCTTTATAATAGGAAAATTCTATCTGCTGACTTAAATATTTTTCTCTAATGAAAGAAAGGAACTGATAATGACACTGATCTAGACTCTCTGAGAATCTGGCTCACAGAGTATATTTATGAACTATAAGCATATAAGTAGGAAACTATTTTTACTCTGAATGTGGAAAAAGATATGAAAGGTTTCTTTGTTTTTCTTTCTTTGTTTTCCCCACTTCTCAAAATGTCAGTATACTGACCTGGATTTCAAGACTGTCCATGTGCAGTTGTTACATGCATATGCACATAAAGACATATATCAATCGAGTCAATTGAATATGTAAACTGGGTACACAAACAACCCTGAATTCTGACCTGTGGGAAAACATATAACCCGTTATAGCATCAGCTTGGTGTGATGAAATCAGTATCTACCCCTGCAATTTGCAAAGCCTTTTGAAACATTGATCTGTCTAATAAGACTGGGGTAAAGAAACAAATAACAGTCCCTCCCCAGAACTTTAGTTTTATGTAGCTTTTTAAAAATTGCCTCAGAAATTAAACCCCATCTTCCCCCTGTGCCAAATGAAAGCCAAGTAAATCCATTAGTCTTGACAGGAGTGTGGTAGCGGACTCCTGAGCTGCATTCTTCTGAAGTGTTCCTATGATTAAAGATAAAAACATTTGGTAAATGCATATACCATTTTCCTTCAATTCATTGTTCCTTTGGGGTCTAAACACTTTACACTTAGGCTGCATATGGATATTTGGGGAGGTTAGAGGGAGGATAGATCATGTTAAAAATGGCTACTCGCTCTGACTTAGTTTGGCCAGGTACAGACCTTACACTAGTTTGGTGGATCTATATGTGAACTCTACAGAAGTTCAGCTAGATCAGTCTAAAAATGGCTGACCTAATTTAAGTGCATGTCTGAGATAATTTAACTTAGCTCAAGTCCAATGAGACCTCTTTAACTGAACGTCTGTACAGTTCCCTGTGTAGGCTCAGAGCTGGAAAGTTCAGCCACTGGCCCCAACCCTGGGGCTGCATTTTTCTGTCCCCCTTCCTGGAACCCCAGCTCCTCCTCCCACCCCCAGATGGACAACCCCCACTCCATGGACCAGCCAGCCACAACCCTAGCCCACCAAATCCCCCATTCTACAAGCTGCTTCTGGTGCTAGTTTTGTCAGTATTCCCTGATGCCAGGAGCTAAGGAAGTAAGTTGGCATGGAGGGAGGGATAGGGGAAATAGATTTATTGGGCAGGGATTGTTTTTTCTGAAGATATGGGAGATGGAGGGGGCTAAACATAGCTCTGGTCCCAGGGAGTGGGGGAGAGAGCCCCTCAATCCTCCCAAGTTCCCCTATCATGGACCCTTTGAGTCCCCATGACCCTGCCAAACCCTCACAGACCCCAGCAACCCCTCTGTAGGCTCTGCCTGCCACCCAATCCTCCCACTGACCCTACCTATCCTCCCCATACCCTGAGACCCTCTAATCCCCCCCAGAGC
>NW_017728947.1:36697967-36717036 GCF_001723895.1 Crocodylus porosus
CCACCCCCCCGCCTGCCTCCCGTTCACTCCCCCACTAGCCGTACCTACCTTAGATCAGGTGGTTATTTTTAATTAAGTCTATCCTCTCCCCAGCCTCCCTGAATATCTGTTCACAGCCTTAAACTTCTGTACATGCAGGTAGAATAGAATTATTTGATTTGTTTCTCCCGGAATATAAAGAACAGTAATTTCCTGATGATCTTCCAAGGTCCCTTCCAGCCCTAATGTCTATGAAATCTATAAAATTTAATCTGCAGGGCAGGGAACCTCCAGCAGGAGAAGTATCATTTTAAGATTCAAGTATGTAAGTCAAGATTTGAAGGGAAATAGTAGTGTTCATTCTGGCCTTGGCAATTTGGCTATTTTATTACCATATTAACTCTACCAACAGAAGGCATAAATATGTAGATAAATATTTTAAATTCATGCATTTTTAAGGCTTTAAGCAGTTGGGGGTATATATTTTCTTCCTCTATATCTTATATACGTCAGAGCACATTGTTAGCAGTTAAAGAAATAGTTAATGAAATTATATTCTCACCCCATTGTAGATTAATAATTCACTGCACTCCAAACTCAGCTTCTAAAGGAGAAGGGATTTTCCACTTTTCCATATATTGAAAGATGACCACTATCATCTGGACAGCAGATTGGATGGGACACTTCCCCTAACACACTATGCCTGATTGTTTCAGAAAGAAAATTAGTTAGCCCAGATCCCCATAGTATGTAGAAACCCAAACAGAAATTAGGCACCGACAGGCTTTTCTGGGTCTAGCATTAGAAGTAGGGTATGCCACAGAAGCTGCCATCAGTGTATGCCTCAGCTATATTGTCTGTAAAATTTGTCTTCAATATCACTGCCAAATAAGCATGTCCCCAGATTCCACTTGGTTTATATGTAAGTGGTTTCATTTACTTACAAAGGAACATGATATTAAAATATAGATCTTCTCTTCCCTTCTGAGGAAGTTTGCCTGGGAACAGATATTTGATATTGTGGAACACCCCTGCAGCAAAATGTTCCTAGCTGTTCTTCATTTCTTCCTGAATAGTGTTCTTGCTGTCACTAGATGGCACTTTCTCTCTCTTTATGTGTAATTGCTAGAGTTATTATAGCTTCTTAATACAGACAGATGCCCACTGTGCTGTTTTGCCCTGCTTTCAGAGCTCAGTGTTTGTGTTTAAAGACATTTAATTAAGTAATAACATCTGACAAATGAAGCTTTTTTCAAGTGAAAATCCATGAAAAGTGGGAAATTGTTGAACCTGAAGGCAACTGAGGACTCATTTGAAAAATCATTACATAAGAAAAATGATTGTGGTGAAAGACAATTTTATATCTAGATAAAAAACTAGACAAGAAAGATTTATTTTTTGATTTTTTTAAATGTTTATCTTTCCTGAAAGAAAAGGGCCACACTGTTTAAAAATCTTTACAATTATCATGGTATTTCTCATAGAAATATAATTTTTTGGTGTTCTGGATGAATTCCAAATTGTCTGCTTGCATTTAGAGTTTATGAAAATGCCCTGCATGGATGTAACTGAAAAATTATTCTACATTTCACTTTGCAAAACACAAAATGGACTCAGTGTTCTTTTCCAAAAGTGGATGCTGCCTTTCTGTGGGGGGTAAGCATAAAAATTCATGAATGCAAATGTTTCATATAAGTTTTACTATTATTATTTTAAATGGACTTTTGCATTTATGTGCGCTGCTTTATCTGCCACCACGGTACAGAATTTAGTAAATATAACATATGATGACACCAGTGTCATAGTGCGACCTCAAAGCTAATACCTCTGGATACTTGGAAGTAAAGGAAAAGATGTCTGGTTATTCTGTGCATTTATCCTTGTAAGAACAGAGGTTAGCCTTACATTTCCCTCTCACCATTGTTATCCATTGTGTTTTGTACATAGTTATGTAAAGGTAGAGAAGTTGTTATGATTCATTCTTCATTACACTACAATTTTAAATGCAAGTTAGCCTCTCTTATGAGTCTGCTAAAGTCACTGTGATGAGTCAATTCAAGATGTTTATAACAGCATGAGTCACACAGATGCTATTCTCTCACTCTTTCATGGCGACCCAATCATGTTTTATTTTTTTCTGTTTTCTTTCTTTGTTGTTTTCCTTAATCTGAAGCAAAAGTCCCCCAGACTGAAAGTTCATATTTCACTCTCTGTGCATGAAAAACAGAAAAATAATAGTCGTTGCATTTCACTGTTCTGTGCATGTGTTTCTAGTGGTAGTCAACATAGATATCCTTTGGGAAGGAAGGAAAGAAAGCCACAGAGACAAGAATATAAGTAATTTTTCACTGAAAATTATATTTAAACTGGGCTAATCCATTACTCTTATGTTTAAAGTGCCTTTTATGCCTGTGGATGAAGAGGTACTTCTAATACTATTCTGTAAAAAAAGGAAGAATTTCCTTTATTTTTTTAACTGGTACATTTGCTCTTTAGAACTCTTAAAACCCCCAAATTCACAAATTATTTTTCCACATATTATTGATATTGTGATACTGGCCCCCAAAGTGGCCCCCAATGTACTGGGAGCTTGTCAAACATAAAGGAAATTAGGATACCTCCTCCCCACAACCCTAAATAAGTGAAAAACAGATTGGGGGTGGGGGTGGAGGAGATACAGCATAAAATAAAGTTTTAGGGTTATGATTGGCACATATCTAGTTATTTTTAATAAATATGTCAACATATTTATATTATTAGATTGATTTATTGATTTCTGACAAGGACTACT
Organism: Crocodylus porosus; assembly: GCF_001723895.1. NCBI lineage: Eukaryota > Metazoa > Chordata > Crocodylia > Crocodylidae > Crocodylus > Crocodylus porosus. The sequence goes on from NW_017728947.1 coordinate 36,700,738, forward strand.
GTCTTATTTGGGGATGGGGGAGTTGAGGACTTGTGGTTTGAAATTAAGGACAAGAATATTGGGAAGGGATTGTGGGAGTAAGAAGAGAGTGAGTAAACAGGAACAAAAGGGAGAGTGAGGATAGGATTTCTAATTTCTCCCCTTTAGGAATTTGGTGGTTCAGTAGGAAAGCCAGCTTGGTGACTCATGTGTCAGCTTCCATTGTCTGAGAACAAGACAAAAGAGTGCATGGCTACGTTTGGAGGGAAACATGTTTTTATGTTTTGTGCGAAATTCACTATTTCCCTTTTTTTTTAAAGCAATACAAGCCATTTTGAATTGGAAATCAATCCATTCTTTTCTGAAAAAGCTCACATCAGAAAATCAGTATAGCAGTATAGCCATTCTCAGCCATATATAATTACACACACATATACACAGTCCTGACCAACTAATACCGAGAGCACTTTGAAAAGGCACCTGCCAAAAATGTCTACCTACCCTAGTTACCATCTTCTTTAATTGTATTCCTGTTTAAAAATATATGTAAAGTAAAAGCTCTGTTATCCATCATGAGTGGGGAATGGGAGGTGCCAGTAATCTAACAATGCCTGTTACCTGAGGCAGAGGTTTTCATCTGGACACTAAGTGGCAAAGTGGGGTGGGCAGTGGCGGCAGCTGGACGCAGAACAGAGGCGGTGCAGGGTGGTGAGCAGCATTGGCAGTGGCAGCTGGTTACTAAAATGCTGGTTAACACAGCTTTTATTGTATGTATGTATTTGTACATGGTGGAGATTCAAGATTAAGAAAAAGGGGGTGCAGCAGACTGTAAGTCTTGAAATCATGAGAAAATGGGTGTGAATAATAGCTGTAATCCCTGGGGTAGTGTGGAAGGAAGGCCAGGCAGCAAGCAAGGGGAAGGAAAGAGTAACCCACCCACTGCTACTGCTGTCCCCTGCTGAGCACAGTACAAGGCAGGCACTCCTTGGGCAGGAGTAGGGCAGGAGCAGTTCTGAGGCTTCCCTCGTGCCCAGGGAAGCTTTTCCTATTTCCTGCCCTTTCTCCCCGCCTGGTCTAACCGGGTGTCCCCTGCCAGCTTAGGGGCTCCAGTTGTGGGGGTCACTTACACACAATACCAGGCCCTGAAGGGTACAGCAGCAGGAATGGGAAGAGCTCCCTTTCCTGTTTTTACTCCTTGTTCAGACTTCCATGAGATCTGCCAGTGGGTAGTGCGGAGCGGGAAGAGGGAACCGCCCAATATCCCAAGCTGAATCTAGCTCCCTGTACAGTTGTTTTCCACATCCAACAGTTGAAGCAGGCCAGGAGCAGCTTGGGGGTCTTCAAGCCCCCAAGGCCAGGTCAGATAGGTATAGCAAGCCGCGTTTGCATACTAGGCAAACCTTGGATGGGAAGCGAGGGGTGGGGGGGGTCACTGAGTCCTGGAAAGGAAGGGCCTTACCTACTTTGGGGACTCAAAAAAAGTGACCAACTGCTGCTGCTGTCATGACTTACTCTACATGCTCCAATTGTTACTCTGACAGAAGCAGTAAAGTAGGCATGCACCTGGCTGATGTTGCAACAGCAGCACCATCGGGCTACCTCTGTTGCTGGAGTCTGAACTCTTTAGGTTGAACGAACCACTCTGGCACCCCTAACAAGTCAACACTTCAGGACTGGTACACCTCTCCCACTAAACTTACTCTCCAGGTTCACCCTTTCTGTGCCTGCTCTTTCCTTGCCCCCCCATCTCCCCTGCCAGCTTGGAGGCTCCAGCCATGCCTCACCCCATTCCCCATAGTGCAACTTCAGTTCCTTCCTGGAGGCTTTGGAGGACGCAGGCATCCAGAGCTGTGGAGAACTAGAGCCCCTTGGCTTAAACTCTGGAGAACTGGCCCTGGCACAAAATTCCAACAGAAATAAGTGCAGTGATATGCACATCCCTCATCCTCCTTACACAGTGTCTGTAGGATAGAGTTGAAGGGAGAGACAGATTACGGTCAGGAGGCAGAAAATGAGTCTGGCTAAACAAGGGGCAACAAGGATTAAGACCGACATTTTGTAAGCATAGAAGGGACCAGGAGAAAGGAGATAAAGAGCAGACTTGGAGAAAATGATGTAGAAGGGTTTGAACTTGGCAGTAACAGACAGAAGGCTCTGTGAGCAGTGGGGTCTCTTCAGTCTCACTAGTCCCCTTCCATTAGTAAATATCTGTGAAGCACGCTTGCATAGCATGTATTTCTGTCTGTAGTGGTAGTCCATATAGTAGTAAGTTGCCATCCTTTATCAATTTCTCCTTTGGCTCAGATGGCAGAAGTATTAAGGGGTGATGGACTCTCCGGGTTCCAGCCCAGTTGGTAACTATAAGAGTGGCAAAAAGATAAGTTGGGGTTTTGCTTATTCCTTTTTGTTTGCTAGGGATTTTTTAAAGTAGGATATTGCATGTACAAAACACACCAATATACAGAGCAGTTGTCCAGTGAGGGAAAAATACTGTGTGATCACACAATTAAAAATGATAATAATGCATCCTTACAAGAGAGAGTAAATTAAGCTCGTAAAAGAACCTTAATACTCTTATTTCCTAACTTTTGATTGACTGATTTTATAACCTTAATAATTTTCCTTGTATATATAAATCTGATATGAAATAAACATTACAAATGAATAAGAATTATATAAAACTCTTTCCTATTCCCGGTTATTTCCAACCAAGCCATGCATAGTATTAAGGAGAGAACAAAAAGGCAGATGACTCTGCTAAGGGGCTACGGGCTTATTAGAGAACAAGATGCTAAGTTAGGCTGAGATAATATCTGAATATATGCATATGCCTTTAAGAGAAACTTTAAAGTTGGGCATGAAATTGATTATCCAAAGAAATCAATACAATCCTAGATAAATTTCTGATGCAGAATGAACAATAGAATGGGGAACACATATGGTTGAATATCTGTGAGGGGAAATAATAGGAGGCAGATCAATGTTACTAGGAAGGTACCAGGGATCCACCACAGGTGATGGTAGAAGAGGATGTTCCACAGTTTCTGAAGCCAGGGGCTACTTCTTGGCATGCTGACTAGCTGAAAGGATGCAAGGGGATGTGGAAGGTATTCTTGTAAGCTCAGTTATATGTTCATTCGTGTTTTATTAACATGTGGAGTGTTAGTATATTTTTATTATAAATGTGTAATATAATGTTAAAATGTATACACACAAACCTTTAAGTTTTCTGTTCAGCTTTTTTTTTTTTTTTTTGGTATCAGTTGATAAGAAAATGGCATTTTATATTTTAAAGTTTTTAGTCTATAGACTTTCAAGATAAAAACATTCTTTCATTTAGATTCCAGATGAGCTTAAATGTTGGTAAGCTGTGAAGATGAAATTCCCCAGATGCAATAACCCATCAGGTTCTGTCAATCACAGCTTGTTAGGTGTGGTGACACAAACTAATGCAACGTGACCAATATACAACCTGAAGTTGCTCATCAGAATGTACTGGTGGCATCTAGGGAAATCAGACACACACACATACACACACACACAAACACGCATATGTGAAGCAGCCTAAAACTTTTCTGAAACACCATTGAGAAAGAAATAACAGTTCTCAAGTAAGCTACTGTTTAAGAGAAAACTATAATGCTTGAAGTATGATGATATTTTTACGAGGTATTCTGTCTTATTTGTTAGAGATGATATGGATTGGCAGAGGGATAGGGTCAGAACTGGAATACCTGAAACTTTCAGATGGCCAAAGATATACTGTATTGAATGGCCAAGAAAAAGGTATTTTAAATGACATGTAGAAATAAGCAGAACAAGGCAGCATTTGATAAACAAGGAAACCCCGCTGGGGTACCTGTCTAGACAGACTGCCAAAAATTCTGAGGTTACAAATAGTTAATGGAACTCTTTTTACAATAATTGGTATATAACATTTACACTGAGAATTTTAAAAACTTAACCTTGAAAGTTAATTTAATTTCTATCATACCATCAATTTGTTAAAGTAAATTGTAGGCTTGTCTACATAACATGGCAGTATTCTTTAATTTAAGGTCTGCCACTTCAGGGAAGTTTTTTGTTTGTTGGTTTGTTTTGTTTTTGGGGGATTTTTTTGAAGTCTCAGACACACAATTACTATTCCACTTGCCTTCTACTTCCTCAAATAATTGATTAAATCTTTGGATGAAAACTGTTAGATAGTAAAGAATATAATATTTATCACCTAATTGCCTACACTTGTGCTTCAAGCCAAGAAATGGGCCAGCATTTTCAAATACGGTCACCTGTGTTAGCCTTCTAACTCCATATTATGATGTTTACTATAAATATTTATGAGTAACCATCATTTTGATAACATGGACTTATTTCTTTATCGCTGCTCTTTACCTATGAGTTCAAATTGTTTAACTAGTGTGAAACAATTCGTCAGTTCCTTAGTAATAATCACTACTTTTATGCTATTTATGCATGCTTGATAAGAGGATGAACTAATTAAGCTAACATTCTCCTTGTCCCTTTGAGACTAAATACTGAAGTTGATATTTTTGCCAGTAAGGCTTAAATCTAAAAAGGCTTCTATGTACTCTTTATTTACTTAAGTCCTAAATCTAGATAATCAAATCCTCACACAAATATCATCTAACAGTCAGGTGTCTATATTTACTAGCTATGTGTTTTTTCACTAGGGAAAGTAGGGGCATGCCTACATTTGTGATAGGGTGTGTGTGCGTATATAAATAATATATATATAATATGTGTATATGCATGTGAATATATATATATATATAGTGTGTGTGTGTGTGTGTATATGTATGTACATATGTATGCATATGCACACACTATATATATTATTTATACATATATACACACTAATAATATAGTATATGTATATCTATGTGTGCATATATATATACACACACACACACATACACACACACTATATAGATATTATTTTATATTTTATATATATTATTTATATATAGCATGTAAATTATATAAAACTTGTATATAACATAGAATATATAGTATATAATTATATATAAATAAAATCACTGTGCTTCAATATTCACTGGAACAAAGAAAGAGACAAAGAACTAAAATTTTACTTTATAAATGCCCTTGTGGTTAGGCCACTGAGGTTGTGGCTAGCATTACCTTTGAAGCATTTCAAATACCATTTTAAGGGCCAGATGTACTGTATATGAAACAGTACCTGCCCTTTGAAACATTCCAGACGTGGTTGAAGCACTCCAAAATAGTACCTCTTGAAATAAGGTACTATTTTGAAGCACTTCACTTCTTGTTACATCTTTCATGGATACACAGGATTCATAGGTTCTCCAGTCTTCAGTCTGTTGTGCTACCTGCCTCTAATGCTGATAGTAGGGAATTTCCCCTTCCACAATCCCACAGTACTCCACTTTGCCCCCTCCAATCACTGGTTCTCGCTCCTGAGTCTCAGATGTTCTGACACTATGGTGCAGCTCAGGACACTGCTGGGCACTTAGGGCACTGCCACATAAGAGGTACTGGTTTCCTGAGGCATTCCCCATGGAGTATCTTCATACATCCCCTGCAGGACACATGTGCCCTTTCCACTGATGCTGGGATTCCAGCTCTCTAGTCCCCAATCCCCCTGCCCTAGAAACACACACACGCCTTTTCTACTACAGCAAGAGGTTTGGGAGATTTGGGACCAGAGAGCTGGAATCCCCAAATCCCTCAGTCCCCCATCACTCTCCCCTGTCAGATCCTTGTTTGTCCCTTCTACATAATCAGCACTCCTCCTGCCACCTTTAGAGCTAGGATTTCCAGCTTCCAGTCCCCTCTACATCTCTGTTATGGTAAGACAAGGAGAGGAGAGATACAGGGAATTGAAAGCTTGAGAAACAAAATCCCAGCAGTGGGGTGACCCTGTTGCTTGCACAAACACTTGTATTCACCTTGCTGTCCTATACACCAGACCCTACACCCTACCCCTCACCAAACCAATGTGCCACTCCCTTCCAATGTTGGGGGAGCAAGAAGTGGGGAAAGCAGACCCCCAAGTTACAACAGCCACCTGGCTGGGGAGCACACAGCTGCATACACCTGCAGAAATGTTGAAGCACTCTAGGCTAGACAGTATAGCAGGTTCTGTACGTATGGCCCATGGCTTGACATGGACTCTCAGACAGACTTCAAAACATACTAATGTTACATCAGTTTGGAAAGTCCATGGTAAACCCCCAACTCTGTTGAATACTAGATTATTTGTGTAAAGTGGAGCAGGCAGTAGATCAAGAGAGACTCAAACCAGAATATCCTATAGCTTGGTGATTCAAAACTCTGATAGGATGCAAGTGATTTGGGCTGAATAAAGCAAAGCAGGGATTTAAAAACAGGTGCCCTGCTTCCCACACTAATGCTCTAACAACAGGGCCTTTGTTTATTTCTTGTGAAAGGACTGTCTTAGACATATCACTCTAGAAGCAGGTTTACAGCTGAGAAACCCAAGAAGACATACCTGCTTCCACCCTAGAGTTAGATGACTGAGTTGCAATGTTCAAGTGCTTAATAACTGAGAAATGGGAGACCTGGTGATGTATCTGGAAGTTGATTTAAGAATATTTTCACTCAGCATGATGGCTTTGATCCCACTCGTAAGCACCTGTGTAAGGCACTTAGGCACTCAAGTTGCAGCAAGGGAGGTTTAAGTTGAATGTTAGGAAAAAGGTGTCTCACTAGGAGGGTGATGAGTCCCTGGAACGAGTTGCCTAGAGAGGTGATAGAATTTCCATCCTTGGAGGTTTTTAAGACCTGGGTAGACAAAGCCCTGGGATGATCTAGTTGGGGATGGTCTTGCTTTGAACAGGGAGCTGAACTAAATGACCTTTCTGAGGTCCCTTCCAACCCTAATTTTCTATGAATCTATTATGCAGGAAGCCTAAGTGCTCTACTAAAGATAAAGATTCTACCAGGCAGGAGGGCCTTAATGTTGATAGGACAGAGCATATTGGATCATCAATATTGCAACTCAGTATCATGAGCTGGACTGAGGTTGTTTGATATATGAAGCTTTTTGGTTTCTGTCAGCTTGGTGATAGTCATCATGTAATGAACATTTTTTATAAATTATTTTGCTTCTTTCAAGTCCTTTCATTTACCCTGTAATTACATTACCCCATATGTTTTGTTGTTGTTGTTTTTTATGTAATTCTGTATTTGCCTTCAATAGGACATTCAGGAAGTGATTGCCAGAGAAAGAATTAACCCAATGAGTTATTGTACCTCGAAAATACTAATAAAGCCACTTTAATACTTTGATTCTTCTCTTTCAAAATTTTAGATGAGCTTTGGATTTACAAAAAAAGACACCACCTGGTATAAATTAATCTTTTTTGCATGATATAGCAATCAACAATGGCAGCTATGAACAGAAGGAAAGGGATTTCAGGTTTTGGGGAAGGAAAAGACAAGTGGAATAATCACTAGTCTTCTCTCTAAAAAAGAAAAAGGACACTGGTAAGAACAGCCCCTTCACTAAAATGGAAAGCTCTTATGCCTGTGCTCTTTCTGTTTCTTTTTTATTGTTATGATTTCTTTTTGAAGCACGATATCATGCTGATGAACCACATCTTGCTAATGAGGCTTGATGAAAATAAGCTAAATTGTTCTCTCATTTTCATTCATGTAAATATGGTTTAACTATAAAATTCAATAGTTAGTTCTGACATGTTGGGTATTTGAGATCTGAATATGACGCAAAGTAGCAAACTTTGAATGTACTGAATGTACCTTTCCCTTTCTTCCACCCTCCCAGAAGGAAAGATAGACAACAAACTAGGCATGACTTTGAAAGCAGGACATGTCTAGATTTCAGACAAAACGGTGACACAAACAGACATGCTGGGTAGCAACTCATGCTCTACAGCCTGGATAAGAAGCAATGTAGCTGAATCCATGTTGAGCCAACGACAGGTAATTGTCACTGACCCTTTATAGTGCCAAATATTTCATCTTTGATGCACACAGTACATGGATACACTTCTGCCATTTGTGAGTGTTGAGCCATGTTTGAGGGTGCCACTGCAAGATAAAATATGCTTGCAGTTCAAACATGGCCTTATCCTTTGGAGTCTGAAGATGTAGGAAAGTCATGGGACTTTTACCTTGCTGTCATGAATTCCTTTTCTTTTACACTATCAAAATTGTGGAGGTCTATTTAGACTCTGCAGAGTTGAATAACACATCCAAATCTCTCCTCAAGATTCTAAAAATCCCAAACCCACAAAAGATACCAGTGGAAATTAATAGTCTGAAGAAGCATTAAGTTATACTACTATACCTTAGCATTGAAGAACTTACCTTTATGGAGCTTCTGTAGTCAGCTAAAGACAATTAAAATGACCCCTACAGAATCTGTACCATGAAGAGCTAGCATCTCTTCCATCCAAGGGATCTATGAATTAGAAGATGGACCCCTGAATAACTAAAGTCAATGAATAGTCCTATAAATTGTATCTATCACTGTCTAATCTAAGTAGTGGAAAGAAATATGGGACAGAAAATAGGAGAGGAAGCAAGTTAACCAAAGCACTTTAAAAATCTTCCAAGTTGTGTGTTGTGGTCTAGTATGCTAGATTCACAAAAATGATCCTCTGCACAGAAGTAACTCAAATTACATAGATTTGAGCCTATAGAATGGATGCCGAGATTTAACTTTACAGCTACACTATGGCAAATCGTATTGTTTGGAGCCATTATTATAGAGAACCGTTGTAGTTATGAAGAAGATACCTATAAAATGAACTGTGCAGACATATTATATACACAGAAATATAAGAAAATCAGCAGTTCTCTTAAAAGGGAAACAGGATAATCAAATGCCTGAGTAAGAAAATGAGGCACTTTAAATGTTTTGTTATATTTTCCAATCTGTACAGTCAGTCATCCGATTTCCTTTTTTTTTTCTTCCCCTGCCTCATCAGGAAGTTGCAAATATGCAGCTGCTTGCTCAATAGAGTTAATGAATTCCAGCACAGGTGCTCTTGATTGTATTGCATAATCGAAGCCCTTTTTCTTTATCCTAGCCTTGTCTTTGCATCTTTACTGTGCTTTAAATTTCCATTCCTGTTCGGAAGAAACAAGAGGTTTATGGCCTTCAGGGCTACAGATTGGGATTTATCTTAGCAAATAAAGGATGACTTTGTAAAAGGGGTTAATAAAAAGAAGCTGAGCCTGAAGCCAATTAAATTTTATGCAATGCAAATCCAATGAAGACTTTGTGATGGCATGATATTGGCACTGTTTATAACCTGATAGCAACTAGTATAATTGTACTTTCCCAGGTGACGGGACTTTTGTGAGCCATAGTTAAAACAATTGGAAATTTCCAAGTGGTGAATAAGTATGGTTCTACGTGGAATGAAGAACTATGCAATTAGAGCTACTCACATCTTAACAATAGGGGTAAAAAGACTGGCCCTGAAATTATCAAAAGTGTTCTTCTCAAATCCTCGCAGTCAGATTTCACCCTAAGTAGTTTTAAATTCACATTTATGTTTGTACCACAGAGAACTGTCAGAACATGTATTTGGGAAAGAAACCTTCTTTTGCTTTTGTTTTGTGAGAAAAGCTGAACGTCTGGTTTGGGCTATTTTAATGAAGAGAAAACCTTACCAGAGTTATCATGTCTCATTTTAATGACAGAATCTGGTGTCAGAACTTCTGTGACATTTGGGCTAAGGACAGAAATTACACACAAACCAGTTTAAGTGATCGGTAACTGGTTTAAACCTGTAACACAGCATAAGTTCAGTGCACATAAACCAGTTTCAAAATGGCTCAGATTGGTTTAAGATAAACCTGGCTGAATGTAGTGTCAGATTTAACTGATTGAGGTTGGACCAGTTTATGGAACTTCTGTCCCAGACCCCTGATATCATAAAGCAAATCCCTGTCGGGTAGACATGTAAACCCCAACTGTGTCATTCAGAAAAGCCAAGCTACCAAACCTCACTGTGCTGTGTAGCAGGCCTCTTTTGCTGTGCATTATGGCAAGTGCCAGTAGGCAGACTCCTGCTTGCAATCTGGAGAATTCATTAGAAGTGACTAAGCCCTGTGGATTCATTTTGTGGCAGATAAAAAAGAGCAAATTCAGAATTATTTGGCATTATTGACAGTGCAGTGCCACTGATGTTACAGATGGAATGAGCACATATTTGAGAGAGCTAATCAAACAGCTTGCAGCTTTGAGCTCTTTACCAAGCAAAATACACAGTAACAAACAGCAATAGAGCTGAGTGAAGTTGTTTATCATCACTTGGTTTGGCATAAGCAAATAAGGGTGTTGTTAGACTTTTCACTTGGCATGAGTTAAATGCATTTAAAACACGAGCATCCATATGTTAAAGCAGGAAAATTTGCTCCAAGTGTGCTGTAATCGTCTTACAGTTGCATCTTTTCAGGTAAGGAGTATCTCTGGGTGGGGTTATGCAAGACAAGTTGTGCTAATGTCAATCTACTTATAGGGCCAATATAAGCAAATTGCAGTCCTCTAGCATCCCAGGATGTAACCACTTCCAACCCTCCCAAATGGACAAGCTATTCTCCCAAACTCTACTGCCCTGGATGGATAGAGAGCCATGGCATAGATGGATAGCCTCCAGAGGGCTGGGCAGCCATGGGAATGCTGCAAGGTAGCCAGGGAGTTTTAGGGTAGACTTGGCAACTTCTGGCCATGCCCTTGCTTACCAGCTCTTTCGTGGTAGTCAGAACTGTGCAGGTAAGAGATGATAGATAATGTGTGACTGCTGACAGCACATACTAAATTGAATACCACAAAGTTAGCATTTGTAAATTGTAACACATAACAACACTGTAAGAGGGAAGAAATCAAATACATTCCAGTAAAGTAACAAAAAATTGGGAACAGTTTAGAAGATAGGGGACACATCTACACAAGACGCTATGACACAGTAGCAATAAGCTACTTCACCATAGCTCATTACTACCGTGCACTAGCATTGCTGGGCACTAACCATGATGTGACACTACTGCACAGCAGCATCAGGAAAAAAAAAACATGTGGCAATGGTACTGTGCAGTAATGCTGGTTAGTGCATATTCATTTACTTCACAGTTATTTAGTACTTGCTTATGCAAGCACTAAATGACTGCACAGTAATAACTGCACAGTCTACCACATGGGTAGACATGGCCAGGGTATTATACACTTGCTGAAAGCCAAGCAAAAACAAGAAGGGGAAATTCTCTGCCACCAGCAAGAGATGCAGGGAGTGCAACAAATTAAAATACTTTCAGTTGTTCTGCTCAAAGCAACACTAAAATATTGAAGAAGTTTATTACCAAAAATAGAAAACAAAACTAAGAATTCCTTTTTTTTTCTAGGGTTTGATTACATGTGAAATAGTGCTGATCTTGTTTTACAGTTCAAATACATCCGATTATTGAAGTGTATATTAAAACAAAACAAAACCCTAAACAGATCATAGATACAGCAGCTATAATGCAGCATTCAGAAGGAATTATGTTCCAGTATGCAGCCAGGATGAGCTTTTCCTCAGGTCAAGAAAGTTGCAGAACAAATACTAATGTATAAAGTCCTGAATGCAGATAACCATAAAGGAACCAAATTAAAAAAGTAAGAAGCAATGACAGAACTGCAAGTTCAAGGTTCAAAGATGCAATTTAACATCTTCTGTTTTACGGGCTGCTGATAGTATGTTCTACAGGATGGACTGTGCCGTATACCTCTAGGAGAGAAAAGTAAGCTGTGCCAGGAGAAGCAAGATAATGATGTTCTTTCCTTATCTGATAGCTGGACCAGCACTACTTATTCTGCAAAAACTTTCATCTTCAGATAATACTGTTAAATTGGTAGTGCTGTCTAATATGACTGAATTTCAAATGTCAATCAGAATCTCAAGTGAAAGAATGTTCTATACAGCGGGGAAGATAGGTAGGTAGATAGTAAAACAAATGTTCAGAATAGTTGCCAAGATTAGTATTGGACGAAGAGAAACCTCAGTTTGAATTAGACAAAATATTGAAATGTGTTAATGTATATTAATTTAACTCAAAAAAAGCAAGATAAGTGAACTAAGATGAATAAAAATGGAAGAAGTATCACTAGAGTTTGTCATTTCAGTTAGCCTTTTATTAATCAGGAAATACAGTTCGTGATTTATCCCTTCCTATGTTTATATTTTTCTGCCATGCTAAGAAGAATAATACATATGTGAGGGTGAGTGGGTGGGTGGTTGAGATGGAGGTCCGGTTCACTGGGGGGTGTTATTTGTCTGGAGGTGGGGGGGGTCAGGAGGGGCTAAGAATAGCTCCTGTTCCCAGTAGGGGAGAGAGCCCCCACCATTCCTCCAAGCCCACCCATGGACAAGCCCCCCTGATCCTGCCAAACCCTCCCAGACCCCACCACCCCTCATGGACACCACTAGCTCCAAATCCCCCCACAGACCCTCCTGGCCCCAATCTCCCTGCAGACCCTGTTTGCCCCCCATCTTGATCTGCCCATGGATGCTGCTTGCCCCCCCACCCTGATCCCTCCTGCATACCTGCTTGCTCCACTAATTCCCCTAAGCCCCACTCCTGCCCCCCCATCCCACCTTACCTTAGATAAGAAGGCCATTTTAAACTTGATCTAGCCTCCCCAAATGCCTCCCCAAATGCCCCCACAAATGCCCTAGAGACTGATTTAATCTATCTCCAGTGCAAAACATTGTTCTTTGTAAATTTAATCTTCTTTTCCAATTTTCTTTTTTTTCCACTTTAAAATATCCACATCAAAATGAATTTTGTTTCTTCCCCCTTTCTCCCTTCCAAGTTTTGTTGCTCTCTCTCTGATGATCATGGCCACATCTCATCCTTGTTTCCCTACAGTTAATTTTTTTTTTCTCTCAATGAGATGATGTTATCTCATAGGTTTCATTTACTTGCCATCATCATTTATGATATACCTAGTAGTGAGGTCCAGCCCGAGGGCTTAGTGTTTTTTATTTGTTAAACAGTAGCAATGAACTTCAGTCATGCTATAAATAAAGATCATGCCTATTCTGTGGAGTTCTACATTGAAAAGACTGGTAAGTGGTTCTCCTCCTGCAAGAGATTCTGGTCTACACCTCCTATAGCTTGTTCAGTAAATGGTGCCTTTCCCATACCAAAGCTAAATTACATCATTGTATTGAAAGACAAAGACGGGGATTATTATCTTCCTTCTTTAAAATAGCAGATGAACTGAAAAAGGAATCTAAATCCAAACTCCCTGATCTGAAACTGACTATATATTTCTGGAAGTGAGTTGGCTCTTTGCAACTTAAGAAGGCATACACTTAACAAGAACCAGTGAACACAGTGGCAATTTCCACCAGTTTGGGGGTAAAATCTTGGAACTACTTCAGTATATTGAAGCATTGACTAGGGTGAACAACTTTAGGGTGTGAGAGAGAAACTACATTTTTTATGTGGATTACTCAAGTTTTCCAACTCAAAGAATTTTGGTACCAAGGCCCAGATCCAAAAAAGGATTTATGTGCCTATCATGGGACTTGAGTGAAATTTTAAGTACATAAGTTTCAGATCCATGATCTTGAATCCCTCCCCCTTTCCTTAATCCCTTGTTACCTGACACACGCAATTGCTACCTAATACTGGAGGATAAATATATTCAATAAAGGCCACCTGATGTTCTGTTGGCAACTAAAAGTTCTGTTTCTGGGCAAATCACAGTAATGCTTCAGTTTTAACCTTAACATCTACTTCACAACCAAGCCCAAGAAAGATTCATAAGATTAATGCTCTTCTGCATAAATCCCCTGAGGAGCTAGATCCTTCACTCATATTCAGAGGATGAGCAACACAAACCAAATCTAGTGGGCTCCTTGCCAAATGCAGTAGCCAGTACAAGTCTTTAAAAACACAGTGGGCATGTTTACACGAGAGATTTACTGCGGAGTAGACTAAATGGCTCCATAGTAAACATCTTGGGATCTACACATGTGGGCTTATTAGAGCACAGGAAACTAATAAACTCACAGGAGAGCAGTACTTGTAAATATAAGTACTATCCTGCTGTGGAGTTTTTTTACTTTGCAACAGTGCACATGTAGATGCCGATGTGGATGGCTAGGGCATGAGGGTGCTTCAGTATGTGGCCTACTTGGTGGGTAGTTATGTACTGGAGCACCCTTGTGCCCCAGCCAGTCCCTCTGCAGCACCTTGCACTGGGTTGGAGCAGTCCTGGGCTAGCAGGCTGACCTCCAGGGCCTCCTGCCAGCTGGAGATGATCTGACTGGCTCAATGTGCTGTGGTCCCAGGTGCATGTGTAGACTAGGAACTATAAAGTAGCATGATATGCACCAGGGTTTTAGCTGCTCAATCCCTTTTTGTGATGGTAGGTTCAAAACCTGGAGCTGTCCGGGGAGCACAGCTGACAATTATCTGGTCCAAGACAGGGACTGCAGGGTACAAAAGGCATATAGGTTCCCGGAAAGGAGAGCCCCTCCCCTCCCCACCCCTCCCAACCCCCAATGGGGATCTTGAAACCTCACTCCCTGGAAACCCATTTTTAGCATTGGGACTAGGGCCATATTGGTCCTGATGCCAACCCCTGTCCTGATGCTGGTGCTGGGTCAAGCTGATTGTATTCTTCTTCTGGTAAAGCACTGTTTTGTTTTGGGTTTTTTTTTTCCATGCCCATCATCATTCTTTAAGGCTAGAACTTCTGTAGCCGAAGGGAGAGGATTGGCTGCCTGTGGAAGGGGAGGGGTACTGTAACAACCCAGCCAAAGGGGCTAAGACACCAGTAACTAGAAAAGACACCAAGTGATGAGCAGGCTGAGCAAGCTGCCAGCTACAGGTAAGGGCAGGGACCCCTCAAGGAGGCATGACAGGCTTGGAGCAGAGCCTAATCCCCTCTACCCCCTCTTTTTTTTTTTTTTTTTTGCAAAACCCAACTTTCAGCTAGCTAGCTAAAGAAACAATAGTAGGAAGGTAGTGGGTTGATAGCCCCTGGGCCAACTAGGCAGCTGACTGAGGGGAGGGGATTAACTGGGAATAAACCCTTCCTCAAGGCTGAGGCAGGGGGACTGGCACTTGCAGGAGAGAAGGATGGAGCCCTACAGGAAGACAAAGATGAAGTTAAGCCCAGCAAGAGGGGCTGTGGTCTGAGAGGAAGAACCTATGATGATGGAAAGAGAATGAATGAGGATACAGGAAATACACATAACTTTTTATTTTAATTCAGGAAGGATCCTGGGAGAGTGAGTGCATCCAGAAGGCTGAGGATTATTTTAACTGAGGAGGAGTCCTGGGGACTGTACCCAGAAGATTGGGAATTGTTTATATTGGCCCAGAAGGAGTCTGGCAGAGAAAGATGGCCATTTATATGACCCAGTAGCGGTTTGCTTTTCTTCTTTTTCTCTGCTTATTTGTTGGTAACACCCAGTGGACCCGGGCAGCTGTAAGGGGAGGTACAAAGGCCATACAACCAAGTGCTCAGAACCCCAAGAGTTTCCCTTTATGTTGTTGTTCTTGCTGTTGTTAACTCTTTTTTAAATATTTTGTGATGGTCTTGGAGAGGGAGGGAGGGCAGCTGCCTCTACCACCTAGAGGCCCAGGAGGGGGCTGAAGCCTCAGAGGGAGGCAGAGGTCCTGACTGAAGTTAGGTGGTCTGGGACCCAACAGGGTTGAAGCCCCCAGCTAAAGACAGGGGGAGACAGCAGGGGACAGATAGGCATCCCACACTACCCAGGTAAGTCAATAGCCAGGGAATGAGGAGGGGAGGCAGGGAACCCTCAGTTAGTCCCTTTTTACCCACAGGCAGCCTCCTAAACAACCTACTAACTCTAACATCAATGCATGGCAGGTGAGAGAGGAGACAGAATAGGGGTCTGGGATAAAGAGATAGTGGCCACAGAGGCACCAGAAGGTGACGCGACCACCCCTTGAGGTGCACCCTGTTACAGTGCCATACAAGAACAAAGAAGTTCTGTATATTTTGTGGCATACCTTTGTGGATGGTTTGCCACTTTATATAGCTACAAGTCACCTAAATATGTAGCAGTGTTACTATTTATGGTGCAATTAACACATTGATCATACTGTATGGCTAGTATTTGCCTGGAGCCTCATGGTGAAAATCTCTCCCTAATATCC
Organism: Crocodylus porosus; assembly: GCF_001723895.1. Classification (NCBI taxonomy): domain Eukaryota; kingdom Metazoa; phylum Chordata; order Crocodylia; family Crocodylidae; genus Crocodylus; species Crocodylus porosus. The sequence continues at coordinate 36,716,893 of NW_017728947.1, forward strand.
AACTTAAATTTCCCTTGCCCTCTTTCCCTTCAAGGCCATTACTCCTTTTATTTTCTTCTGTAGCTACAGAGAGAATATTTCCCTATCCTCTTGATAAGCACTGAGGTATTTGAAGACTGTTATAAAATTCCTCCTTCCCTTCCC
>NW_017728947.1:36717146-36728346 GCF_001723895.1 Crocodylus porosus
AAGCCCCAGTCTTATCTTATCCAGACTACATGATCTCAGTTCTTCCAACCTCTTTTGTGAATCATGTTTCTTAGACCTAAGCTCATGTTGTTGTTCCCTGCTGGACTCTTTCAAATTTTTTCTAAGTCTTTCTTGAAATGTGGTACCCATAATCGACACAGAACTCCAAGCAAGGCTTTACCAGAGCTTCACTGACTTAGAATAAATTCTCCTTGTAATACAGCCTATACACCATTGGCTTTTCTTTTGCTAAAAGAGCACATACAACTGGCTTACCCCAAGATTAACCTCAGGTACTTTTCTGCAGTATTGCAGCCTAAGTAGTTGTTTCCCCAGTCTATATTTGTGCATATGATTGTTCTGCCCTAAGGTGCAGGAATTAACATTGTCCTTATTGAATTTATTTGAATTATTTTTTAATCATTTCTTCAATTCAAGGTCATGCTGAATCCCTATCCTATCGAAGTTCCTTCAACTGCCCCCATCTTTGTGTAATCTGTTAATTTGCTAAATTTTCAGTCAGTCCCATGCTACAAATCATTAATGATGCTAGATCTTAGACAGAACCCTGGGAAACTCCACTTGATACTGCCTCTCAACGACACTGAGACACCAATAACTACACCTTAGAGATGAGGATCCAAATACTTCTATATCCACATTGCAGTACATTCCTCATCTAGTCTTTATTTCTTTAGCATATTAATGTGACTGTTATGCAATACAGTGTCAAAAGCCCTGCCACAATCAAGGTGTAGCACCAACCAGTATTCCCCCACCCACTGAATCCACAGAGCCTGTTACCTTGTCATGGAAGGAAACTAGGTTGGTCAGGCATTACTTGCTCTTGATGTGTATCCAGACTTGCTTACCCCTAATCTGTAGCAACATTACACAATAACTATCTAATTATGTTTAAGGCATTTTATGTTCACTGTGCCATTGTTAAATAGATAAACCGAGGAGAGATGACATTTCAAAAGATAATCTACACACATTTTGTTATTTTATCTTAGTGTGAATTGTAAACAATCCAAGTATTTTCTAACTTCTGGCTGGCTAATTCATCAAACAATCAAAATCTGTGTTCTTTCCCCAGTTATAAAAGGAATTCTGTTAAGGGATATGATGAATATATTTAGCTTCTATTTTTTAAATCAGTATGAAAGAAGGGTGTTTTTTGCTGAACCCTTAAGAGAAGTACTTGTTTACAGCAAAATGTTGGTATAATAAATTTCATTAGAATGAAAATATCAATAGAACTAAAAAAAAGTAAATCTCTGGCCCACCTCCAGTACAAACCTTGATTACTGCATGTCAGTATAACAAATTTCAGTGCACTGAATTTCAGTTTAATTAGCATAATGTGTGAGCTCGGGGTGTGATATTATAACCAATAGAATAAATTCCAATAGCAAATACTACAACAGTTTAAATCAAATGTTAAAAGAAAACATGGCTATTCGTATCATGGAAAACTTCCCTTTTCTCCCATTATATTGCCCACTTGTACTGCCTTGTGCAAAGAAACCAAGTTTCTATGTGTATGTTTAAAGAATAGGATGAAGATGACACGCAGAAAACATTCTTTACTCATAGTAAACTTCTGGCCATCACTCAGGCTCCAAAACAATACAAAATGTGAAAGAAAAATGTTTTTCATTTAACCTCAGTTCTGTGTTTCAGTCACTGAATCAAAAGAATTATTCATACTACCAAGATACATATTTGTTCATTCTTGATCTGTAAAATTTTAGCAAATTTGGGAATAAAATAATTTCTTAACTTCAACATTCTTTGTGCCATTCAAATGGTAGGATTGGAAGAATTATTAACCATTCTGGAATCACCAACCACTGGCCAAAAGTGGGTATACTGCCAACAAAACCCTAGCAACCCAATGTCAAACTATCAGCAGAACTAGTGTGTGATATATTATAGAAGTGGGTGGAAGTTTTGTGAGAAATTGATGTAGTTCTTGGAGTGACACTCAATGGGCACATTCATTAATGTGCCCTAGTTACTGCGCATTAAGTTTAGTATTTGGGTAACCAAGTACTGACTAAATGTGCAGTAACTTGCACTACTGCACACTAGCACTGGCACATGGTTTTTTTTGTGACACTTACTGCATGTAGCTTAATAACACCGTGCAGTAGTGTATTAGCACAGTTTTTGACCAGCGCACTACTGCACAGTTTTATTAGGCTACTGCACAGTAAGCGTCTTATGTAGACATGCCCAATGAGTACATAAGCCTGGATAATGATATGCTGATGGCACCAGAGGGTGTTTGATGATTCTATTGTTGATAAAATTATAGAAACATAGGATAGGGAATGAGGAGGAAAGGATGAAAGAAAAGAAAGAAATCATATATAAACAATATCTCCCTGCCTGGTTCTGGTCATGCAATGATATATTTACCTTACAAAAGAAGCCTAACACCTAGCTAATCAAACTGTCATATGGGAGAGACAACATATCAGATTAACAGATTGTATTGTAAAAAGTATGCATGAAGGTAGTTTGGAAAATATTGACCCTTGGGAGGTCAGGAAGTTACTGGCATAGTTTAAGTTCCCTAGAAATGAAGGAGCAACATTTGTAAATAGTTAGACTGGCAAAGGTACTTAGCCTAAGTAGACAGCATGGCTTTTGTCTTCAGTCTACCCAGGTACCAGGGAGCAGCTGAGTCCCCCACCCAAGGAGGCTGGGTGTACCAAGCTGAGAGGGGACTGCAGGAGGCCCTGTCCAGCAGGGTCAGAGCCATAGTCTACATTCAGAGCCTTGAAGCTGACTAAGCACTGCATTTTTGGATGTAAGGAATAGGGTAATGTCCTATTCTGGACATTAATCATGTTCTGGTATTGTCTTGCATTTGTTTACTCTTATATCTCTGTTTGTATCTCAACATATGGTTGCTGGTTTCTTATGTTTGTTCTGCTTTTATAATAAATTATTTTGTTTTTTGTCTCCTTACTGGATGCCTGTGGTAAGAGTGGCGGCTAGGCAGGTGATATTCCATGCTGACCCTCTTCCTAGAGTTCAAGAACTTATAATTTCTCCTTCCAAAACCCTCAAGTGAGAGGCCACTTGAGGCCAGCAGAGATACTTCACTGAATCTGTATTGTCCAGGTTTAAGGCAGAGGACCTTGGGTGCTGAAATGTCAAGCTACCCCAAGGCAATCTCTGTTCTTTGAGGTGAGTGGCAGCACAGTGGGGAGAAACTCAGAGCTCTGGGGATCCCCCATGGAAGGATTTGTGACACAAACTACATTAACAAATCTTCTGGAGTTCATTATACTGATATTTCATTGCGTTTACTTTTGGGCAATATCTTTTATTGGACCATATTCACAGATAAGATAAAATTAGGCAGGCTTTCAAATTGGATGACTTCTTCATGAGGTCTGAGCTTTGGGGACAAACTCAGTTTGAAATAATTTTTATATTCTAGAAGTTTATAGAGAGTTTATCTCAGCCCCACTTAGAAGGGGAGGGTTGGGGAGAACCTCCACAGCCCAGTAGATGAAGAAGGACCCAGTCCTGAGCACAGTTGAAGCACCTAGACCTCATGAAAACCATCCTTGAAGATCAGGGTTGAACTAACTAACTAGCTACTACATTACTTTAGGATAATAAGACAGGAAAGTTTCTGTTTCCATTGCTGTTGCTGTGCTTAAGCCTTATATAAGTGAAATATTTTGTATTTAGTATTTGGTTTTAAACATTATTATATTCTCATTAATAAAAATGTCCAATTAAAACATCCAACAAAACATCTGTAGCATTAATTTATTGGAAAGATTTTTTTTTACTACTATTAGATTTCTCCTGGAAAAAAATATGGCTAGCAAACAGATGTCTAGAGTAAACATTTTTATTAATGAGAATATGGTATTACACACATTAGAAGTCAGCCTCTGAACATCATAATTAGGCAGGTTTTGTGGTTATAGTAAGTGAGGGAAAAGAATACTGTTGAACTTCTCAGTACTTTGGCAAACAATCAAATCCTATCAAAGCTTCTACTAGAGATTGCTGCCTCATTTTAGGTATCTCTCTTTTCAAGATACATTTTTAGTGTAGGTGAAAAGTATGTGATTGAAAATCTTGGAAACTGAAGTTATTCATTTATCCAGACCACAAGAGAAGCACTAGCCCACTTCAAATCACTTGTATTTTTGGTCCTCGCTGGAATCAACTAGTTCTCATACTGGGTGGTAAATGGCCAATATATGATTAGCATCTCTGTAATGAAATCAAGGGATTAGCTTCAAAATGTGGCTACTTTTGAGTAAAGGCATTTTATTCATGTGAAATTCTGCAAAAAGTGAGTGATGGGAGCTATAAATCCTATATTAGGAATAAGGATGCTCACAGGGCTAAAATTGTAAATTGGCTTCAAGCTTTGCCTTTTCAATGCTTTATTTCAATTTTTGAGTTGGTTACTTTTAGAAAAAGGTACCATCTTTGTTATGTTTCTTGGAGCAGAACTCAATCAGACCTCCCAAGTTTGCAACTTCTCCAGAGGAAAGTCCTCTGGTGGGGGTATAGAACATGTTGGCATCCTTTTTTTCATAGTCTCCCGTATAATAAAGGATTGCATTCCAAATTTTCCCTTCTGATGGACAGCCTTTGGAGGGATAGGGAACTCTACCCATTTTTCAGAGGTTTCAGTTGCAAGGTTTTACTATATTGCAGGGGATTAGTTAGAATAAAACTAATTCCAGAAAGAGAATCACAAGGGACTCCTTTGGGATCCCAACTCCCTTTCTTCTTTGTACCCAACAAACATGGAGGACAGTGATCTGGCCCTACCTTTTGCATTTATTTTAAAATATAATTAAGTGGTAATAGGAAAGCAGAAATGTGTTTGGTTTAGAAAAAAATTCTCAATGCTCTCTGGGCTCTTCAGGGCTCTCTGCTCTACAGGAAGGCTGGCCCCTCCCCTCTGGCCCCTGGCTGGAGCTCCAGAGACTTTGGGCTGCTTCACCCCATCCCTCCCCACTCCCTGCTAAGCAGGAATTCCCCCTCCCTTATGCCTTGTTGATGTCTGTGTATTAGGTAGCAGACCACATGCTGCCTATGGTCCATACTGAATCAACAGGTAGAATCAATAGGCAGAATCAACAAGTAACTGGTAATGTCCCTCTGTTGTTTTCTCAATTGGGTGATACACACTATTATCAATTCCCTGCTGGGCTGATCTGAGCTCCTGCTGGAGCCTGGCCATGTCCCCCTTAGCTCCATGCTGTGAAAGGAAGGGAGGACTGCTTTAGTGCCCCCTGGATTCTAGTTTGAGTCACTGCAGACATGTGCCTGCATTTTTGTGATGTCTGTCTGGTTGCAAAATCGATTTAGCTTAGCTAGGTCAGGCTAACCTGCAAAGATTGAATCAATTCAGGCTTTTTGAATATCTGCCCCTCGCCCAGAGGTTGTGGGACATCACAAGGGCACATATGGGCTTGATAGCAGCTCACCGTCACATGTGCCCTCATGCCCATGAGCCACTAGCCAGCCATCCCACAAATGCCCACCCACTGCATCCCTGTGGCCACAAAGCATCCTGGGCTGGGATAACAATATTTTTTTCATGTGGCAGATGAATACAAGGCCACCCAGGAGGCCATGGACACCACAGTGCTCTGGCCCCATCTGCAGACCATTGAGCACCAGTTCTGGACCCACAACACTAAAACCTACTGGTGCAAGGAGATTGTCCTGGGCATCTAGGATGACAGTGGCTCCAGACCTTCTCCATGCACTGCATGCACCTTTATGAATTTTGTCACTCAGGTGGTCCTGCACATGATGTGCTAGGATGTCAGCATGCAGCCACTCCTCACTCCAGAGAAGTGGGTGGCTATTGCATTCATGAAGCTAACCACCCCCAGCAGTTACTACTAGGTCACCAACCAGTTTGGAATGGGAAAGACCATGGCCAGAGAGGTCATCCACAAAGTGTGTCTTGTCATCCAGGATGTTCTGGCCAACAACTTCTTCCACCTTATCAACTTGCAGGTGGTGGTCACTGGCTTTCACTGTGAGAGCTTCTCCAACTGTGTGGGGGTCATGGACAGCATCCATACCTCTCTCCTCTGCCTGGCCCATGCTCCTCAGGCAGTCATCAACTGGAAGGATGATTTCTCCCTTGTCCTACAGAGTGCTGTCAACCACCAGGGCCACTTCACCAAAACCTTCTTTGGCTGTGTGGGCAGTGCCCATGATGCCTATGTCTTCTGCAACTCCCTGCTCCCTGGGGGGACGGAGAGTAGGTGCTATGCTCTCAGGGTCTCCAATTTCATCATTGGGAATGTCATCATCACCACCCTCTGTCATCAGGGACCTGGCCTATCTCTACCTGCACTGACTGATCAAGTCCTTTTGGGGGTAGCTGGAAAGCTGGAAAGAGCACTTCAACTGCTGCCTGAGCAGTACCACATGATGACTCTCAGCATGTGCCTTTAGATGAATGAGGAGAATCTGATGTGACTAATTGTCACTGAGTGTGCCCTCCACAACATCTGAGAGACATAGGGAAGGTCTGCTGCAGAGCCTGGGCCAATGAGGCACAGTGCACGGACCGGGCCTAACAGCATGAGAATGTGAGGTGCACAGATAGGGAAGAGGGCAAGCCCTCCATTGATGTGGGGGGAGGGACAGTCCCACAACAGCAGACTGTGCAGATCCATGAAGCTCTGGCTGACTACCTCCTCAACCCTATGGACTGGGAGCCTTCCCAGATTAGTTGAGGTTGTTTGTCTTTGAGTACCCCCACCCTGGCACTGAGCCATGGGTGTCCTGCCCCAGGCTCCTCTTGCCCTGCATCCTGGGAAGCACTGTCTGCAACCCAGGCTACTTGGGCACACTTCTCCTTCCCCTTTACCTCTTCCTCCCCAACCTCCTCCAGTGGCACATACTGGGTTGTGGGGAAATGCAGCATGAGGAAGAGAGCTGCTCTGTTTAAAATGTTGCAGCTGCCAAACTTTTTATATTTAATAAAGAAAATGTGTTTAACATTGCCTGTATTTCAGCTTGGTTCTTCCTCTCTATTAATATACACCAGCAAACCTTTTAGAGGGGGTGGGGAAATGATTTAGAAAAGGGCAAAAGAACCTGGAAGGGGTAACTAAGAAGGGGAGGGGCAGAGGGATTGGGTCAAGGTGAACACCACAGTGGGATGAACTCAACAGACATGAAACCATGGAAGAGAGGCATGGATTACAGGGCTTTGTACCTGACACTGTACTTTCAGGGGTCAGGAGTGAAGAGCAGGGACTTCTCCAACTAGGAACTGGACAGGTATGTGATATCAGTCCTACTGTCTATCTGAGAGAGCTGTGGGGCAGGAACTGGATGCTGGGATAGGTTGGGGAATGGGCACCATGGACTCTTGGCTCTCCCTCATGGGACCCTCAGTCCCTCAAGCCCTCCCCCCAGGGCCCTGTCTCATCCCTTGATGATCCCACACCTGCAGGCTGGTTGGCTGTGCTGTCCTCTGTATTCTGAGCACTCCTACATCCCTTGGGGACTGGTCTTGAACCATTTGAGCAACCTGCACATATGAGGTGGCCACCAGTAGTCAGGGATAGCAAGTTGAGTTCAGAGGGAGGGCAGTGTCCCTGATGGCTCTGCCATTGGGTCTCATGCAGCCTAGTCCCACCCTCTTTTCCCACTGTTACCTCTCCAAATGGGCCCTTCTGAATGCCCTTCTGCCTTCTCCGACTACAGGTCAGTAGCTCCCACACACCACATTTCCTGTCCAAGCACACATAATCCCTCAGCATATCCAAATCAAAGTGCAATGGGGAGTATTTCTCCACAGCCACCATCCAGGGCTGGCTCTCATGGGACCCCTGTACCTCTCTCCCCACTGAAGAGTGCCTGGAGTGGGGCTTACCATGCTGTGGGGGGGTGGGCAGCTTTTAGAAATATAAAGTATAAGATAAGCATTGTGGACCCTCTCATCACTCACCTAGGCATTCATACAGACACACCAAGGGAGCTATGGTGAGTCCCCTTTCTGGACCCTTCCCCCACCTGGGGAAGTGCCCAAGGCTGCAAGCCATGTGAATGCTCTCCACCTGGCACAGCAGAGACCATTGGGCCCATCTGTGCTGCAGGTGGGCATCACCTGCAATATGACAGAAAAGGGTTGCTGGATAGGTAGGTACTTTGGATGATCCCTGGACTGGGCAGGGCCCCCACATCCCTGACAACTTGGGTCTCTGCTCCCAACTTTCCCCTGGTGACAGTCAGTCAGGCCTGGAGGCATGAGCTTTTCTGACTCTCCTGGGATAACCCAAGTCAATACACTGTGCTTCTGCTGCTGGATTCGATCCATCAGGAGCATCTGATTGATGGAGAGGGGCCATCTGATTTGATGGCACACTAGAAAAACCCAAGTTGCCATTCAAGATGAGAATCCACCTCAAGTTGTACTTGTGCCTCTGCTATTATGAGATGACACTCCAGGAAAAGTTCATGATTGCCACCTCTATTGGCATGCTGCTCAGCCATGACCTGACTCAGAGAGAATTTCCCAGCCCCTGGTGGCCAGAAAGCGTCATTCTGTGCATTGCTCTTCACTTTCCATCACTATTCTTCTACTGATAATACTCCAGGAGGGAGTGGTGGTGGGGGGGGGGGGTTGTTTTGATTTCAGGCATTGGTGGTGGCAGCTTTGACTGTACTCCAGGACGGGGCTGAGGGAGGCTAGGGAGGAAAGTAAGGGGATGAGTCATTGCTCTGCTCAGTGCTGAAGGACATAAATATTTCCAGCACTTTTGTGGCCTGGGGCCTGGATTGTAAGTGGGCAATGTGAGGTGATGGAGCAGACAACTTCATGCCAAGGCTAGAGTGCTGCCCTCTTTGGGGGAGAGGGGTGAGCAGGGTGCCACAAAGTCACATGGGATGCTGGCGGAATGTGACCTAACTTGAGTTGCAATGGGATCTGGTACAGATGTTCAATACAGCGCTCCAGCTTAAAGAGCTTTAGTCTGATACTACATCTATCCAGGTCTATCTTAGATCAGAATATGTCATTTTTAGAATGAACACTGATTTATTTCCCAAGTATAATGCAATGTACTAACCTAGATTTCTGCAAACCTTTCAACTGAAGAAAGAGGCAGAGGAACAATCTAAGTTTAAACAGAGAAAAGCACAGAATTATTGCTAATTTAACATTCCTAGTTCTAAATCCCAGACATCTGTTTCACTATTAAGAAAACTGGACATGATAGTCCTCAAAAGACTGACTAAGAGTTTTCCCCCACCCCCTGTTTTTCTAAGCAGGTGGATGGAATAATTCCAGCCCAAATGTATTATACACAGTCATAAAATATGCTGCCAATTGGCTACAAAGAAAAATTCAGTTTGCCAGGCTTATCTGAAAACCTCTGCATTGTTGAGAGGCATAGGGTGAGTGTGGAATAAACAGTATACATAGGATAAAAATGTTACATCTGTTGAAATGAGTACAAAGTCCAAATTATTAAAACTGTTTGTTAAAATTACTCACACAAATCATGCAGTTGTGGATACTGGATTTGCATGTGTAACTCATACAGACATTAAAAACGGATTCTGGATCACAGGGATATCCGAGTTGAAATCTGTAAATGCCCTAGATTATTTAAGAAAAGGAAAAGCATAAGCAACTAGAAACATTCAGGGACATAACAGATCTACGGTATTAATTAAGGCCAAATGGGGAAAAAGCAACTTCCTTAATTTATCTTTCAAGCTTTTTTTTGAATGATAAAGAATGAAGAGAGTGTGTTTATTTGTAAATTTGCTATTATTATTTTAATTAATTTGGAGTTGCTCAGAGAATATTATAGTTAGGGCCATAAAAGTTGTTTTGCCATCTCAAAGATGTCCTACAAAATGTAAATAACTCTTGGATATCGACAAAGCTAGCAGTGAATCTGAGGTCAGAAGTTGGGTGTTGTTTCAGCCAGGGTAAGAAACAGAAAAACCAAACATGAGAAAAATAATTCTTTATGTTCCTTCCTGGCGTTAATGGAAACAGGAAAAAAACAAAACACATCTTTAAAGGATCCACTCTTATGATATTTCCAGCATAATTGTGTAGATGCAAGAGATATGGCTAAAATGGAAAAATATTTTACTTCCAGATGCATATCCCATCAGAATCATGAAAATATTCATATTTGTTCATGTTGTGTAGCACTTTTTCATAGTGTTAGTGCAGAGGTATCAAACTATGCCAAACCCTAGTTGAGTACGGAGGGGTCAGCTAGTAGGCCAGATCCAACCCACCAATCAGCCATGGGGCATGACATTCAGATCAGTCCCAGATCCCACATGCAGCAGCTCCAGCATTGGAGACACATGGGCCCCGACCCCACACATTGTGTGCAGCATATGCAAGACTGCTCTGCATGCCATGTGCAGTGCTTTGGGCCTGAGCTGGTATGAACTGCATGCACTTGTAAGCTAGTCTGGGGCATACCATATGTATCCTGCCAGTCCAATGTGAGACCCAGAGGTAGCACCATGAGTCAGATTATAGGGCCCAGTGGGACAAATCCAACCCGTTGACTATATCTTTGACACACCTTCTCTGGTGTCAGTTCTAATTCTTGACTTAGCAGCGGGCTTTATGCATTTGCATGAAAGGAAAAAAGAGCTCTTCTTTTTCCTATAACTCCTTTCTTCTGGTACATATGCTACAAAAGTATGAATTTCAATTGAGATTATACAACTATCAGTATGCCATTCAATAGCTGGAAGGCCAGATCTTTGCATTTCCTCATAAGCAGCCTAATATTGAACATATACTGCCTGAAGAAAGGAATCCCACAGAAAATGTGTCTCGTTGGGCATGTTTACATATGTAATTAATGCACCTGAATTTTCTGCACAGAAAATGAGCCTGAATTTTCACAGAAAATTCAGGCTCATGTATGTCTACATGTATAGCCCCATTGGGAGCAAATTGAGCCCAACAGAAGCAGCTCAATCCATAGATTCATAAATGCTAGGGTCAGAAGGGACCTCAACAGATCATCGAGTCTGACCTCCTGCCTAGGCAGGAAAAAGTGCTGGGGTCAGATGATCCCAGCCAGATGTCTATCCAGCCTTCCCTTAAAGACCCCCAAGGTAGGGGAGAGCACCACCTCCCTTGGAAGCCCATTCCAAATTTTTGCCATCCTTACTGTGAAGA
>NW_017728947.1:36728357-36798105 GCF_001723895.1 Crocodylus porosus
TTTGTGGCCTGGGGCCTGGATTGTAAGTGGGCAATGTGAGGTGATGGAGCAGACAACTTCATGCCAAGGCTAGAGTGCTGCCCTCTTTGGGGGAGAGGGGTGAGCAGGGTGCCACAAAGTCACATGGGATGCTGGCGGAATGTGACCTAACTTGAGTTGCAATGGGATCTGGTACAGATGTTCAATACAGCGCTCCAGCTTAAAGAGCTTTAGTCTGATACTACATCTATCCAGGTCTATCTTAGATCAGAATATGTCATTTTTAGAATGAACACTGATTTATTTCCCAAGTATAATGCAATGTACTAACCTAGATTTCTGCAAACCTTTCAACTGAAGAAAGAGGCAGAGGAACAATCTAAGTTTAAACAGAGAAAAGCACAGAATTATTGCTAATTTAACATTCCTAGTTCTAAATCCCAGACATCTGTTTCACTATTAAGAAAACTGGACATGATAGTCCTCAAAAGACTGACTAAGAGTTTTCCCCCACCCCCTGTTTTTCTAAGCAGGTGGATGGAATAATTCCAGCCCAAATGTATTATACACAGTCATAAAATATGCTGCCAATTGGCTACAAAGAAAAATTCAGTTTGCCAGGCTTATCTGAAAACCTCTGCATTGTTGAGAGGCATAGGGTGAGTGTGGAATAAACAGTATACATAGGATAAAAATGTTACATCTGTTGAAATGAGTACAAAGTCCAAATTATTAAAACTGTTTGTTAAAATTACTCACACAAATCATGCAGTTGTGGATACTGGATTTGCATGTGTAACTCATACAGACATTAAAAACGGATTCTGGATCACAGGGATATCCGAGTTGAAATCTGTAAATGCCCTAGATTATTTAAGAAAAGGAAAAGCATAAGCAACTAGAAACATTCAGGGACATAACAGATCTACGGTATTAATTAAGGCCAAATGGGGAAAAAGCAACTTCCTTAATTTATCTTTCAAGCTTTTTTTTGAATGATAAAGAATGAAGAGAGTGTGTTTATTTGTAAATTTGCTATTATTATTTTAATTAATTTGGAGTTGCTCAGAGAATATTATAGTTAGGGCCATAAAAGTTGTTTTGCCATCTCAAAGATGTCCTACAAAATGTAAATAACTCTTGGATATCGACAAAGCTAGCAGTGAATCTGAGGTCAGAAGTTGGGTGTTGTTTCAGCCAGGGTAAGAAACAGAAAAACCAAACATGAGAAAAATAATTCTTTATGTTCCTTCCTGGCGTTAATGGAAACAGGAAAAAAACAAAACACATCTTTAAAGGATCCACTCTTATGATATTTCCAGCATAATTGTGTAGATGCAAGAGATATGGCTAAAATGGAAAAATATTTTACTTCCAGATGCATATCCCATCAGAATCATGAAAATATTCATATTTGTTCATGTTGTGTAGCACTTTTTCATAGTGTTAGTGCAGAGGTATCAAACTATGCCAAACCCTAGTTGAGTACGGAGGGGTCAGCTAGTAGGCCAGATCCAACCCACCAATCAGCCATGGGGCATGACATTCAGATCAGTCCCAGATCCCACATGCAGCAGCTCCAGCATTGGAGACACATGGGCCCCGACCCCACACATTGTGTGCAGCATATGCAAGACTGCTCTGCATGCCATGTGCAGTGCTTTGGGCCTGAGCTGGTATGAACTGCATGCACTTGTAAGCTAGTCTGGGGCATACCATATGTATCCTGCCAGTCCAATGTGAGACCCAGAGGTAGCACCATGAGTCAGATTATAGGGCCCAGTGGGACAAATCCAACCCGTTGACTATATCTTTGACACACCTTCTCTGGTGTCAGTTCTAATTCTTGACTTAGCAGCGGGCTTTATGCATTTGCATGAAAGGAAAAAAGAGCTCTTCTTTTTCCTATAACTCCTTTCTTCTGGTACATATGCTACAAAAGTATGAATTTCAATTGAGATTATACAACTATCAGTATGCCATTCAATAGCTGGAAGGCCAGATCTTTGCATTTCCTCATAAGCAGCCTAATATTGAACATATACTGCCTGAAGAAAGGAATCCCACAGAAAATGTGTCTCGTTGGGCATGTTTACATATGTAATTAATGCACCTGAATTTTCTGCACAGAAAATGAGCCTGAATTTTCACAGAAAATTCAGGCTCATGTATGTCTACATGTATAGCCCCATTGGGAGCAAATTGAGCCCAACAGAAGCAGCTCAATCCATAGATTCATAAATGCTAGGGTCAGAAGGGACCTCAACAGATCATCGAGTCTGACCTCCTGCCTAGGCAGGAAAAAGTGCTGGGGTCAGATGATCCCAGCCAGATGTCTATCCAGCCTTCCCTTAAAGACCCCCAAGGTAGGGCTGAGCACCACCTCCCTTGGAAGCCCATTCCAAATTTTTGCCATCCTTACTGTGAAGAAGTTTTTCCTCATATCTAGCCTAAATCTGCTCTCTGTCAGTTTGTGCCCATTGTTCCTTGTTAACCCAAGAGGCACCCTGGTGAACAGAGCACCTCCGATTCCTTGCTGCGTCCCCCTAATGAATTTGTAGAGGGCCATAAAATCACCTCTCAGCCTTCTCTGGTGGAGGCTGAAGAGATCCAGGTCCCTCAGTCTCTCTTCATAGGGCTCATCCTGTAAGCCTCTAACCATATGAGTGGCCTTCCTCTGGACCCTCTCGAGTCTATCAACATACTTTTTGAAGTACGGTGCCCAAAACTGGATGCAGTACTCCAGCTGCGGTCTGACCAATGCCACATAGAGGAGAAGTATCAACTCCTTGGTTCTATTTGTCATGCATCTGCTGATGCATGATAAAGTGCAGTTAGCTTTGCTGATGATTTCTTCACACTGATGACTTAGTTCATCTTGGAATCCACTATGACTCTGAGATCCCTTTCCATTTCTATGCTGCTGAGAGGGTCACTTCCTTGCCAGTAGGTGTGCTGAATATTTTTGTGCCCTAGGTGCAGCACTCTGCACTTGTCCTTGTTGTACTGCATCCAATTGTGTACTGCCCACTTTTCTAACCTGTCCAAGTCTGCCTGCAGTCATTCCCTATCCTCCAGAGCATGCACTTCACCCTACAATTTAGTATCGTCCACAAACTTGGACAGAGTACACTTCACATCCACATCCAAGTTACTGATGTAGATATTAAAGAGTACAGGTCCAAGGACTGAACCCTGCGGAACTACCCACATCCTTCCAGGTTGATACTGACCCATCTACTACCACTCTCTGGTAGTGGGGTAAGCCAATTTGCCACCACTGGATTGTATAAACATCTATGCTATAGCCTCTTAATTTATTTATGACAATGGGATGAAATACCATATCGAAGACCTTGCTAAAATCCAAGAAAACAACATCCACCTCTACCCCTGCATCTAAGCATTTTGTGACCCAGTCATAAAACAAAGCCAGATTAATCAGGCATGATCTACCTGCCACAAATCCATGCTGGTTTCCCTGCTGCATTATTTTTCCCACTGGACTCCCACAAATATACTCCAGGGCTGCTTCTGCCCTGCTCTGCCCCCTGCAGCGGCCAGGGGGAACTCCAGGCTCCCCCATGTGCCAGCCCTAGGGGATTTAACCCCAAGCCCCATTTGGCTGGCAGCCCCATCCCAGCTGGGGAAGATCGGGCTGGCCCTTTGGGGTGGGGGAAGGTGCAGGAGGGGAGCTCTGCTGGCTGCCAGGCACGTGGAGATCAGGGCTGGTCTTGGCCTCCACATGGTTGACAGGCAACATCCCACCAAGCCAGGACAGCTTTTCCCACCCCCTGTGACCCTCTTCTGCCTAAACTGACTGGGAACAATTTTATCCAGTCAGCCTCTACATGTGTAGTATGGTGCATTAGTTAATGCACCATTCTTCTACGACCTGTATGCATGTGTAGATGGTAAGGCATCTCATATAGATGCACCCATTTAGGAGGAATCTCCAACCTGTGTAAATGAGATGGTTACTATTACACCATCAAAAGGTGGAGGGACGATTATCAGAGAAGGAGAGAAAAGAAAGATGTGACATCCAAGTCTAAATTAGTACTTCAGTAGAATCAGAGCAGGGAATTGAACACAAGTCTCCCATACCCTAGATGAGTGGCTTCATCAGTTGGCCCTAACTTCTTGGTTATAATTTTTTTTTTCCTCTCCTATATAATAGGTGCCCAGTAGGTCAATGAGTAGTGTCACAGGCTCTTCCTCCCAGGGCAACTATGATGTCCACCCTAATCCAATTCAGTCATCTCCCAGAGTAATGCCCTCATCTGCCAAACCTTGATGTAAATTAATACAAATTTGGGAGACAGCCAGAATGGAACAAACCCTGCTTTTCCTTAGGCCACCTCTGTTTGGCTCAACCTCTAGCCCTAAATAAAGACAGGGGTGATGCTATCCTCAGATAGCTTTATCTCTTCATCCCCATCCTGGCATTAACTGTCCAATGCCAGCCCCCCCTCGACCCCCCACCCCATTAGCAGGCTAATGGCAGGTCTTTCTCTCTGCCTCTCAACATGCTGTCCTTAATCAGAATTCTGTCTGGCTTTGATTATCAGCCACAGGTCTTTCTCTGGTCCCCAACTAAACAGACTCACAGCACCTTCCCCAAGTATTGGCAGTCTTAAAAAGTAGTTTCATTGTAAACCAAACCACTTTGGAGAGGTATACAGAAAAGTAAGATATCTTTGAATCTAGGTTCAGTTGGGCAGGAGTCATTGATAATAAAAAGAAATAAAAATGAAAAATGTCAATCAAGTTACCACATTTTATGTAATGTCAGTACTATCGTGTATGCTATGCCCTGCTGCTGACATGTCATGAAGTCTTGTGGTGGCAGTGCCCACCTTTCGCTCCAATGGTGATGACAGTACCTGCCCATGAAAGTATTAGTTTTCTCCTCAGTTGGCATATCTACATGAGACATTTACTAGTGGCATTTCCATGAGAACCTGACTGTACAGTAGCCCAAGACTACTGTGCAGTTGCATCACATGGCAGAAACCACAATACAATGCTACTTCACAGTAGTCTCTGGCTACTGCATAGTCAGCATCACAAAAAGGCCACTTCATCAGCACTACTCCACATCCATGCAGGTTACTGCACAGTCACTTAATATTTGTGTAGATGCTGACTCTGTGGAGTAGGCTAATTAGCTCAGCAGTAAACATCTTTCATCTATACATGCAGTGCTATTAGGATGCAGGAAACTAATAAATTCCACAGCATGGCAGTACTTGTAAATACAAGTATCATCCAACTGAAGAATTGTTTACTGTACAGCAACACATGTGTAGACATTGACCTGGGAATAAATTGTGCCTCATGAATCAGCCTTCTCCTCCACTGCCTGATCACCACCCCCTGCCTGTTCCTGACCCCCTATGGCCCCTGCTAGCCCAGGGTTTCCTCCCCTGACCCTGGGCCACATTGCCACTGGCAGCCAGATACAATGCAGCTGTGCCTGACACTTCCCCTGGCTGCTGTAGGGGGGCAGAGAAGGGCAGGAGCAGCCATGGCCTAAACTGCTCTTCTCTGGCATAATTTGCTGCTATCCTGGGTGCACATGTAGACATTGCACCTGGAAGTAGTTTACTGAGGCATAAATTGCTCTGTAGTTTATTCAGTCACATTAATTGCACATGTAGACATGCTCATTCTAAATATTTCTAAGTCTCCAGCTTTTACTTTTCAGAAGGAATCTTTCACCCCCAAACTATGAAGCAGCCTGGATGAGTGTCATCCCAATCTCCTTGCTGAGCAGCTCCAATCACGGATTCAAAAAGAGAATAATGAAACAAGATTAATCTGGGAAAGGGGAATTCTGGGTTCTGCCTCCTGCAACAGGATTATTTCTGGTTTTTTTAAGTGATGACTGCCTAATATAAAAGGCATATATACTGCTGGGAACAAACAAGTGAGAACATACCTTTATAACCTAATTGTTAAAGTACTCTCCTTTGGGTTCCAGTACCTGTTTCCAGGGGCATTTATGCATTTTATTGGACTCTTATAAATCTGGTACAATAGTCCCTCTAATTGGGCAAAGAAATCTATTATATTAAAATGCTGACATAATTAGTTTAACATCTCTCTTTGTTAGCCAGCTCAGCCATGATTCTTGCTGCCACTTCTTTTTCCCATTGTGTAACATTTCTCCATAACACATCAGGGGCCTTTTGATGCACCTTTTCAGCACAATTTTCTATTTGGCTCTGAAGGCTGACTCTTTGGAATTGGCCAGTTTCCTAGCTCCCTAACCTACCTCTGTAAAATGCCAATCTACATGCTATATACTCTTTGTATCCTGTAGAAAAGCAACAACAATTTCCTAAAACATATTACTAGAGAGGATCTAATGCAATCATTTTTAATGATATATTATCATTGGCACAGGACAGAATCCAGATCCACATTGGAATTTTGACACAAATCTCAAATTTCAGGCATATTACTAGCTGAGATTTTTCTTCTGAACTCTGAATCATGACTATTTGGAAAAAGGAACAAAAAAAAGCAGCAGTATTAAAGGACAGGAAACCTGGCATAAGGGATTGAAGGGGATGTTACTTACCCTGATATACAGTTGATTTTCCTTGTAATATGTAGTCCTAGCCAATGGGTATGATCATGTATCTGTCAAATGGCTGGGTTAGAGGGCAAAGGATAAAGTACATGTTAATAACAAGCTATCAGCAGGGGGCCTCAGTGGTAGGGATGTGGGATTATTAAGGGGGCCCAGAAATGGAACCAGCAGCTGGCAGGTGTCAGGCTGTCCATCTCAATCTTCCTCCTTCCTTTTGCAGAGTTAACAAAGAATGAAATAATTTAAAATAGTACTTTATTTGGAACTGATTCCACCATTTACAGACCATTATAAAATGCTTGCACATTTGTACTGTGGACTCTTTGAAACATTGTTACATCTATACACACCCAAATAAGCCACTTTTGAATATGGCTTCTGTTCACAAGTGCACACCACAGCTGTTATGTTCTAACAGTTATGTGTGGACAAGATGGGAATCATACAAATGCAGCAAAACAGCTCCAGTTCTAACAGGATTTCATCCAGGGTTTAAGTTACAGTAGTTCTATTACATTTGTATAGGTCCCAACTTCTCCACACACAACTGATAGAGCGTAATAGCTGCTGACTGGTTTGAAACAGGAGTCCCTCTCCTTCTTTGAAACACCTCCAAATGTGTGTTTTCCAGAGCCTATTTAAGAAGACCCTGCAGACGTTCCCCATGCAGAATTCTCATTGAAGTCCATGGCACTGTGAATAGAATAGGGGGGGGAATTATACCCAAAACCACTACTAAATTATAGTCTCCTGAGGAAAATGTGTGTGTGTGTGTGTGTGTGTGTGAAAGTTTTGTTCAATTTGCAAGACTTTGCAGACTTCTTTCATTATTTGCCAGGTAAAATGAGTTCCTCTATCGGAGTTTATGGATAAAGGAATACCAAACGTTGGAATAAAATCTTTGAGCAATTTTTTGCTTACAGTGATGGTGTCCGCTTTTGCACATGGGTAGTCTTCTACCCATCCAGAGAATATACACACAATAACAAGAACACATTCATAAGAGCAACATTTCTGTATTTGAATAAAATCTATTGTAAATTCACAAACAGTCTCCCCAAGGTGGGGGATGCGCTGCCTGTTTTGTCTTTACAGATTTTCCTACAATATGGGCTTCACAAATCAGGCAGGCATAACAGTACTGTTGAGCTACAGATGGAAAGGTTGGAGCAAACCAATCAAGCTTAACAGCTTCTACTATCCCCGCTTTGCTTACATGTGCTATGCCATGGTGCAGGTAAGCAAGGTAGGGAAGGAGGACCATTGGGGAAAACAGGCAGCTGTCCAGGGAGCACCACAAATGGTCAGGGTGTAACAAACACCCATCCAGTCTCCATGGACATTTTTCTGGTTCTGGAGCCTGATCCTGAAGGAGGATAACATCGTGAAGACTTGCCAATGGAGACTGGGCAGTTGGAATGGACAAAAACACAGGCATGGCTTGAGGAGTGGAAATAGCTGCAACTTTGGCAGCCGAGTCTGCCAGAACATTTCCATGTGTAACATTATCATAAGGTTTCTGGTGGGCTTGGCATTTAATAACAGCAATAACAGAAGGCAATTTAAATGCATTTAGCAAGGCTTCCACATATGGACCATTACTGATTTTGGTATCTCCCAATGTGAGGAAACCCTTTTGCTTCCAAAGTTGACCATAATTATGTACAATACCAAAAGCATAGTGAGAATCAGTAAAAGTATTAACAGAGGTACCAAAGGCTAAGGTAAAAGCCCTCGTGAGGGCCACAAGCTCTGCAACTTGAGCTGAATGCACATCAGGCAGGGGATCACTTTCTAGGACATTATATTGGGCACATACTGCATATTTTGCAGCAAGGGAACCTTTTGGGCTTCTATGACATGATCCATCAACACAGAATACTAGCTCTGGGTTTTGCAGGGGGGTATCTTTTAGATCAGTGTGGGGCATTGTTAAATGAGCAGTGACAGTAATGCAATCATGGGGTTTACCATCTGAAGTGGTAGGTAACAAAGAACCAGGATTTAAAACAGGGCATCTAGTTAGCATGACTTTTCAGCACAAAGGAGCAAGATCTCGTATTTAGTCAATCTAGCATTTGAAAGGTGTTGGGTTTTAGTCTTTTGCAAAAGGGCTGCCACAGCGTGTGGGACAGCAACAGTGAGTGGAGAGCCTAATGCAAGGGTACAGGAAAGTTCAACAGTGATAGCCACTGCAGCTACAGCACTAAGGCAGGGAGCAAAACCTGCATTAACTGGGTCAAGAGCGGAACTATTATAAGCAATGGGACGATACTTGTCTCCATGCTTTTAAGTAAGCATAGAAAGTGCAAATCCATCTTTTTCATGACAAAAAAGGAAAAAAGGCTTAGTATAACGAGAAAGGTCTAAGGCAGGAGCTTGTGATAAGGCTTGTTTAATAGAAACAAAAGCGGCTTTAGCCTCTGAGGGCCAGGGTAAAGGTTCAGGGGTATTAACAAGAGTCAGGTTTCGTAGTGGCTTGACTATAGAAGCATAGCCCAGTATTCACTGATGGCAGTAGCCAGCCATACTTAGAAAGGTACGCATTTGGGACACAGTGGTTGGCTTAAGGACTTTAAGAATGGCTTCTATTCTGGAGGAAGACAGCAGTCGCTCTGCAGCAGAAATATCATGACCCAAATAGTGGACATGGGGAAGACAAAGTTGTAGCTTTTCTTTAGATGCTTTTCTTTAGATGCCATTTTAGGGCAAGAGAGGTGAGGACAGTTAAGGAATCAGCTTTACAGGCTTCAAGGGGAGTAGATGCTAAAAACAAATCATCTACGTACACTGCACAAGCACAGAACCCACCTTAAATACTATGTCAGCTAAGTCTTTCTTTAGTAGTTGAGAAAACAGAGAAGGTGATTCGGTATAACCTTGGGGCAATTGAGTCCAGGTATACTGGAGTCCTTGATAGGTAAATGCAAAAGAGAAACTGGCTATCGGGGTATATAGGGATGGAGAAAAATGCAGAGCACAAATCTATGACAGTGAAATAACATGCGTCAGGAGGGATACAGGACAAGAAAATAGCTGGGTTTGGTACAACAGGAAAAGTAGGTAAAACTACAGAATTTACCGCACGGAGATCTTGTACAAAGCGATAGGTATTCTTTTCAGGTTTCCTTACAGGAAGAATAGGCATATTACAAGGGCTTTTAGTTAGAACAATGATACCTTGCTTCAAAAGGGCAGTTATAACAGGGCGTCTGCCATTTTCAGCTTCTGGGCGTAAAGGGTATTGGGCAACCTTAGATAAAGGTTTAGCTGGGATTAATTTGATTCTTATAGGCTGGGTGGTATGGATTTGCCCTATTTCATTAGCGTGCTGAGACCAGAGAGACAGAGGGACAGCCTGTATGATTTCTTCTTGCATCACAGAAAGATCAGAAAACTCTGGTGCAGGAGGAGAGTTAGCTAAAACAGCAAGCACTGCCAGCTCATTAATACAGGAAACTTTTAGATAAACCCCATTAGGAGAACAGTAAATAGTGCAGCCAAGTTTACAAAGCAAATCTCTTCCTAACAAATTAATAGGAGAACAGGGACTTAGGAGAAAGGCATGTTGATTTGAAATAGGACCTAGAGAAACCTGTAGGGGTTGGGATACAGGATGAGGAACTATTTGATTTGAAATTCCTACAGCATTTATAACATCAAAGGATAGGGGAGTTGTAGAAAATTCTTCAGCTTGGATAGTAGAATGGCTTGCACCTGTGGCTACTAAATATTTTGTAGAGATGCCATTTATCATGCAGGAAATGAAGGGGTTTTCTTGATTAAGTGAGAGAAGTGGGGCTGTGATGATGTTACTATTTCTCAGGCTTTCCTAACAGGAAGCTCTTTGATTCAGGACAGAGAATTGAGTGGGAGGAGGTGGTGGCAGGTTAACTGTCATCTCTGGCTGGCTAGGCCAATGAGGACAGTGGGCCTTCCAGTGTCCTGGTTGACCACAATAGTGACAACTGTCACTAATTTGGGACTGAAACCCTCTCTGTCTCATCCCATGACCATGTCCCCTGCCTCTAAATTGTCCCTGAAGGAACCCTCTGCCTCTGAAAGTCTGCATTTGTAATGACATTAACTTAGTTTCTGTGATTTCCTTTTTCTTTTCTTGACAGGTTATACAATGATTAGCAATGGCGACCAGTTCTGCCAGCATCTTAGTTTGCCAGCCTACAGCGATTGTGTGCAGTTGTTCCTGGACTTTAGGAAGGAGTCCTTGAACGAAAGCAGCAGCAACTGCTTTTGGGGCAGTTTCAGCTGCCTTCTCAATACCTGGATGTCTTTTGAATACTAGTTTTAAGCAATCCATGTAATCTGATTCTCCTTTATTTTGCTTGCAATTATTTATTTTTGCCTAGTCAGTTTTTCTAGGGCAAATCTTAAGTATGGCCTCAAGAAGACGTTCTCGGGCACTCGCTAAGCGACCATCTCTTCCGGGATCTTGAGCAGGCCATTTAGCCTGCTTGGTGAGGCGATCATGAACTTCAGAGGGCAGAATATTTTTCATTAATTGCTTTAAATCTGCCCAGGTTGTCTCTTAACAATTGAATGCAGTTTTTAATTCATCTTTAAACTTCTGGGGTTCTTCCCGGATGTTGGGGAACTGCTTAGCAAGGTTTAGGAGATCTCCTGGAGTCCAGGGGGCATGAACGGTGACTGCAGATTCCCTATTTGGACCCCGCCCTGGGAGTTAATGTAAAGGCTTTTAAAGAGCCTTTTTAAGAAGGCTTTGAAAAAAGGATTGGACCATACTGGGTGCCAGATCTTAAATAAGAGGAGGTCGAGGCTTCAGGAACCAGCCACCTGGATTCCAGTGGGCATGCCCGGGGGAAGAAGATGATGGTTGGGTGATAGGTTCCTGAGGTGAGCTTTTCTCACCAGAAGAGTCCATTTGGTTACTCTGGATTTCTTTGGATTCAGATTGTGCCTGGGACTGCTTTGTGCCTGGGGTTGGCATGCTAATGAAATCATTTATGTTTTCTACAGATTCATTCTCAGTCAATTGTGGACAAAGCGGTGCTGGTACTGATGGTGCTGTTGTTATTGATGGGGAATCCCCTGTTGGTGGACTTTTCTGTTTTAATTCTTTTATTTGATTTTAGTTTGTTTTGGGAGTCCTTAAGTCTCCAAATTTGAGATTCTTGACGTCATTTGAAAGCTTCCTTATACCAATCAAAAATTGAATCTCACTGAGTCTGTGGTGTTTTACTGCCTTTTTGACTCAAGGGCTCCGCGGAGATGAATGATTTTACTTAAATCAAATGTTCCCTCTGGGGAAAACTGCAAACTAGAGTCATCTTTGGCATACCTATTCCATTTGTCTAAAAACTTACAACTTTTATGGCTATGGGGTGTATACATGTACAATGCTGGAGTTCTTTTTGGCAGAGCCGGTACATCCTTAGATCCTTCATTCCCCATTTCTTTAACTTAATTCACACAGGTCTTTCATACAGGAATGGCTTATTGAGGGTGTCTGGTCAGGTTGTGAGATTTGCTAGTGGCACATAAATGCTGTGGCTAATGTCCAAAGACAAAACTCCATGGCAATAATGGCACACAGTGCAGTTGCTCACGGTTTGGCACGACTCATTTAGGGTGGGGGGAAAGGTAAAGATGTCTACTGGGTCAGAGGGTTCAAGCTGGGCCCTCTTGCATTCAAAACTACCCTTCTGAACAGTGTTGGGGCAGCTGAACTTAACCTTAGTCCCAGACCTGGTCAGTGGCTCATATTTTTCAATTCATACTCTTAATTTACACAAGGGAATTTCTGCATTGAGGCATGAGGTTCAAGAGCATTTCTCTAGTCCTAGCCTTTGTCAATGCTTATCGTGGAAAACACTAACACTCTAAGAGTTTCCACCTTGCACCCTTGCTTTTGAAGAGCACACAGAACAAGTCTGGTGTCCTCGGGGTGGCTGCACAAGGTTTTCACTCCTGGCCTTAGAAAGACTTCATAGTTCTTTACAGAACTTAACTCAATTCACAAGGGGAAATACATTTACTTACAACAGCAACACAGTCTTTAACCCTAACTCTACTCAGAGTTACTACTTATAGTTTCTACTTACAGAGTGGGTCTGAAAATTCTGGCAACAAAAAGGTCAGATAGAGTAAACCTCAAGCAGTGAATTAGGACGACGCAGAGACAGCCTCTCACTGAAAAGCCCAAGTAGAGGTTTCAAAAGGTCTTTTACCTTGGTTTGGCATCAGGGCTTCAGTGAAGAGATGCCTGTGTCCCAACTGATCACTCCGGGCGTCTCTATCCGAGTCACGGCACCATAATTGTGGAAGAAATCAAACTTCACGTTGTATTTGGTATTAGAATTCACGGACTCAGTCTGAGTTTATTGGCAACTATACCATACGATCGTAAGGAGGAGATGTAACAGAACTCACCCCTCTACAAGTGAACATACCTTCTTATACTTTATATTGTGGAAACACACATGATTTAAACAAAGCATTCTTGATAAGAAAGTCAGGGGTAAATCATAACAGTTGCTTGCTCAGCAAAACGTTTTGTTTTGAGAACTGTTATCACCTTTTTGTTTTTGGGAAAGGAAGAACATTTGTTCCAAAAGAGCTGTTCATGGAGTCATAATAAGCAGAAGAGTTTTTCTTATTTTAAAACATTTTAAAATACAAAGCAACACCTTTTTTTTTTTCTTTACTCTCTTTTCTTAGTGATGTTAGAGGCCTGGATTGATCTACTTCAACAAGCGAAATCATTAAATTATTGCATAATTAGATATAATAAGAGAGAGTTATTTTGCATCATTTTAAAGTATCAAGCATGCCTTTTTTTTCTAAATTCACTCTTAGGAATAGATAATTCATGCATATTTTGGGCATGGACAATTCTACAGTTTTATTAACAAGAATTAATTATTTTCTTGATGGGCTTAGAATTAGAAAGAAAAATATAGGGCAACCCCACTCAGTAGAATTTATATAAACTTAAGTACTTTACTAGCTGAAGACCAATTATTTTTCCTGGGTTTGGATTTCTAAGCAGTTCAGAAACAGAACAATCAGTGTTACAGAGTTCCTAAACCCCACAATGTTTTAGCCTTACTCCTGCTGAGAACTATAAAGTACTGGTAGTAACAACTTCCTCTAAGCTGCGTAGCTCAGCAGGGATTAACTACTTAGGGGCCAACTATATAAAGGCTTTATATACAAACAATCCTTTGAAGTGGCCAGTCTAAGACAAGACAGGAGAATTCTGCTTCTCCAACCTCTTGATTTAAAAATCAAACATTTATAATCTGTCTGACTGCCTAAAAATTGGTGTAATCTTGTTCTACATTTTTACAGAATGGCTCATCCATCTTACTCTTTCTCCCTAACTCCAAAGCATCCTGTCCTCCAACTTTTTATTTTGCTGTTTCTGTTGTGTTCTTTAGACTATTCCCAATTTTATTTCCAGTCTTTTAGACAAGTTTTTCAATAGTCCTCCTAATAAAAGGAACAAGGTTTACGGCATGCAAACATTGCAACAATCTTTTGTAGCTAGACATGAGGCACACCTAGCTAACTCTCCTGAGTGAACTTCTCCAAAAACAAAACTCAAGATAACACAGATAGGATGTTTAATGAGTATTGGATCATTGTTTCCCAGTGGAAAATATTTGTTGAAACTACAAACAAATATCCCTT
Organism: Crocodylus porosus; assembly: GCF_001723895.1. Lineage (NCBI taxonomy): Eukaryota > Metazoa > Chordata > Crocodylia > Crocodylidae > Crocodylus > Crocodylus porosus. The sequence goes on from NW_017728947.1 coordinate 36,742,609, forward strand.
TTTGTGGAAATGAATTGGTGTCACCAAACTTTGCCGGTTCCACATTCAGAGATCTGAGGGAAAAAAAAACAATCTCAAATAGACAACAGTAGGTTTCTCTCTCTTCTCTGGAAGTTTTCTGAGATTTTGTGAAGAGTTTTGGAAGATCTTGTTTTTACTCTTAAATGGAATAAACCAAATATCAATATAAACTTATTTTTTTCTTAAATGGAGTTCTTGTTTCTCAGTCAACCCTCATTGTAGAGTATTACATTTATGAAAGCAAGGTCACCATTTTGATTAAAGTTAAATAATTATTACTCGTGTTATTATGGAAATAATGAAAATACAGTTTAGGTAAACTGAAACTTAAAGAAAAAATTATTTACATTAGTTGAGGTAAGGAATTTTGTGGCTGATACCTAAACCAAAAACCAGCTTTAAATTAGTTAGCTTGTAACAGGGTGCCACCTCATCAGGTCTCTACCAGCCACCCTGCTCCTGGGGTTACCACCTGCTTTGATCATCTGTCACTCCTTGATGGAAAAATATGAGAGTTGTTACTAAGGCGGGAGGCTACCCATTATTCACCATGCTGACAAGGGCCTAATACCCACTCCAACCTCCCCTTCATGGATTCCATGCCTTGCAGTTGTTCCTTTGGTGTTACTTCTCTGACCTATGGCCAGAGCAAAGTGGGCACACAGTTGTAGCTCTTCTCTACAGCCCCAGAGGGCCTCTCATGTACCACCCCTCTCTCACCGGGGTCCCATTTACTCCACTGGCTCTCACCCAGCTTCTTTCATACTGCCTTCTCTCAGGGCCACTCTCATCCCATCTGGCCTCACCTGGCTTTAGGATTAGCTCTCCTTGCCTTGGTCAGCCCTGGTGCAGTCTGTTGGGTGTCTCCCACTACCTTCACCTGAGCATTGACTGAGTGATTTTACAACTATAGGCATATTTCACTCCTGGTTCCTCACTGAGCCACTATACTTCCACTGGGCCTCCTCACTCACCCACACTCACGGGGCTGCTCTGTTCATCTCCCCTTGCTCAGGATCTTACTAATTGACACCCCTCTCTCAGGGTCTTTCTCTCACCCCCAGGCTTTCCCTTGCCACCTGGGTATATCCCCAGGTCCCTCCTCCAGTCTGAGCTCTGCCTCAAAGCTCCTTAATGAGCCCTGGGCTCCCCCTGCTCATTAGAAGACCACCAGGGATGTGGGTCTGGGGTTATAAGGCGCCTCGACCTGCCTTTCACTGGGGAGGTAACTGGCCTGGCATTTCCTGGGGGCTCCCATGTCACTAGAAGCCCAGATCACTCTTCCCTGGTGGGGTACAGTTTTACACCACACCCAGTACAAGGGGTCACCTCCATCCCATAGCCCTTGCCCTTACCTCTTGACTAAGGCTGGAGATGCCTCTCAGCCTGATGTTACCTTCTTCCTCCTGCAGCAAACTGAAGCCCAGTTTATATCCCTTGATTCAAAAATGGTTGCCTTCATCAGACACCTGGCTGTTGCCTGTTTTCTTCCCTTAAAATGGCAGACACCAAAGGTGCCCTACTACATAGGTCAACTATTGATTTCAGTCTAATTATGGCACTATGGTTCAGTGTGGGGTGTTTTACCCCACTTCAGAGGTTTAAACACTATCTTGACTGTCTCCACATTATGGTGCTACTTACACCCACCAGTAGAATTTCACTAATCAATTCCTGAATCAAGCTTAATAATTGTTATTTGAGATAACTCATATAATTTAGAAACAACAGAGTGGACCTACTACTGAAAAAAAAAGTGTTGATGTAAGTGATCCTGAAAAGATAAATGAATTAGCCAAAGTCAACACCCCATAAGAGCTGACGCACCAAGGAGCAGTAAGGAGTGAAGAATGAACCAGAACACTAGCTAGCGGATGGAATTATTTTTATTGTTTCTGTTTCCTTTCTTTTCTTCTTTGCCTTATGCTTCCCTCTCAGTTTGTCTATCTTTGTCCCAAAATAAATTTCTGACACGACAGGAAACTATATGACTAAAGGAGGATTTGGTTTTAACAAAATTGCAGGTGATTTACAAAATGGTGTTTTCCATCTTCCATACACAGCAAAAAATTGCAGCTTTGACATAAAAGTAAGCTAAATTTAGGAGTATATCCTAATTTATATTTAGTAAAGTAAAGACAACCACATGTTGACTTGTTCTAAACATCTAAATCCTGAAAAATATAGTTATCCTATCAGGACTAGCCTGAAACCTTTGTTGCACTGTCACTTATCAACTTTCTTTTTAAAGCTCCTATCTGGCAGCAATGAGTAATACAAGAAAGCATATCAAGAAAGAAGAAAGTTGTTATTTAATGGAAGTTTTGGATAGTGTGCAGCAAAGTAGGCATGAGGCCACACACTAGAATTATGGGATAAATCAAAATAATGAATAATTACCTCATAGGCTGAATATGATTCATTTTGTTCACTGCTCAAGGCAAAAATTAAATAGTAAAATAGTGTGCAATCATTTAATTAGAGACTATACTGTATTCTATAGCTGCAAAGGGGCAGAGTTAAGGTCATAACCTTAATTTTGTAATTTCCTGATATTTGACTATTTCATTTTTCAACTATCAAATTCATTTAATGGAATTATTTTGTATGATTTATATCTCACATGGATCTTCAATTCATTAACTGAGTATCACTTTTACACACAAGGTATTCTATACTAGAATTCTTCCCCTGCCTCTCATAGGAGAAATTCAGCCTCTCCCTTACTTATTAAGCTGTGCTGTATATAATTTACACTCTTTAGCTCTACAGGGATGCATAACTGCCTTAAAGTTTGGTGAAATGAATGGATTTTATGATATTCATAAAAAAGTCATCAATGGCAAAATGTTAAATGTATGGAGGCCAATGTTTGATATAGCATAGTACTAATATTTATACTGAACAATAATGTCAGCTTTAAAAATGCATTTTTGTTTAAAATCTTGCTGGGTGTAGCAATCCAAAGACAAACATATAACTTAATTCAGAAGTTTTATAACAAAAATACGTAGTGTGTGTGGAATAGCAACAAGAATTGATCCTGTAGCTTTGAAGAACTTGAGAGTACATTTGAATTCTTATTTGCAGGTGCTAATGTAACTTACCCTCATGTCTGTGCTGTCACCAACTTCCCTCTTGTAGTGCAATAAAGAGCCCAGTGATAGACAGTCAAAGTACTGCCAGGAATAATAGACAAAAGGCAGGTGTTCTCTATGTTTATTAAGGAAAGTATTGTTTTCCAACTGCCAGGAAGACATACTGCCATACTATTGTGCACTAACTGCTAATATTTTCATTACTGCATAGAACTCCCACTTGGCAATCATCCTGATATGGTGAGGTCTGAATTAGGAACTGCTGAATATCCTCACTTGGAGTCAATGGAATTTGAGGGCACTCTGGTATCTGTGGTATCAGAGTATTATATCTAGCACCTTGTTAAAAGTAATCTAGTTGGTACTAAACTAAGAAATGCATTTCATTTTATAATTTTACCCGAATCTTTGAGGTTTCTGAAAACTGACTATGATCCATTCTATGACTATAGTTTGACTCAGGAAATGAATCAGGAAATGAGGTCTGACTCAGGAAATGCTGAGTGACAAGAGATCGCCAACCAGCAACAAAGAGAGTCACCGGGCTATGTAGAGAAAAACAAGAAATTTCATTTAAACTTATATGGTGGCTTTTGAATAAGCTCTAATGCCCTGGGAAGGCTAGACCACTGGTTTTATTTGAAATGCACCTTATTTTCATATTTTTAAAAGAAAAAACATCAATATCCTTTATCACTAACATGTAGAAAAGTTGGACATTGGAAAGACAAAATACTTTGACCTGTCCCCTTTTATTTAATCCACAGGTTTTGTTAATTCTTTATGGAGGAGCTATTTGGTGTCTGCAGAAAATGATTTCTGCTAGCTTCATAATCAGAGCTTGTAAGCTCCCTGTTCACTTATTAAAGTGAGGCAATTCTTTTATTTTGGAGCTAAACTTCTTGTGTTTATAAACACCATCATTGCCCTTTAGTTTACAATATCTTACACTTTAGCAGCTGAAAATGTGAGTTTCTAAACTTACAACAACTCTGAAATTGCCATGTGCCCACTTAATTGGGAGGCAAATTTTGTTCCTCTCAATTAAGGTTTTGGAGTGAACATGGTAGATAAGATGCAGTCCTACACACATTTTGCAAAGGTTGTATATAACCATCCTACCATCTTTTCAAAAGGAAAAAAAACAGCAATATTTTAATGATATTTTTCATACGTACCAGCAGAACTATGACATACACAACATATTTTAACATGCATCAATTTTGAGAGAGAGGTGCAATTAGTCATCAAAGGTTAACAACCCATCTGCTCTATGAAAACTATATTCCTATTTTTTTCCTCAGGGTGCTGGTGAGATATGTCCAGTCCCAATGCATTACATAAGCTTGTATAAAATTCTGTACAAGGTTGTCAAAGATCAAATTATTTTTATAGCTTAATGGTGCTTCTCAAAACTAAGAGACTATGGTACTATAAGGAATGAACTCTGAAGAAACATAACCCAGGCCCTAAAACAGGCATGTTAGAATATGCTCTCAGATGGACCAAACAAACTTTCCTTGAAGTTAAAGAAAGTCTTCCTTTTATATTAATGGCACTTATTTAAGCTTACTCTTAACAAATCCCATCTTTCTTAAACAGATCAATTCTACTGGCAAAGGAATAAAATATAGAGAGGTCTATCAATAGAAAGCATTACTATACCTTACTAATAGCTAAGCTCTTGAGCAACTGCAATACTTGGAATATAAGAAAGTCTGTCTCAGGGCACTGGAGAAGACACAGAAGACATTGTCTGTTCCTGGTGCTGGCTTTTAGGCTTCTGAAAGGTCCCATATCTTAAGAACAGCACTTTGCAGATATTGAGCTATTTTAATGATTTGTAATCAGAGTAGATTCTTTTATGATCAAGGCAAGATTTCCTCCTGTTATACTTTTTAACAGTGCTTCCATCTGAGGCAAAGATTTTGGCTGGAGACTCTAGGTAATGCCATAGAGCACATTTATATAGATATAAATATAAATGTGTTCTATGGCAAAATTGCAAAGTGTTGTTCTTAAGGGCTTAACTAGTAGCAGGTGTTTATACACACACACACACACGCACGCACACGCACACACATATATATTCCACTGTCATCAGCACTCATGAAGAGGTATTTGGATTCTCTACCAGGAACCATCAAGACTGATTTGGCGAGAATGACCAGGAGATCTAGGAGTTGATCAACTGCCTTTAGTACTTGGCAGAATTGCATCAATTAGAAGCAAAAAAAACTGAATGACCAACAAGCCAAGGCTGAGGTCCAAAGGAGGATCACAATATGAAGAACAGATGGTGGGAAGAAAAGATGAAGGAGATTCAATACCTTGCTGACATCCATGATACGCACAGTTTTTTCAGTGCTACCAAAACCATCTACACTAGGCCTGTACGAAGCGGTCAGTATTCGCTTTGGATTTGGCCGATTTGGGGGACAGTGATTCGATCTGGTGATTCAAATCACTGTCCCAAATTGATTTGGCCAAATCTGTCCCAAATTGATTTGGCCAAATCTGATTTGGAGATTTGGCCACTGCTGAATTGGCCGAATCTCCAAATTGGCCCCGTCCCCAACCTGCTATCAATGACTGCCCCATCTGCTCTCCCAGCTCTCAGCTCCTTAAAAAGGAAAAGCCCCCACTCACTGGCTTCTGCCAGGCAGAGCAATCCCCACTGCTCTCCACTGCCCCACACTACATGGGGAGCTCTGCCACAAGCCCCAAAACCCCTAGGTCACTGCAGCATCCAGTGAGCATGGGGCGTTTTTTTTTATATCGTTTTTTAAAGAACTGGGAGCAGCAGCTGGGTAGGGCAGCCATTGACGGGGCTGAGAGAGCAGGTGGGGGATGGGGGCTTGTGGCAAACCCCCAACACAGCACGGGGATCGCCTCCTTTTCGCCTGGCAGGAGCTGTTGAGTGTGGGGCTTTTTTATGGAGTTAAGCAAAGCTGTATCATCACTCCAATACTTCTTTTGATATTCCTTTTCATGATGTTACATCTGACCACCAACAAGCTTCCAGTCAAAGTGAAGTTAAACTACCAAGTGAATGGTAGGCTATTTAACCTGAGTCAACTCCTAGCCAAAACCAAGACCACCCAACCCTGAATCACTGAACTCCAGTATGCTGATGATACTATAGTGTATGTTAACTTGCAAGCAGACCTTTAGGCAGTCATCAATATCTTTACCAAGGCATATCAGAAAATGGGACTGACACTTAACATTCAGAAGACTAAGGTCCTTTATCAATAAGTTCTTAATAAGCAGTTCCCAGCTCCAGGAATTCAGATTTATGGTGAGACTTTGGAAAAATGTTGAGTATTTCCCATACCTCAGAAGTCAACTCTTACAGAAGACTGGCATAGATGAAGAAATCCAACATTGCTGGAAAGTATAAAGACAGCCTTCAGACGCTTGAGGGAATAGGTGTTCGAAAATCATGACATCATAGTGGAAACCAAGGTCATGGTTTAATTAAGCAATCATGATCCCTACCTTACTGTATGGAGCTGAGAAATCGACAAAATGCAGAAGACACCTCAAGTCACTGGAGAAGTACATTTAATGCTGCCTGCAGAAGACCCTTCAAATCCAGTGGGAAAACAGATGCATCAATATTAGTTTCCTCTCACAAACAAATACTGTACCATGAACATCAAGATGATAATCATCTGACATCGACTTCACTAGGCCAGCCACATCATTCAGATGTTTGACTCCAGCCTTCCAAAGCAAGTTTTATTCTCCCAGCTCAGGCAAGGCTTACATTCAAAAGGAGGGCAGAGAAAGAGCTTCAAGGACTTCCTCAAGACCAACTGGAAAAAAATGCAATATCAACATCAACTCCTGGAAGATTACCCAGGACCACCCCAAGGGGAGAAAGAGTATACTGCAAAGATCTCTGTACTTTGAACCCTTTTTCTGACAACAGGATACAGACAAGTGTGCATGGCAGAAACAGCACATTGCAGACCGAATCAAGAAGCCAGAGCCACCCATCCCACATAGATGTATGTGCCCAAGTTGCCACAGAGTTGCCGATACCAGATTGGCCTCATCAGCCATCTTCGGACCACAGATAAGACAATCATGGAAAACAATCATTCTTGACTGTGAGGGATTGCCAATATAGGAACTAATAGAAAAGTTTTACTAATGTGAAAAGTTTTATTTGTTCCTGAATGTAGAATCTAGTTCTATTAAATGTTATCCTACTTCTATAATCCCAGTTCTCAAGTTCCTCCAATTCTTTCTATTTCCTATTCCAATCCCGCTCTATGTAACTTGTAATACTCTTCAGCCACAAGCATAATACCTAAGAATATTTTTTCCAAAATCTTTGCTATTCTTAGAAATGACAGTGATTATTTGCATATCTATGTGTTATATTAGGTTTATTATCATCTTAGAAAAAACACTTTTGAATATTCTCCTATCATACAAACAAATGTTAACTTCATTTTTTCCATTCTCCTAGCCTCAGTCCAATTTTGAAAGCTGATGAGCCCAGTGTGTTCAAGTTTGAGTGTTAAGTAAATCTTTTGCCATGTTTTATACTCCACAGATCTCCTTTCAAGTCAATTTCAATCTTCTGCCCATTTGCAGGATTCTCTCTAAGGTCTTTGTCATAATATTCCTATAAATTTGAAGCTTGACCTGGACATAAAGGGAAAGAAAATGTTCTATATAATCAAGTAAACTTCACACTTCATGCTGGATTTTTAAAAACGCTACATACTGGAACAGTCTAAGATAAGATTTGTTACACAAGAAAGTGAAAGAGGAGCTATGCTGGCTCAGCCAGGAGCGGGAAGTTTACAGGCTTCCTAGCTGTGTGATCAATATCATTATGGATTGACTGAAATTTCATAACTGTAGATTGAATTTAAGGTTCATTTCTAGTAGGTTTAAAATGCAGTGCAAATGTTTCATATAGGCATTTCCAAGAAGTTTAGTTAAACAGATGATGTACTGGGTGTTTATCCAAATCTCCAAAGCTTTTAAAGCAGTTTTGCATATGTCTGAAATCTCTCCTTTCCCTACTACTTCTTCCAACATATTTATCATGGTTAGCTCCTTAATAATTTCACTCTGTCTAGTTCTACAAGCATATAGTGCAAAACATAAAGCAGTGATGTGTGACTCTTTATGGTTAATGCTTTTCTTTTGTTTTAGCCAGATTTTGTATTAGTGCTACCACTTACAGCTTGTAACCTCTGCTTAATATTTTTGCAGTCAGTGAACCTTATTGAAATATTGTAATACAGTTGAGAGTAACCAAAATCCCCTAAATATTTCTATTTCCCCATACAGAGGAGCTCTCAGCAGCTTTTCACACATGTGCATATTTCCACTCTTGACTTCTTGAGGTTCCTTCCAAGCCAAGCACCTCAGCTCATCCAGGCTCCTATCCAAAAACAATTAGCTGAAGACTGCTGCTCGATTTCTGATTGACTTTCAAGTACAAGGTCTGGAGCCCAAAGATTCTTATTAAATCTACACTTAATTCATCTCTGTGTTAAAAGAGATGGACAATTTTTAAATGCACATGTTTAACAAAGTTAAAATAAGTTAAAATCTTTCTTTTTTTTTCTGTATGTGTGTACAATGAACAGGATAGCTACATGATTAAATAAAGATGGCTGAAAAGATGAAATGATGATGGAGGGAATCCCAAGTTGGCACAAGAAACTAAGCAGATCCAGGGGACTGTGCCAGTGGGCACTGTAATATTGCTTATGAATCCCTTAGTGCTGTCATTAAGTTTGCTTGCTATTGTCCATCTTCTGGATTATTATCGTCATTTGTTACCATCCAATTTCTTCCCTGCCACCACACTCCCAGCTTTGCTTCCCACTGTGTGATTATGCAGCTTGGTGGTGCTGAGTACTTGTCTGCTTATTGCTGGACACAGGCTACAAAGCTAGCTGATGCACAAAGTTTCTTAAAGTGACTGTCAGAGTATGGAATTATTTCCAATGTACTCCTCAGAGGCATTTTGAAGATTTCTTTATTTCCATCTGCTTACCCTCAGGAGTCTCTTTATAGCCTGCACTATATTTTTTTATTTACCCACAATGAAGCTTTGCTGTAAGTTATAAGCCAGGAGTGTGTTGGTGAAGCATTCTAGCAAGATTACCTACTTCTGTTTCATATTAACTTTTTCTTCTCCATGAATCCATGTCGTACCTTAGTCCTTATCCAGATTTTTAGCTCTACCCTATATCCATTTTAAAGAAAGGGAAGCAATATAAAAGAAAGCAAGTGAGCAAGCAAACAAACAAACAAGACAGATTTACACAGTAGGGAAACTCATACTCTCTCAGTCACAATAGCTTGAAAATATGAAGAAAGTTCTTTAGTAGTACAATTTCTGAAGGCCCAAATTCCCTCCAGAAACACAGGCTTGTAAATCTGCATGGGGCTTTGAAGGATAGGAAATCAGAAAAAATATAGCAGAGAAGTTTCATGGCTGCTTTAGTCTTAAAGCTAGTTGAGCTTTTGCACTTGTATTTTTACACAGGTAGAGAGAATAGGTAGCAGATATATGTAATACCATGACTGCTGACTCCACTCTTAAATGTGCTTTGAGCAGGAGTGTGGAGAAAGCCTCGAGTTATTTGTATCTTCTGCATGGACTCTCAAATCTCAGTTCTCTTGTATGGAGGCCCCTTATGGTCAGTGAAAGAAACAAAGTTTGCCTAAACGCTTTATATACATGGAGAACGTATAAATTTCAAACATTTTCCATCACAATGGTAAAGTATTTTAGAAAGTGAGACTAGATCCACACCTGGTTTAAACCCACCTAGCCCATTTACATGACCTGGAAATGTTGCCCTCTAGCTACATACATTCTACTAAAAAATGTCTTTTGTGTAGTACTCAGTAGGGCTGTGCAAAATTTTGGCAGCCATTTTGTTTTGGAGGTGTTTTGGCCCATTTCGGGAGCTGAATCACTGAATCCAAATTGAAACAGAAAGCTCTGAAACAGCTCAAAAACAAAACTAAAGCGTCCAAAATGTTTCGGAAATGTTTCAAAGTATTTCAGAGTTTCAGAGGCAGGCCTGCAGGGAAACAGAAACTAAGAAGATGGAGGAGGAAGAGACGGGGAAAGGGCTGCTCTGATATTGACATCTGTAGCTGGCCAGTGACTACAGTCTTTCCTTGAGTTTCCTCCCAATCACAGTGCTCTGGGGGACGGACAGAGAAACAACATATAAGGCTCTGTCAAGCTTTTTCTCTGCCTTTTCTGTCAGCTCTCTCTATCTTGAAGCACAAGCAGCAAAGCACACAGCATCTGAAAGGACTAGGTTTGTTTGGTAGCAGTAGGTACTGGTAGTCTCTTGCTACTACATTGTAGCCAATCCTTCCCCACTTACTCTCCTCTACCATCCTATTGTTATCCCTTTCAACTAATTCTTCACAAAAAATCCTCTTATTTGTTCTTCTTCCCCCTCCCCCCGCCAAAAAAAAAAAGAAAGAAAGCAAGCTGTGCTTTTCCTGGCAGTGTGTCATTCATCACTGTGCAGGCAAGCACACATCAATTATATGCACACTTTCCAGCACACCAAACATGAAGCATGCTGGAAAGGCAGGTGCAAGGTCTTCTGGCAGGAGAGCAAGAGGGGGCAGAGGGAGAGCTGTAAGTCCCCCTCCCCCCAAACATAGACATACCCTATTTTCTACCAAGCATGAGGCTTCTGCTGCTAGTGGCAGCAAGGAGGTGGGAGCAGTGTCTGCACCTGCACCAGTTGCCCATGGTGATCCAAAACACTGAATTAAATCACTCTCCCTCCAAAATGGCTGAATCTGAATCAGAACGGAGTCATTTTACACAGCTCTAGTACTCAGCTTTGCCAAGCTATAGTGCTGAAATTAGAGAGAGGTTTCAGCTTTATCCAATCAGAAATGGAACTGGGTTACAGAACTAGTCTTTATTAATGTTTGTATAGCTTCACCACTTTATAGAGACTGAAAAAAATAACTGCATGGCTTCGTCCCGAAAAGAGCTTACAGCTGACATCAAAACACTTAAGAAGTGAGAGGTAAGAACTTAAGCTCTGATTCCCAAGGGGATTTTAGGCTTGTCAACCCTGAGCATCACTACAGCTAGCTTTGGGAGCAGGTCTAAATTGATATTTAGGGTCAATCTTGAGGTTGCTCTCAATAAGCATGAGCCATGTGAGTGACAGCCTCAACTATACATACTTCATAACGCCCTGCAATGCACAGGTAAGCTCCAAATACCACAGGAAGGTATGGAGTAGGAGAAACACTGGAAGGATTGAACTTGTAACCAGATCAGCAAAACTTTCGAAATCAGAAACAACTACCACCAGAAGTCAAGTTTAGGGGACTTCAAGGTGACTTTAAAGATGATCCTGGCAATCAATATAGACATACGTAGGCACCTGGCTCCAGAAGCTGAATTCACAAATTTGATTCAGGCATGAGTCCCCTATACTGCAAACAGGGAGAGTTAGAATTGGTATTCACAGCAGCCAGCACACTGAGAGGAGGGAACCTAAATTAATAGGAAAGAAACATCTAAGAATGAATGTGTCTAAAGTCTTCTGCAGATGCCCAGAAGAAGAATTCTAGACACATAAGTAACTTTGATTTTTGGGGTGCTTTTTTGTGGATGAATGTTAATTCCAAGGTACCTAAATTCTATGTCAATTGCTTAAGTGCATTCTTGGTTCCAGCCTTAGATATTATGATGATAAATAATCATGGCAAAAAATGGTCAAAATGGTAAACCCTAAGACAGATAATGCTAGGAAAGTCGATGGGAGTATTGATGTATAGGGTGATTTGGATATGGATGACCCTGCCTCAGGCAGGGAGATGGACTAGATTACCTCTCAAGATCCCTTCCCTTCTCTATGATTCTATGATACAGAGGAATCAGATTCTTCTTCCAGAATTAAGAAAGGATGGGGGAAAAAATAGAACAATGAAAGTTGCAGGAAGTGCCAGAAAAGCAAAACTGCAAGACAGAGTATAGATAAAGTGATGGAGAGTAACCAATGTGATCTTTAGCATCGCTAAACCACATATTCAAACCTAAGTCAAGCCCTCACCCCTACCCCCCCGCCCCACCGCCCTGCACCCCAAATCACGAGACTGAAAAATTTCTGTAACTATTTCTTTTCTTTAAGACTGTCTCACTCCCTCTCAAGAGTTCTGGTTTCCAAGCCTATTTGAGTCATTTCCAATGCTACTGTGAATTCAGTGGGAGGAAAGAAGAGGAGTGTTTGAGGGGTGTTCTCAATGAAACAGTAGCGTGTTTCAAGAATTAATATTGGAAAGAATCTTATTTAGTACCCCCAGTAATCTTGGCAGAAAAAAAGAAGTCTGTGCTGATGATATTTGTCAATTTTATACAGTTGTGAAGTATTGTTAATACAGGACATGTCTACATGTGCATTCAGTAAGGTATTGTGCAATAAATGGCTTCTACACTGGTGTCTACATGTGTATGCATTATGGCACAGTAACACTGTATGTGGCCTGATGTGGGACTAAAGTTAGTCCCACACAAAGAGAGTTACTGCACAGTAAGGCATCTATACATGACTTACTACACAGTAACTACTGTCATGATGCAGGTAGTAAATTAACCCCCAAACTGGCATAAGTTGCCATAGTTACTGCGCAATAACAGTGCACATGTACATGCACCCACAGAGAAGGATCATAAACCTCATACAGAAGGAACTGGATGACCATTGGATTGAAGGAAAATAAAATGCAATGTCATACATTTATGGCCAATACCAGAAATTTCTGTGATAGTCTAGTAGCTTGCCATTTGGAAACAACTAAGGAAAAGAGCCTCAGCTCATTAGATGATCAAAAGAGCAGTATACATTATCAGTGTGATAAAGCTGTGAAGAAGGCAAAGGTACCTTAGAGTGTGTATGTGCTTAGAGCAGAGTTAGGGAAGTGCCAGTGCCGCTATACAGCACAAGTAGTGAGACCATACCTGGAATATTGCATGCAGTTTTGGTCACTTATAGTTAAGAAAACCTAACTAAAACACAAACAGGTTCAAAGAAGTGCCCAGAAGAGCATGAAAACAGAGTCCCTATCATATGACAGAAAATTGGAAGGGATTGGCTTTTTTAGCCTAGGAAACAAAGCCTGGTTACTGTTTGTAAATACATCATGGAGGAAGAAGCTATTTAAGCAAGTGCTGGCAGAAGAACAAATAGATATAAAGTGGCCATGAATAAATTTAGGATGGAAATTAGAAGATGGTTTCAAATTGATATATTAACCAGGTTCTGGAAAACTCTTTCAATTGGAGTAGTGAAGGAGAAGTCTAACTGATTTTAAGATGCAGCTTGATAAATTTATGTAAGGGATTAGAAGATGTGGTAACTGTTGTAGCAAAGAACTAGACTCAGTGACCCAGGAGGTCCCTTCCATCATATGTTCATGAAGAAAACACCAAACATTTGAGGCAAAATTATAAAAACAGGTAACACTGGTTTTCATAAATTGATAACAGTGACAAGGTAAAGAAAAGGGCGGATTGGGGCAGAGAGATGCAGGGGAAATACCAGAGGACATTTCTCAGCTGTTTGCCTTGAGCAAATGCAGTTTCAAATCTGTTTTTTTAATGGTGGGAGAATGAAGAAAAACAATTGTCTCCATAAGATTATCTTCTTAATGATTTATTCTCTGTGCATTATTTGTGATTAGAATCTAAGCAGCTTCATCTCTCAACTAATTCCAGAAATATTAATTGGTTATCTCGCTTAGATCCATTTATTAAAAAAAAACTATGGATTGTAGGACAACTTTGAAAAATTGCCTTTGACAGAGTATTGTAGCCTGAAGCTACAGTCTTGTATCACAAGGCATTTGTTAGCCAATATTCCATTAATTCACACACAAATAATTTTACATTATGCACGTGGCCTTTTGCCGACCATCCTTGGTTTTTTTTTACCAATGCATTTTACACATTTTTATTATCAACTCTGATTTAATTTCCTAGACATTGTATTAAACCTTAGTAGGTTTAATATTAAAGGGATAAACAGTCTTGAAATGACTTCTCATTGTGTTTAGGAGCCCCAGAACATATCATTCAAGGATATAAAGAAGCTATTCATTTTTTTCCAGGAATACATTTCACAATTCATTTTTATTGAGAGGAGTAATCAAATAAAAAAGCCAATTAGCTATTAGGTTAAAGTATACTATGTGTGAGGTGCACCACAGGCTCAGAAAACAGATTTGTAGAGGGAACTATCAGAAAGAAAGTTACTATTAATTTACAAATAAAGATATTTATGGTCTTCAACCCAAGGAATTTAAAGTTATCATATTGATCTTCAGAAGTATGACTATATAGGGAGACAAATGACATATATGAATATGTAACATTGTCTAATATAACAAGTTAAAATGTTATAACAACAAAAATGAAATGTGTTTCAGGATAGTATAAATTATATTAAAAGTTGGAATTAAAATATTTAAATAATTCATGTTGGTAATGCTGATTTGTTTTACAAAGGTTTAAGTACTTCATTTCTATTTTATCATTAATTAAGATCATAAAGATGAAGCAACGCATTTTGACCTTTTCATAATGAAACACTTTAATAACTTGGTGTTAAGAGAACATACTGAAATTAATCTTTCTGGAAACTGAGTTTTTATTTTAATTCTGGAGACAAGTAATCTTTAGTAAAACAGAATTTTCCATGGAACAAAAATTCCTTGGTTTGACCACTTAAATTGGTGGTGCACTGTAAATGTTCTCCAGTGTGTAAACCTACAAGCCTTTACATGGTGTGTGCAGTGATCATTTTTATAAGAATCTTCTCACTGGAAATAGTAAAGCTTTGGTTCAAGTCTTGTGTATGCAAGATATAACAATTTTTACATGATTGTTTTTATTTAGGATTCTGGAGGAGGGTTTAAAGAAATGGGAAAAAAGACAAAACAAAACAAAACAAAAATAAAATCAAATACTCATCTAATGAAGTGACAGAATCCTAGATAATAGGGCTGAATGGGACCTCTGGAGGTCATTTAATCCAACCCACTGCTTAAGGTACAATCATCATTCTCTAAACAATCCTAGACAATCGTTTGTCTAACCTGTTTTTAAAAAACTTTGAGAACAACCCTCACACATGACCACCAGGCACAAGGCCCCAAACACCCTTTAATCTGCTGCAGATAAAGCAAAAAGATGAAGACATTGTTAGTGTCCTGCTACTTCAAGGACAAAAAATAGCTTGTTAAAATACTCTCAAAAGATCCCTATCCCCTGTTACAAAGGAAGATGAGGGATAAATTACTTCCTAATTCCAAATGTGGTGAACAGTCTTATGCTGAGCAGAGAAATTAAATGGTCTAGCCTGGAACCTCTGAATCCAGAATCTAAAACTGCACACATTTGTTAATCTCCACATTATGGAGTCATACTCATTGTGTGCCCAACCATTCAGTGAGAAGAGAAAGGGTGCAATTGGACTGGACTCTGAGTCACAGAAACACTTTAGGGCTGATCCTGTACTACTGAAGTCAAGGAGAGATTTAGAATTATCGCGAAGAAGAAAAAAGATGAGAGCTTTCATTGGTGAAATCCACATACATACACATAGAGGGTCAATACAAAACTTATGTACCAGTTAACTTTGAACTACGGATTCAAAATAGGGTGTAAGCTACAACTTACTGCGTGGTGATACATAGGTCTTATACTGGTCCACAGGAGAGATTGTCACCCTGTCTGGGAAAAGGCCTGAGGGTATAGAGAACTCTTCTTACCTCACTTGCACCCAGGAGCCTTGAAAAATGGGACATGGTGGAAGAGCACCATATGATAACACACATAGAAAGGGTCTATATGCTGATGATCTGCATCATCCAAAGCTGCACCAAGTCCTCTCAGTTTACTCCTTTCTGCAGCTCATGTACACTGTAGTATAGCAATGGGTAGGTGAGTAGGGTAGAAGCTCCAAGTACCGGCTAAAGCTGGTGCCTTACCCTCTTCTTTCCCATCTGCCCTTCTCCTTTCCCCCTGCATGTTTAGTGCTTCAGTGACTCTGGCTCCAGCAACAGGGAGAGCAGAAAAGGGTGCCATGTTACCTCTGCTGCCATATTTCCAGGCCTGTGGGGAGCCTCACAGCCCAGATAACATGTCACTATGGCTGGATCTAGCCAGCGGGCTGGGGGTTGAGCACCCCAACTGAGCTGTCTTGAGTAAGTACTAAACTACTTGAGCAGGACTGCAGAATCATGCTCCAAGAATGAGGTATACAATGAAAAGACTGTTCTTGTAATACTTTCTGTATGAAGGTACTAGAAACCTCAAGAAAGAAAAACAGCTCACTCAAGATTCCTAGCCTAATTATAGAGACTTACGAGGTCCAAATGGTTCAAATACGTTTCTCTTTCAAACCTAAGAAAACTTCCAAGCAGATCATCCTTGCTGGGGATTTAATTTTCAATAATTTACACTCCTGCTATGCTGAAAGGAGCATAGATTGCTCCTTATATTACTGCTCTTCAATTTAACGTTCGATCTGCCAATATATTTAGAGCAGGGAATGGGGGAAGAGTACAAAATAAAGAATTTTTGCCTTCGCCAAGTTCCCATTTATACATAATGACAAAGAATAAAAAAAAATCCTTAAATCAGAGGTATTGCATTTTGAGCAGCACACTGTATCTAAAATCACACTGATGTATTATACATTTATTGTACATTATATCATGGCATTTATTTAAATGCACCATTTTATTGTACCAGACATCAAAGAAAAAATGTTTGCTATAATAAAAATGGTGCATTTAATTCTTCTGCTGTGCATTAAAAATAAGCGTCATTGTTACTTGGGAACCAAGTAATACATCAGGTCTTAGTTTTTTGGGTTTTTTTTCCTTTTTTATTTTCTTCACAGGTAAGATAGCTTCCTTATTTACTAATGGCCCTTTCAGCATTTATTGGTCTTAGCATCCTGCATAGCATCTTCTGTGCCGCTTTGATGAAGATTTTAATAGCAGGATCCTTATAGTAATATTAATAAGCAGATATGATCTCACAGGCATTCCTGCACTTGGTTGAGCTGTCATTATTTTCTCTGTGGACCTCACCTGGCACATTATTTTATAGAGCTATAACTATATTGCATATATATGTAGAGTTACCATTCCTATACTGTAGGCTAGAGAGTCGGCAGGCATAGTGAAATTAATTTATGATTTGATTTAAGAAAGATGGAATATTTACTGAAGCAGCTGAAATTAAGTTTCTCATTTATAATTGAATCACATCAGCAGCAAGGCTGCTCAAAATTTCAATGGGCAGCAATAGAATTTTATGAACTATCGTCTCTAATACAGAGTGAACTTCTCCTACGTATTTCTCTTTTTCTCCACTGCCTGGGTTTTATAATAGAAGCTTGGGTTACTTCTGCAGCATCTATTCCTAGCTGTGTCATTTCTGCAGGTGTAGGGCATTCCAAATTGTTTATCACCTGAAAATTGACCTTATCTTTTTTCATTCTGAAAGTGACCTTTAAATTACCAATGTGACTTGGTTTCCAGAAAAATAAAAGTTGTGTGTATCACATTTTTTCCTATATTAAAACATTTTTTCTCTTTGAGTTAGAAAAAATTTGAGAAAATTAGTTCTTCCCATCACTACTGTCTTGTAAAATAAGTTATTTCAGAGTATTACCTAGTTGTTCCTCTGTTGCTATACTTTCCCATAAAATACTTACAATATATCCTAAAGACATAGCCCTTTGAATCTTTGTATATATTTACACGGCAACTTGCATAATGAGACTATTATCTTTAAAGAGTTTCTTGGGCACTACTTCAATATAAATAATACAAAAAGATATGGTGTCTTGCAAGAATATAGGGTCACTGCCTACCCACCTCCCACCCTGTTGAACAGGCAAATCCTTAATTAAGCAAATTGGGTCACTAACCCAAGCAAGGTCCCTGCTGTGAAAGGGATGGAGTCTTACCTCTGACTAGCTGTAACCCTGCAGCCCAGCTCTAGTTAGCAAAATATAATTAATTAGCAATAAGCTGACAGATACACAACGGGGTAACAACAACAACTATATTCAACAGTCATAAAAATAGAAACAATAAGGGCAACTTGATATAAACAATGAGAGGGTGCTAGAGCGCATTAGCAGTCTCATATGCAGCCAGCAACTATTGCAGCAGCATCACTCACATAAAAAAACTCAACCTTGGGTGCTCCTCCAGCCACCACAACAACACAGGGATATTGGTCGCTTGGGCCTTCACCCTAAATACACAACCTCAAGCACATGGAGAAGAGTTTGGCCTCCCAGGCCCTCACACTCACCCCCACGGGCTTGCCACTCATGCTGTGTCCTTAGATTATTGGCCTCCCAGGTGCTCCAGCCTTAGACATACACTTACATAGATACACGGATCATCTACACAAGATGCTATGTCACTGTAATGATGAGCTTTGGAGACATAGTTGTCGCTATGGCTATATAGCATTGGCAGGAACAAACCATGACACCAAGACTGCTGTGTAATACCTTGTTGCTACTGCACAGTAGGGTTGGAAATAACCCATGCACTGCCAGGCCTGCATAGTAACAGTGGTTACTGCAGTAATTTAGTACTTGCTAAATGTACCAAGTACTGTACTAAATGACTGTGCAGTAACCACTGTTGCTGTTCAATCAGGGGCACGTGTAGATGTGCCTACAGACTTCCTCCTCGAAGTCATTCTGGCTCAACCAGCCAATGATCACCTACCATTCTCTCACCAAATGTATGAGATGCAATCACATGCTGGATGATGCTGACCTTTGGCCTCCCAGACTCTCCAGTCACAGTGTTCCAAACATTCAAGAGGCACTGTGGTCTTCAGGTCAATCATATTTTGGAGCAATCACCCTCACAGAAGTGCTGTCAATCATCAGCCACACCAATCAAACCATTACTCATCTCAGAAAAAAGTAGCTATCACCAAACTGGCATTTTCGCACCAAAACTGTTGCATAACATAAAACAAGTTGTGCGTGCTCAGGACTAAAACTTGGCCATTACACCTCCTCTTGGCCCAAACATTTATAGCCTCTGGAACCTTCTTTCTTACAAACCCACTGAGGATGTGCCACCATTAACCACACCAGGGGATGTTCTAGCTAACACCCTAGTGAAAAAAAACCCAAAATTCACTAAATGAAGGATGGCAGTAAGGTAACTTAGAGGGCAGCCACCCCAGGTTAGGGTAACCATCATAGAGGACACTCAGGTTGTCCTCTGTTGTCTATTGATATGAAACCAGATGCCTTTATATCCTCTACTAGCCAAGTGCCCATCAAGAATGATGAGGTGGGGAGGGGACTGGGATGGAGTGCCACCACCTAACGTCCCATGCTGTTCTTGTAGGGAGCGTGGTGGGGGTGCTGAGGCCAGCACTACTGGCCTCAGCTCCCCCACCCTCTGTCCAGTCCTCGGTGGGCTTTGGAATCATGGCAGTGTTCCCACATGCTCAGAGACCTGTGATTGGCTATTTCAATCAGCCAGTTAGAGTGTGAATAAAGTGTTATAGACAGAGACAGAGAAACTTAGGCTTTTATATTAGATTTTTTTTCTCTTGAAGAGAAAAATAGTGGACATAAAGGCATCCAGTTTCGAATCAATAGAGGAAAGAAGACAGAGTAGCAGAAAACTGGAATGTCTTCTATGATGCCCACCCTACCCCAGGTGCCAAGTTAGGAGGGGCCCAGAATCATCTCTCCTCCCCCAGAGTCCATGCTCCAGTATGCATTTCCATATTGGAAGCTCCAAAACAGTTTCTGGATGCTGCTGCTTTCAGAGCAACAGCCAGGGTGGAGGCAGCAGCTCAGCCAGGACTATGTAGGAGTCCTGGCATAGGTTAGGCTGCTGCTCCCTTGTCCCTGATCTTGGAGGTCAGACCTCTCATCCCCTGCTGTCAGAACCTGGACTCCTGGAATCCTCTGCCCCCCACCCACTGCTCACAGAGCCTCGGCCCCAGGTCTCAAAACCCACATGCCCCCACCCCACTTTCTCAGAACTGCACACCACTCCCGTCCTCCCTTCCCCTCACTCCCACTTTGTGTTTGTTATGCCACTGGGAGATAGTTTCCTTTCTCTATTGACACTCCCTCAAAATTCCTCTCCAAGAGTATTTTTATGTGGGGTGTCTGGAGATAGGCATCAGCATGGAAGAGTGGCAATGTGAATAAAGCTCCTTTCTTTGTTCCTTTCTTTGGAGTCTTTACACTGCCATTTTATCTTGATGATCCATGCAATTGTAGAATGGGCCAGTGTAGTGAGTACCACTATGCTTTGACGGACAGCACCAGAAAGCCCCAACTTTGGGTCATGGGCCTTATATTCTACAAGCTTCTTTAGCTCAGTACACAGATGTCTGTACTTTAGGAATAAACAATTTGGAGTTCTATCATGGTTGCCAGTCCTGTTCCCAATATTATGGTGTGCAGTACAGTGACAACTGTGAAGTCCGTGGTGACTACAGATTTGTTACAATATTTTGCATTTATATTTATCCCTGGGGACCCCAAAGTGCTTTATAAACCAGCCATACAGCAACTGCTTCACCTTCCAGTGAATTGCAGTCACCACCGGGGTGGAACGCAGCAGCTGTTTTAACAGCACAGAGCAATATTACACAACAGCTTTAAGACAGAAAGTGAAAAATACCTTATCAAACTGACTACAGAAGGACTGTAGGAAAGCAGAATGTAATTAAGCAGGCTGCAGAGTATCCAAGAAAGTTTTGCAAACATTACTCTTGCAAAACAATGTCACAAGATCTTTAATGAGCACAAGTGGAGAAGGTTTCAGTCTTACCTCTTATCTGCAGGCTAAAACCTCCAGCAGTTGGAACATTAACCCAGTTGCTACTCAGAAAGTATGGATAATAGGCAATAGGCAACTATTTATTGACATGAATAAAATGCCAAGCATTTATAGCAGTGGTAAAACAAACCTGGATTTCTTACATAACATTAATTAAACTCTGGTCAGTTATACTGGTGTAAATCTGCAGGGATTTCTTTAGCCTCTTTGAAGTTATTTTGGATTTATAACTACTGTAAATGAGATACCAGAATCTGGCTGCAGTCTATAATTCTTCATTGAGTTGAAATATTAAACAAGGAAGAAATTTCCAATGCTTATACAATATGTTCTTCATTATTTTAAGAGCACAGCATATGTTACCACCTAGCATGCTTCTGATTGGTTCACATTTTTTTTTATAACAAGTTTACCTAAATCCATACTGCAAACTAATAAAACAGCTTCCCCTCCCCCACGGCTGTAAAATAAAGGAACCCTGATTCTAAAGAAATTGCTTATATTTCTAAGCTCAACTAAAGCATTACATAAACTTTCCTAACTGCAGCACATCACCAGGAGGCCAAGCCACAGAGGATAATTAAGCTACATAAAGTTGGGCAGGAATAAATCAAGCCTTCAAATCAAGTTTACAATAGCAAACTGGTTGAAATTATTCCCTACTTCACTCAGCCACTGATTTTGATATTTAATAATGATAACAAAATGGTTGTGAACTGATTAGCAATTTTTTTTCAGTATTGCTGCCTAGATGAAGCTCACATAGCTTACAGCATGTTGATTTCTGTGGGCCTGGTTTTTTAGGTTGAACAGCAATAAACCTCAGTTCTTTGTTACCATTACGTGTCATTCTGCAAATTTCCTCACAAGTGTTCGGTTCTTTACCTTAGTCAAGAATGTCCTGAACCAAAGTTTTATTCTTTTTTTAAGATGAAAAAGAAAAACAAACACACAAATGTACAGCTAAATTTAGAAACATGTAGTTCAGAAAGTAGAACAATGATGCTGTGGCTATCTTTAAATCTGTACGGAGCTTGTATTTTTAGTGTTGGCTGGATCTTCAAGTTATGTACAAGCTAGCTGAATACAGGTTTACATGCTCTGAAAGACAGTTCAGCCTCAGTTATAGTCATGTTTAGATTGGCAAAGTCTTTTGAGAAGACTAAAAATTACAAGCTTCCATTGCCCCGCTGAATTACCTCCATTATATGATGTCTTTATTGCCACTTGAAGTCACTTATTATCTTTATTGATTTCTTAATAGTCAGGTTACTCAAAATTGTTACAACACACAGTGATACTGTATGCTCCTCAAAACAATGAGTGGTCAAAAGAAAGAAGTGCTTTTATAGCAAATCTCACTGTGTTTACAGGTAAACACTTAATTTTTTTTGGATACACTGAATTACCTGTAAAATTACAGGCAATCTGGATATATCAAGACAGTAAAATTCCTTTCAGAGCATAATAAATAATTATACCATTCTTGTGTGTGTCTTGAGCGTAAATGCACTGTGGTTGCAACTAATTTACATATTTGTTTATAATAAACTGCACAGCTTAGCAGTATTATTCCTTTATATGGATATAGAGGAGTTTTCAACAGTGTTTAACAAGACCACAATTCAGCCTACATGTCTTCTCTTGAAATACAGTGCAACTTCAAAACACAGAAGACACTTAAATATCAAAATGTTTGTGAAAAAATGAATCAGGTAATAATGTGAGTCCTCGTTGCTTACACTTAGTAATTTCATCCAAGGACACTTTTAAAAATATTAACTTTATCAAATACAGTGACAGACTTGGGAATGAAACTTAACAGTTACTGCCAGCCTATTGTTTTAGCCATTCAGTAAATACTCCTTCTCCAACAAGATAGGTCAACATTTATGAGAATAACAGCATGCCAATTTCTATCTTATCATGATACTGGTAGGATATCAAAAGGAGAGGGGGAGGGGAACTATCTATTTTTTTTTAAGAAAAAAGTTATAAAAGCAATGAATAGTTTTGACAGGTGCTTACTTATTGAAACATCTGAGGATGGCCCCCCTACAATCATATTGTCCAAATTCCAAAGGTTGCTCTGCAGCTGATATTACAAGAAAAAATGTGGAGAAGAAACTCAAGAGATTATATAAGGAGCCAGCCAGGAAGCCAATCAAAGATCCTGATGCTACACTGGAAACACAAATTTGAGAGCTTTCCATCTGGGGTCTAACATCTGCCAAATTTGTCACATAAGTGGTCACAGTACTTAGGTTCTTTGCTCCACATGAGAAAGAAGGCACCAAAGGGAACCATTTTCCACCCTGTAATCAACATGAAAATGCTGCACCAACTGAAAGTGTAACTATATCTATAATAATGTATTAATGAGCTTTGAAAATGTGTAGCTGAAGAAGAAAAGTCTATGGAATAAAGAAAATTGAATATACTTGGCACTGAATATACTTGGTATCAAATTAAATGGTAACATTTACCATTAAAATATTTTCATTTAGCTATATGCTTTTTATAAGGCAATCAAATCAAGCTGAGAGGAAACTATGCTAGACTGTGTTGCTTGATTGTATGGCTGTCATTTTTCACAGGTGGCTGCCCCTTTTAAAGACAAATGTTAGTGTAATCAGGGCCTTATTACATGGTAATTTTAGGCAGCTTCTGGAGCTCTTAGCCCCTGGACTGGCTGCACATCAACTCCTTTAAGTGGCTTAAAGCACTTGCTGTGCGATTTAAAGTTACGCCACTTCAGGGCAGGATTCCCTCTAATCTGCATAACTTTGCTGGTGTTCAGTTAAGTAGTAGTGACTCCCCCAAGCTGAAGCCTTCCAGTATCCCAGGATCTTCCAGGGCTGCAGTGCTGGCTCTGTCTGTTGGGAGTAGTGAACCACTCCAGGTGGGAGGAACTGTGGCTGCTGGGCACTCCAGGGTGGTGGCTCTGGTGCTTGCTCTGTCCAGCAGGAGCAGCAGGCTAATCTGGGTGGTGACCCCAAGGCACATTGGGCAGAGTGAGAGCTGCAGCCCTGGAGCACCCAGCATCTTGACTAGGCAGAGCCAACACTGCAGTTCTGGAGCATCACAGTGCCTCCTGCCACCACCTGGACTGTCTCACTGCTCGCACTAGGCTGACGGAGTGCTGCAGCCTTTAAGTATCCAGTGGCAGTGGCACCAACCATGTTGTCCCCCTCCATGGCTAGCAACCCCCACTCAGCCACAGGCACCCCAGCCCCTCTGTGCATCAGGTCCTGGCATTAGGTGGGATTGCTAGGGATGCTTCAACCTCTTTTTTACTCCCCAGATTGAAAGGGGCTCAGATTTAGGGAATTCAAAGAGTTGTCAATCATGGAAAAGTGCAATGAACATTATGGGAACATTACGCCTTCTCCTAGGCTCATACTCAGCTTCTAGTCCTGCTACCTCTTCTAGTAGCAAGTCGCAGCTGTGCAGGTGAAGGACAGTCAGAAATTTTATATCACCTTAAGGTATGACTGCTCCTCTAAGTGGAACAATTCTAAACTATGAACATTTGTGCAGTTTCCAGTGTAAGGTGCGACAAGGCCCTCACATATAATTGTTTCAATTTCTAGTATTGGGAAAGAAGACACAAGTCCAAATTTCCCCCCTCAATATTAATAACTGATAAATCAATGAAAGACCTGCCTCTTGTATCGAACTATACAATTGATCGTTCGGGGTAAACGATGCCAAGAACACTTGCCTCACCAAACTTTTCCAAAGGGACTGATGTGTATTGCAACAACAGTAATGATACCAGCTTGAGAGTCAAATGAAATGGTTCCTTTCTCAGTTGCTACTGACCAGCTGTGTAACCTTAGCAAGACACTTTGCCACTATTTTTCTACTTTTCACCTGCATTGTCCATTTTGATTATTAGTTCTTTGAGGTAGGGACTATAACATTTAGTGCCTTGTCTAACAGAGTCCTAATTTGCACTATTATAACCTATTTTTTTTAAGTATTCTAATGAGAACATTACTATATATCATAGACCCTGGGAATCTCAAGGGACCAAAGTCCCCTGGTATAATTCTAAATAACACCATTAGAGAGGGTAAGTGGGAGGTGCAAATGATATATGGATTTGAAGTAGTGGAAGTATTTTTCAGAGATGGTCAGTAAAATGGTATTGGCAGTTCTGAACTGCTTAATTCCCTTTTGGTTGATTCCTTTATATCACTTATTGGAAAAGTTTAAAAATGACTTTTAACTTGATTTTTGAAGATGCCCAGATTCATTTCATTTTTTAAAAAGTCTGAAAGTATCAAGGTTTCCCTGAACTGACCCTCATAAAGCATAAGGCTCATTCTGATACAACTAATGCATGTTAATGAGAAAGCCATATGAATTTCATTTGTTATTCTTGATAATGTACAGCCCTAGGAAGATAGCAAATTGGGGAAGCCACAGAGTAACAAATCATCCCATTCCTTCTGGGTGTTTGCTAGAGTAGTTCATTAATTTATATAGCAAATGTGGAAAATATCAATATATCATCAATATTAATGTAGTGGCACTAAGGGTGTAAAATATTTATCTGGGACAGCTGGTAAACTAGTGTTCTCTGTCCCTATCCTTTATGTCAGCCTGCAATGCATGTATTCACTTCTTTAGAATATTGCTAAACTCTGAGTTTCTGTTTTCATTAATGAAGTAATGAATTATTGACAGGATAAGCCACCTGTAGACCACAAAAAAGGTCCTGCAGAGGCATACTGTAACACTATAACCAAACCACTTAAACAAGAATTGGCCAGGTCTGTCTTCATAGTGCTATGGAGGCCACAAAAACTAAAGTGCAATGAGGAGCCAGTGATGCTTTTCAAAGCCAAAGGCTGCACTGAGTTGTAGAAAGTTGGCAAACTGCATGTTGGCTGGATTTTCATACCAGATGGTTCTAAATGGCCATACTCGCTGGCTTATGTCCTTTAAAATCAGTCAGCCCCTCTCCCTATCAGCTTATCCAGAGATTTTCTCTTTCCTTTAAGGACATTAGTTGAACAAGTTGTACTGTGTACATATTTTAAATGCCCACCTCCTTGTAAAATTATTTCTGGAAGTGTGCATTCACAACCAAAGACAAGTTACCACGCATCGTACAAAGCAAACTGCTTATTAACTTATAATGCAACACTGGAGGCTGCCAGTAAATGTGTCATGTGCTTTGTTCCTAGAAGAATTATCTATATTGAAGGATTTACTGAGAGAAAAAGACAAAATAAATCAGAAAAAGGAAACAAGTCAAGATTACACAGACGAGCTATTGCACAGAGTACAATCAAAGATGGCTTCCTCTTTTATCTATTTAAATACTGTGGCCCTTTCAGTCAACAGACTTTTTTATACTTGAGCCCCCTGGCAATTTGTACAACTTTCCTTTCTGACAAAGCTCAAAGTGACTTGGAGTTAAATTTGGAGAGAGCAGGGGGTAGAGCCTGATTCCCTCTTTTCCCTGCTAAAAAAGTAAAGAAGAGGTTTCTCTTTTCTTCCTGCATAGAGGAAGCAGTACTTCTTCAGTACCCTCTTTAAACCATGGCTAGTACTGAGAGAATGAGAAATTGTACATTAAGAAGCTCTTGCAAGATCTGATTGGAATATGTCCAATATTGTGTTGTTCAGAGGCTTACGCTGACCAGTGAAAAGCACTTGGAAAACAGACACTGAATTAAGTGTCTCAGACGCCATGGCTCTAAGCAATGACTGAAAAATGCATAGTACCAGAAATAAAACAAACAAAGAAAATACCCTGAAAGGAACACTTGAGTAATTGGATCCCCACTAAAACTCAGACTCACTGGAAATCAAGAGAACAATTAGAGATGATTTCACTTTCTCCACTGGTTGCAATCAGTAGATGTCAGTAAAAGGAAGACAGTCACAGATTACTTTTATTGTTGTTAACAGCTGGTTCTGGAACACTTAATTTTAGAGCTGTCTGAAAAGCAGAGCTTTCAGTCTATGGGAAGTTTCTTGGGGGGGTAGTTGTTTTCTCTTGTTCTTTTTACTAATTTGGTTTCAAGTACCTTTTTATTTTTAATTTCTCAAAAATGGAAGCTGCCTATACCCTAAAGCGTCCGTGACATTGACATCCTTGTCGGTTTCAATAACAAGAAGTTGGGATTCTAGTCACTGAGCAGCCCTGAGGGTCTACAGTGTTTTGGGGATTGCCTCTCAAACCTAAAAACCTGTTCTAGGATGTCCATCCTTCCACTCCAAGATTGGTGGCAAGGAAGGCCTGAAAGCTCTGAAAGTCCTGACTCCATCTATGATTCTCAGGCCTCCAAGCTCCTTTCTGTTGAGCTGGCAGCTAAATCACTGTTATTGCTGTGGTTCACAGGGCTTTCAGTCTCCAGAGCATAGTTCCTGGACGTTCTGGGACAGCAGTCTACAAGCCAATCTGTCCTAAAACCAGGGATTTAGGGTCCCTAATCCTAGAGTCCAACTCATTAGAACTCTTGATTTGGGTTTAACACATTTATGTGCAATTAGAGATTATTCAAATGAACTATGTTGGGCTCAACAAATCAGGATTTTCCTAATAAAACTGTGTTCTCTTGGAGAGTGTCCCAGGGAAAATATAAGAAATGGACCCCGAAGGGTCAAGAAGGGACCCTGGGGGACAGCACACCTCAGGAGAAACACAACAAAAGAAAAAACAAACAAAAATGCCCTACCTGCTGCAGGAACCGAGCGGGACCGGAAGCATTGGCAGGACCCGTGCGGCTTGTTAACCATGTTTTTTTTTTAAGTGCAGCCAGCTGGAGAGAGGAGGGAGAAGAGCCGGCACAGAGAGATAAGAAGGGTGACCAGTGAGGTGGAAGGGGAGGAGAGGCTGAGAAGGAGCATGGGGGAAGTGTCCCCAGGACCCCTCGTGGAGGAGGGACTGTGCAAGAACGCTTCTCACAGGGCAGGAGATTACCCTGTGAAGCTTCAAGATAAAGACGCCGTTGCCAGACCGAGGAAGAAGGAGGTGGCTAGGCTGCATATCCCCATAAAGCCACAAGAAGAGGCTACAGAGGGATCCCCACAGGCAGAGCCTGGCTCCTGGGATCCATCCGAGTGAGAGGTGAACAGCCAAGGTACCAACTGAGACTGATAAGAACAGGATTGAAGACCCGAGAGAGTCCATCAGAGGAAAGTCTTTACTCCGAGCTGGAGGGGACATCAAGGGTTGGTCTAATATATTTCACACTAGGGGAGAAGGAATAGGGGAAGGAGGTGACACCAAGGGAGTAGTCAGTGGTGGGACTGCACGATTTGGGGCACACAATAACTAAGCTGCCTGAGAGTAGTAATTAGGGGATCTCAGGAACTGTAGGTAGCTTTTGTTATTAGTTTCCTCTTTTTGTCTCTGTTGCTTGTTTCGCTTTTATAAAGCCAAGGCAGAGGACAACGCAAAGCCTAGGACCCTTCTGGTTGTTAGGAAGGTCCTGCTGGGTATAGGACATAGACGGGCAAGTAAGTCCATAACGTATAGCTTAGGACTCAACCGAGACCCGGGATAGGATCCCATAGAGGGAGGGCAGGCTGCAAAAAGGAACATCGGCACTCCATCGTGGCTGTGTTTAGGGCGAGGTATAGGGGAGGTTGGAGCCTCGCAAAAATCACCGACCTTAGGACTGGGATAGTCGAACCCCGGTGGTCGGACCCCACCACTGAGAGGGTCATCAAAGTCGTGGCAGGCGGGATGGGGGGTAAGACTGCCCGGGGTGAGACGTCGACGCCCCGAGACCATAGGGACGGAGAGGAGAACCACCATCCATATCCAGAGCCGAGCGGCGAGGGACCAGATGATCGAGGCCCAATGGGTGCAGAGAGGTTCAGATTAGCTCTAGTTAATGCTTTTAATAGTTAACGCAGACAAAGGAAGCCAAGCATGATATTTTAGTACAGTATTTTGAAGAGTAATTCATTCCATGTAAAATGAAACATGAGATCTGTGTTAAACTAGAGAGTTCAAAAAGAAGAGGAATATATGGAACCATTTGTGACTAATCTGAAGCTGAAGAATTAATTTCATAATTTTTGGAGATGAGGTGTACAGGGAGGGAGGTTTAACCAAATCTGTACAATGAAACCAGATTGTGATATGAACCTGGGATAAAAGCAGGTGAAGAAAAAGCCCTTAAGGAAATTATAATCCACCAAGCAAAGGAAGTCACTTTGATTGAAATATATGGAAGACAGACAATGCTCTGATTCTGTAGAAGTGATAAAGAATTCAAAATACTACAAGAGACATGAGGCAAAAAAGCATAGGGAGTTCGAATCAGAATCCACAAAGTAAAGCAGCATTTGGAGCTGTGTTGATTAAACAAACAAGCCCCCTCCACCCACAAACCTGTCCATTCATGGAAAATCTGGACTGTGATTCCCTGAACCACTACTAAGGATGAAACTGTAGAAACAAATAATCCCATCATCAAAAGAACATATTCTCAGCCTGTGTTATCCATTTAAGGAAGAGTGCTTTATGTAAGATGATTTTGTTTAAAGGTACTAGGATATTGAAAAAATACATTATTGAATATTATTGAAAAATATATTAGAATAAATACATAAAGATTACTTAGAGATTCAAAAATGCAAGGGAGGAATCAGATGTATTTTATACTAGCTTGAACAAAAAAAAGAAACTATGGCATTGAGAACGCTATTAAGTCTTACTATATATACCAAAAATGCAGAAAGAGCCCTTGCTGGTAGGTCAAAGGAAAATATGCTTCCTCCCAAAGCAAAGTAGGCATAAATTTGGGGGTTTTTTGATGTGTCTACATGTCACCCTACATTACCGTAGGGGTGCACTATGGTACCATATGATGCACTATGGCAATGTAGCAATCATGCAAGTCTACATTTGACCAGCAGCTACTCTGTTGTAGTGGCGTGCTACCCCATCTTAGCAAAGTAGTGGCTAAAACTAACCATGCGCCATGTGCATGGTGCCCTATGGGCAGTTACTGCACACCAGTTTAGTACTTCCAACACTGGCTAGAAAAGTCTATGAATTTATCCCAGCTTATGCTTCTCTCACTTCCCTGGCTTTGGGTGTAGTATATTCTGGTAAGTATAATACATGATAAAGCACATCAATACCGTGTTTTTCAGACATGCATTACCTGGCATAGAAGTTCCTGATGGATGGTCAAAGTTTAGCAAGTAGGAGTTTGCAGTGCAATACAGATTCTACCATCCGTTATCAGCACAGGGTAGAATTAGTGAACGGTATCAAATTAATACATTTATTTAAAAAGGAACAACATCAGAACTTCATTAGTAAAATGCAGTCACACTCTGAGCCATATTTAGCAATGTTAAATTCTAGAATGGTACCAGTGAAACATGATCTGTTTCTATCTAACAATCTGTTGACAGAAAACTGAAAAAAAAAAAAAAAAAAACCTCCTGTACTGCTTGAAACTGATGTCAGAGTCACTGGGGACCAACAGATATATAAAGAGGAAGACAAAACCTGTCAAAAAAAAAGTTTTAATAGGATTTTAAGTCATAGAACCTGCTACCACTTCATGAAATGATGCTATTCCTATCTATGATGTGAAACAACACAATGGTGGTATCATAAGAAACAGTCTTATGGTCACAGAATTAAGTCATCTCAGATGGACATGTACTGTAGTGGCAGACATCTCCAGAGTCCAAAAATGAGGAAATAAGGGACATCAAAATGAAGGTCTCAAGCAGGTGACAGCCACAGCAGGTTAAAACAGCTGAGCCTTACTCTCTGACACAGCCAACAAATGAACTCACTGTTGCCTGACAAAAGTAATGCTGATGTCTCAGGAAAAACTCATGGGTTCTTATTATATATCAAGGCCTTTCAGAGACAAATTAAACATTGCTAATTTATACGTATTTGAAATTCTGATTTGTGTTACTGTTAGTTGTTATTCTTTGTGTGAGAAAAACAATGTGGGAAAATTGTACTGTCTAAGATGCTGTTACAAAGGGCAGTTGGGACTGACTTGTGCTCTATAAAGGCCGTGTCACATGAAGAGTATTTGCAACTCTGACTGAATGGAGATCTCTGCTAGACTGATAGGGAAGTAGCCTACCTTATGCAGTAGTTTATGTAGGGTGGGGCAGCCAAGGCTTGGGTAGGGGTGGAAAAAAAACAGCAGCTGACATACCACACAATCTTGTCAGTGGTACAGCAGAAGCCAGAAATTGCCTCTGCCATCATGTTGCTGATGCCCTAAGTACCCAGTTGCCTTGTTTTGCCTTTGATCTTATGAGAGGAGAGCTAAAAGAATTTGGCTTGTTAAGCTTAGTAAAGAGAAGGTAGAGAGGGGAAGTAATTACACTTTTCAAATTCTTTAATGGAATAAGTAATAGGGAGCAAGAAGAGCTATTTAAGTTAAAGAACAATATCAGCACAAGAGCCAGTGACTATAAACCAGTTCATTTAAACTGGAAACTGAGGGATCATTTCTTATGAGCAGAAAAGTTTGGAATGCTTTTATAAATATAGTAGTAGCAGTAAAGAAATAAATTTGCTTCAACAAACTTATGGAAGAGACAGTATAACAGGATAGAGGTATTGCTGGACCAATAATCAGTGTCTGTGATATGCGGGTCAGTATATTTAATAGCCCCAGGATAGGACTGAAAAGCACTGAGCTGCATGTAGGAGATGGTTGGTAGTCCTATGAGGGAGGGTTATTGTTGGCTGCTTGTGGGGTCAAGCATGATTTGTCTTCTTCACTTGCCTTCCTCTCTAGCACAGGGCACAGTCATCCTTTCAGGATCATCTGTGCATACATTAGCCTGACAAATATCCTGCTGTTGCAGGGGTAGAGTATTTGCAGTACTCTTACCTCCCCAGTTGTAGCATCTCTCCCTGTTCCTCAGGTATTTGTGACTGTAGTGTGTGAGAAGGTCACAGAGGATGATCTTGTGGGCCCTTTGGATATACAGTTGCCTGGAAAAATATGGGACTGGAGTCAGTAGTCCAAGCAGTCCCCCTTTTAGTCCTATATTATTTAGCTGAATGACTGCTTAACAGCATGCTGAGAGATTCGCTTTTTGTTCCAGTTTATTTTTATCACTACCCCATAACAATGCCTCCCAACAATCTAAACTAATCTAATAACATTCAGCAGAGGATCCATACCTATCTTGAGAGCAATTTGATCTGAAATGGTGAGTCTTTACCCTTAATACTTACTTTAAAAGTTCCCTTCGCCTTTAGAGTCCAGACAAATGTAGCAGCATGAAAACAAACTCAGGAAAATATGAGGAGGAGCTGATTGAATAACATAGACCCTGCTCCCAAATAAATAAATAAAGCTGAGGGAAGAAGGAAAGATGGAAAAATAATGTAATGAGCATCTCAGGAATAGAAGACAGTGGTAGTTTATGGTGACTTCCAATGAAGTTACATTAGCTGAACATTGCTACAACACCACACACCTATTATGTTGGGAAATCCAGGTAATGCTATATGGCTTTTTTTTGTGATTAGGATCCCAAATTCTCCAACAGTGCAGGAATAAGTTTTGAATTACACAGGCTACATTCACTGCAACTCAGGAATATGCAGAATAGCCTACACTTGCATCTAAATATTAAAACCCTCTGATAGGCATTGCATTGGATAATATGTCTTGTTTTGCTACTTGACAGTTCTATAACATATCTGTTCAGAATTTCTTATGCTTGCTTCTGGAGATGCCTTGATGTTGGTCATGCAAGCATAGTTGTAACTGGCAGTGTACAATATGGAATAAAGCATGTGCTGTAAAACATTCCCTTCATTCAGCTCAGCAAGTAATCCTCTCTTTGATCCACAAGAACTTATACAAAGGTTTACGAATGGCACCATCACAGCAAGAAGTAGTCCGCATCAGATTTATATCTGAATTGTATTTCCTTTATGAAATACTTTGATAGTGGAATTAAAAATAAATAAATAAATACATGCTCCCCTAGACAACAAGAGGCCATTTTCATGTATACAGAGCAAGGAAGCATTTATTTTTCAAGTTCACCAAAGGTCAACAACAGACCTGTCATTATCATGTCAAGTTTAGTTTGAGAACCAACATACAGCTAACATAATGTTAACCCAGTTACCATTTATCAAGATGAAAGACACAGTCTCTGTTTACTTCTTCCCCTTCACTGAACAAGGTTTATTTGTGCTATACAGCATTTTAGTACATTACACCACTTATTTTGGCAGAGATGATTACTAAAAGCTCCGTTGTGATTTTTAGGCTCATCTCTGCCTGGAGGGCAATGCCAAAATTCATTCCAAGTTTAAGAAAAAAGTGAGGCCTGTTTTATTATAGTTTTTCTAACTTGTTTATTTATTCTCTATTGAGAGAATAAAAGTAAAATAGCCAATGCAGCCAATGCATTTTAGTTATATTTCTTTTATTCTATCTATTTATTAGAATTGCAGTAAAATTTTGTATTTTCTTCATTAAGAATAGGTACAGAGTAAGGATTTTAAATGGAGGCTGGGGGCTCACAGTTCCTTTAAGAGAAGAAGCAGCCTAGCCAGGGCACTGCAGGCTAGACAGGACACCACAGCTACAGGTCACCAGGGCAACAGGCCAATAAAGTAATTAGCAGGCACCTGCAGGTAGTCAGGTTACCAGATGTAGGCATGGCCCTTGGAACACAAGCCTAAAGCTGGAGCTGGCAAGAGAGCCTCTCCTTGATAGCCACAGGGGAAGGAGCTCCTACCCAGGAGAGCCACCCAAGGATACTAGGCTCACCACTTTGCTGCCTGCAAGAACAGTAGGACTTGGGGAGCTCATCAGGAGCCCAGGATGCTGTGTCAGTGCATGATTTATGCTTTTAAAGGGATGGAAGACTGCTATATGTTGTTATTTATATTATAGCCCAGGGACTTGTATTTATAGAGATGGTTTGGGTTGGGATGACAGGGGAAGTTTACAGAGGTCCCATTAATGCCCCAGAGGCACATAACCACCTTGAGGCCAGGGCACAGGCTCAAGGCTCAAGGCTTCAGTGAATATTGAGCGCATAATGGCCAGATACTGCAAGGCACAGCCACATGGGGGCCTGGGGCCCAGCAGATAGTGCAAGGCACAGAGAAAGGGCCATTGGCCCAGTGCCAGGGAAGGTGCAGCCATGCAGGGGTCAGGGGCCTGGTGATGGAAAGAAAAAATGAGAGCTAGCACCTTCAGATCCAGGTTCCGTTCATTGGGCCCAGGCTAGAAGGCCTAGCTAGATTAAAGGGGCAGAGGCTGAAGTCCCAAAAGAGGGAACAACATCCTTCTAACACTTGTGAGGCATTGGGTCTGCTGAAGGGAAGGATTTGGAGCCAAGTGAAACCAGAACTACGTAAAGGTCCATGGGAAACAAAAGGTCCATGAGCAGCCTCCTTATTTATCACTATTTCATCCAGGCATGGCAGAAGAGACAAGAAGGCTCCCTTGGGGCAGAGCCACCAGGGGATGTCATGACCACCCCAGGTCTCTGAAATGTTACATACTCAAATAAATTTTCCCTTTGTAAATAAAAAAAATTATTCAATCTATTTACTACCATTTTACAAATATGGCAACCCTCCACCATCATCAAGATTGTATTCATGATTCTTCTTCTATGATAATTAAACTTCAAGGCTGCCAATATACATGATTGGGGGTGGGGGCATTCAAATTAGAGCAGTTCCTGGGCAGCCATTCTAATTAAAAAATGTATTAAGTCTCCCATGTTTTAAAATGGCTATAAAGGCACTTTAACTAAAACTCATTTGGCAAGGGTTAGTTAAAGTGCCCCTGTGGTCATTTTGAAATGGGGGGATGGGTACACATGACAGTGAGGCAATTCTAATTAGAACATGAACAAGCATGTCTTTAGGCAGCTAAACTATATTACATTGTACCATGTTGCTATTCCCTTACTGGATGATTTACAATCAGATTTCAAATGAAAATATGAGTTTAAAATGTTTTTTTAAACAAATATTCTGCAATTTTTTTTTTTACAATTTCACTTCAGTAAATATTCCTGCCTATAAACTAATTTTCTAAAATACTCACCAGATAAAGTATAAAAGGAAAACAGTCAAAACAAGAACAATTGAAAATAAACTACTTGCATAATCTTTGCCACTAGTGGCATATCCTCACTTATATGTTCCTAAAATACAATATTGGTATCAGTCAAGTACTTAAATAGCTCTCCTATACATTAAACTCACAAAATAGAGAAAAGTCTGCTCATAAAAGTATTTTTTCAGGGATAGCCTATCCTCATTGGTTTAGCAAAGAGCAGAAGAAAAGATGAGCTTTGCAGTTTGCCTATGTGATATAAGTCTAGGCTCTGGACTAGGTGGCAAAGAAATGAATTCTGAAACCGAGGAACCCTGCTAGTTAACCTCTCCTTTTCCATCTCCCATCTCTGCTGATTTTGAATCTGTCAGGGTGTTGGAGCGGGAAGGTGACAAATGATTTCTTAGGTAACCACATCTCAACCCATTTATGAATTTATAGGTTCAAACCAACTCTTTGATTTCTTACCAGAGACTTGTGGAAGACAGTGCAGATTTCAAAGCTCCTAATGTGCACTAAATGTGCATATTCACTCACAAGGGGGTTATGAAGTCAAATTCATTATTGTTTGTAAAGCATTCATCTGTTACATTAATAAGGACTATAGAAAACTTCAAGCAGAAATAAATCATTCTGTATTCAGAACAAGGTCTCAGTAGCATGAAGCAAATAAGGCCTATGGCTCTACATTGTACATTGAAGATAAAATGAAATATTGAATACGTGTTCAATCAGTAAGCACTGTCCATCCTTTACATTGAATGAGGCAGGGAATCCTTAGGGGAAAAAATCTGAGCATGTAGTAAGACTATCATAATACATATGCGTCAAGGTTAGAAAAGTAACATTAATTCTGACATTTTATTTCTTTTAAGTGTTTGACTCAACCTGAATGTTCTTTTAATGTATTTTTTGGTGTTTAACAACAACAACAACAATAAATTAGTGGTCAAAACATTTGTAGCATTTTTTTACCTCACCTTTTAAAAGCTCTTTTAAAATATTAGTGAATTTACTTTCATAATTCCCATAGGAAGTAGATATAACCTCCTACTAATATTATTTTGTAGCTGTTTAAGATTTTTAGTACCTAATACTCTGGGATAATTCCTTTAGCTGTGCCAAAAAGGGCACCTAAGAACTGATGTATCCAATATTAGAAGACACTTTTGATATTTTAAATCTAATTAACTTTCCCAAAGTCAATAAAAAAGTAAGAGAAATAAGATAAAGTAAAGTAAAATACAGCAGTCGCAGAGCTTGGAATATTTTACCGGGTGCCCAGTTCCAATTTCCCTACTACAGTTACAACATAAATCTGCCTTTCCCTCCCTTCCCCCCATTTCCTTACATGACCTACATAGCACTAAAGAGGACAAACAGATGTTGTGGACCAACCAGGAATGGATTCTAAAGACATATCAACATTTTCAACATCTGGAAGTAAGTTTTGAGAAGCAAGTAAGTGAGGACAATAAGCCATTCTCGCATCAAAGATAGGTTAGGTTTCATAGATTTTATAGACATTAGGGCTGAAAGGGACCTCAGAAGATCATCAAATCCAGCCCCCTGCCCTAGGGGGAGGAAGTCAGCTAGAGTCAAAGGATCCCAGCAAAGTAAACGTTCAAACATTTCTTAAAAGTGTCCAGAGTAGGTGCTTGCACCATCTCTGAGGGGAGTCTATTCCAGGCCTTGGGAGTTCAGACAGTAAACAAGTTTTTCCTTATGTCTAGTCCAAAATAGTCCCAGAGAAGTTTATGACCATTGGACCTTGTCATCCCCTGGTGCACCCTGGTGAACAACTGTTCCTTCAGATCCTGATGCACACCCCTTAAATGTGCATAGGCTGCCACCAGGTCACCCCTGAGCCTGCGCTTTTCCAGGCTGAAGAGTCTAATGGCTCTTACCCTCTCTTCATAAGGCCTGTCCTATTGCCCTCTGATCATGCATGTGGCTCTCCTCTGGACCCTCTCAAGCTTCTCCAAATCCTTCTTGAATAGTGGAGCCCAAAATTAGATGCAGTACTTCAGCTTCGGCTCACCAAGGCTGAGTACAGTGGGAGGATGACATCCTAAGATTTGCTTGAGAAGCATCTATGGATAAGTACTTAAATCCAGTAAAAAGGAGATCATTGCACAGTAATCAATAAATTAATATTAACCAAGTTGGCTACTGGCAGCAGAAAACAGAATCAACTTTGCAGAAGGAAGAACACAGCACCTACAAAAAAATGTAAAGCCAAAAAAGAAGATGGGAGAAGACATCAGGCACCTCTGAAAATTGGGCCAGGTATTAGACAAAAGGTAGGGCTATTTTTGTTGTTGGGCAATGGGAATATTGCATTGCGCCAAGTGAAGATGATTGAAGCTTTAACATACAATTGCTTTTCCATATATCCACAGAGGAGTAGAATAAATTGAAAGTTATACTTTATATCAATTGGCAATACATGGATAGAAGTATGGCTCACTGTCAGATGATGTTACCCATACTTCTGAAAATACAAAAAATAAAGCCATTTCAGTGGGTGGATGCATCAGTGGAGCCATGGAAAACCTATAACGTATCTAGGCCACACATAAGATGTACTTATGTCAAACTTTTAAATATTTTAAATATTTAAAAACAATATTATTATTGTTTGCTGTGATATATTTATGGGGAAACCATATTACTTGAGTGTACATAATAAAAACTAGAGAATGATAAATGATTCTTATTTTTTTCACTCCTTTTTTCTATTTTCAGAACATATCTACTTTCCAATTATGATTAAACATTCCTTCATTGAGTTGAAAAAAATAATATAATTTATGTTGCTAAGATATTTATGTTTACAAAATAGCTTTAACATAACTATATTGACTATGGGGATGTTTTTTCCTTGTTTTCTAATTTTCTATGACCTGAGAGGTTCCTTTTTATGAGCCACAGACAAGACCAAATCAAAGGGACAGTATCCCCTTGGCAGGAATATTAAAATGTTCATATTTGTACCTATACCCATGTCTAAATTGCAGCTACAAATCTAAGGTCTTGTACTTACAGTTACCTAATTACACCATAAATTATGCTGGCAGAAAAAAATGGACACCAACATTCAAATGTCTCTTATATAAAGTATATCTTCTTTCAATATTTCCTGTGACAATACAAACTCAGAAAAAAAAAACATATTCAATAATAACTCAACCAAATATTAGGGCTGTGTGAAGCTTCAGTAGCTGATTCGATACAGAGGAGATTTGGCCCCCTTCAGGGACCAAATCAGGAGACAAATTAAAAGCTCTGAATTGATTTGAAGCATCCGAATTGATTTGGAAAAGCTTCAGAAAAGATTCATCTGCTTCAGAGATTCGGACATAAATTAAACAGGCAGCTGACAGCTGCCTCCAGCTGGTATGTCTGTTGGCGGTGGGGGAACGGGGAAGGAAGGGGCATTGGGGAGGGAGGGATTGGGGCTGGGACTGAAACAAGCTGCCCAGCCAGGGCTGGGGGGCGTGTTACCTGGGGAGAGGGGCAGGGGGGGTGAAATACGGGCTCAGCAGTGCTGGGAGCAGGGTCTCTGCCCTGCTGCCACTTATCCAGCCAGGGGCAGGGGTGGGGGCGGATGTGGGTGAGCCTCACTCCAGGCGGAAGGGGGCAAGCAGCAGCAGGGCATAGCCCCTGCTCCCAGTACTGCCATGCCCATATCCCTTTCCCCCTGCACTGGCTGGCAAGTGGCGGCATGGTAGAGCCCCCACTCCCAGCATGGATGCAGGTGCAGCAGTGCTAGGAGTGGGGGCTATGCCCTGCTGCCACTCAGAGTGAGCCGTGCCTGCATCGCATCCCCTGCCTCATACTAGCTGGGCAAGCGGTAGCAGGCCATAGCCCCTATGGCTCCCTCCACTGGGGCAGAGGCAGGCACATCCAGAAGAAGTCCTCATGGCTGCCCTGCCTGGCTCCAATGCCCTCCCAGCCCCAGCTTCCTGGCACTTAAAAAAAACCAACAAAAGCCCTGCACTTACTAGCTCTGGCAGCAGTGATCAGGGTCTCTGGGAGCTCATGGCAGTGGGAGGCAACAGAGATCGCTCCCCTACTTGGCACCTGCACAGCAGCTGTTGCATTGCGTGAGTGCAGCATGGCTTGGCAGGGCACCACACACTGTCTGGGAGCTTTGTGCTGGTTGGCCTGGAAAAAAATTATACCTAGCTCCTACTCTCAGTTCAAGGAAAAGCTGTTAGTACTGGATGGCATTTTGTTCAAAGGCTCACAACTTGTTGTTCCAGCACTGCTAAAGAAAGACATGTTAAACAGAATACATGAAGTGCATCTAGGCACTGAAAAATGAAAAAGGAGAGTAAGGGGTGCTCTATATTGGCACAACATAAATAATGACATAAAAGATGCTGTAAAAGCTTGTACAATGTGCCTAAGTACAGATTGGTGCAAAGAAAAGAGCTCATAATAGTCATGGAAGAGCCCATAGCTCTGTGGTATCAAATGGGCATTGACTTATTCATGAATGTAGGAAAAAGTTATATATTAGTGCTGGGTTTTATTTTCACTATCCTGAAACTGAATTCTTAAAATCACAACAACAAACCATGTCATAACTCCCATTAGATGGATTTTTGCTAGGCGTGGGATTCCACAAGTTGTGAGAACAGACAATGGACCTCAGTTCAACTATCATGATTTTAAAGAGTTTGCAAACAAGTATGGATTCCATCACAAAACTTCAAGTCCTAAATACCCACAATCAAGTGACCCAGTGGAAAATGGAGTACAAATAGTGATGTAACTGTTGAAACAGATTCATACATCAATGTTTATCTGTCACTCTTAAATTACAGGGCAACACCCATGAAACATGGATTGTCCCCAGCAGAAATGCTGTTTAACAGGAAACTCAAAATCAGGCTGCCAAATCTTGTTTATGATGCTTATAAGAATGAAAATAAAGACATGAAAACATTTTTAAAAATTAACAAACTCAAACAAAAATAGTACTATCACAGGCATTCCAGGGAGTTACCACAACTGCACAACAAAGATATAGTGCTTATTTCAGATGGACAAACATGGAAACAAAAAGCACTAATTTCCCATCAAGTAGATCCCAAATCCTATAAAGTAGTCACACCAGAAGGCCAGGTGTTACGAAGGAACAGATGACACTTGCAGCTTGTAAAGGGGAGAGAAGAAGCTGCATCATGAGATTCACCAAAGAAAACAGAGCTAACATCAAAGCAACAAGAAATGACAGAAGAAATTGAAAATGTCACAGAAGTAGAGACATTTGAACAAGGACACTGTGGAGCTTGAGCTTAAGATGCCTTCTCTTACTCCTCTATAGCCACCCAACGAACTGTTGATACCCCGATGTTCCCGCCTGCCACATCTTGGATGGTATTATTCTATATTCTAATTTTTTTTTGATGTCACTAGTCGGGAGGATTGTTCTGTCAAAAAAAAAGGAAAATTTTTTGTTCGTTCTTTTTAGGTCTCTATTAGAAGTTCCCGGGTGCCATGGGTAAGTTATCTTGCTCGCTTCTCCATATGTTTGCTCACACTTGATGGTATAGATAATCACAGTCTGGTTCAAATCAAAACTTGTCTTTATTTTTACCCTTTTTTATTCTGTACAACCTTCCTGTACTTTCAGAAGGAAACTGTCTCTCTCTTTTTTTTTTTTTTACTATATCAACTTGGTAATTCTACTTATCTAATACTCTTATGCTATAGCTATTAACTTGTCTGAATGGAACTTAGTATTAATAAACGAAGTCTCTTGCTTTCATTTCCATCTGTATTTCCATTTTCATTACAGGCTTTTATCTTCAACCTCGCTACATGCTCTCTTTACCTTGTTGACATATGAGGCAATCTTTTATCCTGCATGATACAGATGCCTCGGATCCTCTTGAGTTGATAATACTATGTCCCATTCACTCTCTGCCTTTTTTTTTTTCTTTTCAGGTTGGTCTTGTAGGATGCATCCCGCAGCATTAGTTTCTTCAGGGATCTGCCCCTCACTCTTGGAGCTGCATTCTGGTGCTACAAGAAGGCTTTAGGTAAGTTTCTTTCCTCCCAGAGATCCTCTTTCTTCCTCTTTTCTTCCCTTTTTCCCCCTCTGGAGCTCCCATCTTGCCACCACAGTCCAATCTCTGAGCTTCTATCCTTATATGGAAGCAACTCCAGCAGTGGCATTCCCTGGGTCTCCTCGCCAGGGCTGCACTGTCTTCCATGGCTGCGCTTGCTCCTTCACACCTCTTTTGTTGTTTATCTGGGTCTTCAGAGTGAACAGGGATTGCACTGTACTGGGTACTTGAGGCCTCTAGTGGTTGCACATCCAGAAGACAGCAAAATACGAAGTTGGCCACCACATTCTTGTGTCCAGGCCTGTATTTGATATCAAAGTGAAAAGGTTGTAAAGCCAGAGCCCACTGTGTGATTTGGGTATTATCCATCTGGGTGGTCTTCAACCACTTCAAGGGTGCATGATTGGTAATCAAAGTGAATCTAAGACCCAGGAGATAATAACAAAACTATTCTACTCCCCATTTAATTGCTAAACACTCCTGTTCAGTGGTGGCATGCCTTCTTTTTGGTGGATTAAGTTTCTGGCTAGCACAGGCAATCAGACGCTCTATCCCTTCCACTTCCTGTGTCAACATGGTGCCAATGGTGTAGTTCAAAGTGTCTGTCTGTAAGATGAAAGGGCGTGTAAAATCAGGTGTATGATGGATCATGTTGTTACATAAAGCTTGTTGAGTCCTACAGAAGGCTTCTAAATGGTTTCTCCTCCCACTTTATAGACTCATTGCCATGCCCTTTTAATAGGTCAGTTAAGGAGGCTGTTATCTCCGCAAAATGTGGTATGAATCTGCAGTAATAGCTAGCTAAGCTGAGGAAAGCACACATTTGTTTTCTTGTCTGCGGTGGAGAGTAAGCTCATATTGTTTTCACTTTGTCTACTAAGGGGCGCCCGTGCCCGCACCCTACCAGAAAGCCAAGATATTTAGTTTCTGCCTTGCCCAAGGCACATTTCCCTGGATTGGCTATAAGGCCTGTTTTCCTGAGCTCTTGGAGGATGGTGCATAGAGCTTTTAAATGTTGTTCCCATTTGTAGGTATATATTATAATGTCATCTATGTAGGCTATAGCATATTGTTGGTGAGCTGTTAGGACCCAGTCAATGAGTCTTTGGAAAGTGGCTGCAGCTCCATGTAGTGAATGGCATTCACTTAAATTTGTAAAAAACCCACGGCATTCCGAAAGTGGTTTTAGCTTGGTCTTCTTTGCATATTGATATTTGCCAATAACCCTTCGTCAAATCTAGTGTGGATATGCACTTGGCCTGTTCTACTCTTTCCAGTAGTTCGCTGATTTGGGGCATGGGAAAAGCGTCAAATTTTGAAATTGCATTTAATTTTCGGAAGTCAACACATAGACAGAGGGCCTATCTTGTTTAGGCATGATTACTAATGGACTTCGCCACAGACTCCATGCTTCTGTTATTATTCCTTGTTTTAGCATTTTGTCTATTTCCACCCTTACTATTTCGTATCTATGATATGGTATTCTCTGCCATATTTCCCTGACCACTTTTCTGTACAGTGTAACAATGTTATGAGTTATCCTGGTAGCACAGCCGGGTTTCTCATTAAGCACATCTCTAAAGCCCCGTATGAGAATTTTTAACCGATCTCTCCTCTGCTGTCAATTGGGTCCCTAGACCAACTTCATAGCTGTTGATCATTTTTGACATTCCCTGTCATTGCACTCTCAGATTCCACCTCCCCTCCCATAGTGGAAGCTACTAAACCTTCTTGTTCTTTCCACCATTTTAGTAAATTGACATGAAAGTTTTGTTTTTCCTTCTTTTGGCCCGGGCAAAGGATCTCAGAGTCAACTAGCCCAACACACCTGGATATCATGAATGGGCCTTTCCAACAAGTTAAAACTTACTTGTAGTATCCGGGAGGAGGACCAACACCCTTTGCCCTGGTTGTAGGTTTCTCTCACTTGTTTTTCTGTCATAACTTTATTTTTTGTTTTTCTTGGGCTCGTCAGAGGTTATCTCGGGCTACATTTTCTCCCTTTCCTAGCTGTTCCCTCAACTCTTTGACATACTCAGAAGGCCTTACCCCCG
The DNA here is from genome assembly GCF_001723895.1 of Crocodylus porosus. Classification (NCBI taxonomy): domain Eukaryota; kingdom Metazoa; phylum Chordata; order Crocodylia; family Crocodylidae; genus Crocodylus; species Crocodylus porosus. The sequence continues at coordinate 36,785,838 of NW_017728947.1, forward strand.
GAGTTCCTCCCTTTTCCCATCCCCCTCAGATCATATCCATCAGGCTCTGGGGTCGATGGCCATAAACCATCTCAAATGGGAAAAACCCTAAGGATGATTGTGGGGCTTCCCGCACCGCGAACAACAGAAGTGCTATGACTAAGTCCTACTTCTGTGGCTCTTCCTGCGTGCATCTGCGCATCATGCGTTTGAGGGTCCCATTGACTCTCTCTACTAACCAGTTGGTTTGGGGATGGTATACCATGGTTTCCAAGTGTCTTATCTTTAATACCTGACACAGATTCCACATAACTTGGGGCATAAAATTCGTCCCTTGATCTGTAATGTTCTCCCTAGGAATACCAAAGCAGGATACCCATTTAAGCAATTCTTCTGCTGTTCAAGGCCCGTTGACTGTTCTCAACAGGATGGCTTCAGGGAACCTAGTGGCATAGTCTATCATGACAAGTACAAATTGGAAACCAGTCACACTTTTTAGTAGCAGTCCAATAACGACTAGGGCTATACAGGATAATGGCTTTTCTTTCATCACCATGGATTGTAAGGGTACTCATGGTGGCTTTTCAAGGCTGACCCTCTGGCAACTTGGGCAGGCCCTGCACTAATCTTCGACTTGTTCATATAGCCTTGGCCAGAAACACCACTTACATAACCTGGCCTCCATTTTAGCTTTTCCCATGTGCCCTCCTAATGGGTTCACATGAGCTAGTTTCAGGAGGGGTTCCCAGTAGGTTTGAGGTATCAACAGTTGCAGTATTTCTGTCCCTTCTATTTGTCCCGCCTTTAACCTATATAGTAGACCTTTTCTTAGCTCATACCAGTGGAGTGTGTGACACTGCTCTGGGCATATTGCCTGATCATCTTTCTTGGCCAGCTCCATTTGCCTTATCGATTGAAACAGGTCCTTATCTTGTTGAGCCCGTCGAAAGCATAAGTTGTTTGCTAAATTCTCCAGATCCAATGCATCAGGCTCTGTGTAAGCTTTGCTGTCTTCCCTGGTTAAGCCATCTATCTTGTTTCCTGGCTTCCTCACAGTATTCAAGGTTTTATAAATCTCTTCCCAATCTCTGCCCAATATCATTAGGTAAGGCAGGTCATTGGCTAGACCCACGGGCATCTTTCGGGTGGTGTCTAAGATTTCCACCAGATATTTTTTGCGGGGGTATACTGACAGTTATCCATGCATACAAGTCATCCTTACAGTATTTGCACTTGGAGCCCAACCTCAGGGAACTAGGTCAGCTCTAATCAAAGTTTGGGCACAGCCAGTATCAACTAGGGTCCTTATCTTCTTTCCTCCGACCCAGGCCCAAATTATGGGTTTTTCCTTTGACGCTTCCCAATGCATTTTCCCAATGCTGCAGTCAATCATTTCCACCTACCCGTTGTCAGCCCACTCTCTTTTTTGTATCCAGATGTTGAATAGTGTTTCCCTTGGTCATGGACTGAGGAAAGGGTGGCTTTTACACTCCCTTGCGATATGTCTGATTCTTCCACATCGGAAGCACACAGTAGTCGCTCTTCTCCCATCTTATATTTCCTTCTGTTCATTCTCTCCTACTATTTGAGCTGGTTTGGACTTTGGGGCCCTCTGTCAGTTGCTATCCATCTCTGCACTCCTTCCTTATCTGTAGGGGTTGACATGTTAGTAATGGTTTTCACTCTTGCAGGATCAATTTGCACTCCTTTCTCAGAGAGCTTATCTCCTACATATGTTATTTATTTGATCCTATATTTGCTTTTTTATTTGTTCAGTTTCAAACCTGCTCTGCAAGCTCTTTCTAGTGCCTTTCTTAGCCTGAGGCCATGTTCTTCCATAGTCTTTCCCCAAACTAATACATCATCAATATAAAGCATAGTTCCATCAAGACCTTCAAAAATTTGTTGAACATCTCTGTGAAATACTTCAGATGCAGAACACATTCCAAAACAAAGCCGACAAAAATCAATACCTTCTGAAGGGTGTATTGAAGGCACATACTCTAGTGCTATTCCTTTCTAGAGGAACTTGAAAAGACTCAGAAGAGGCATCCAAAGTGGAGAAATACTTAGCTTCTGCCACGTTGCCAAAAACCTCTTTACTAGCAGGAGTGGGAAAATGCTCCTTTTTGATGTACCTGTTCATTTGTTTAGGATCCAGACACAATCTCAAGAGTCCTTTTTTTTTTTCTATTATGACCAGTGAATGAACCCAAGCAGTTGGTTGCTTTACTTTTTCTATTATGTCCAGGTTGACTAATGTATCCAATTCCTTTTTTAGTTTCTTCCTTAGTACAAAGGGAACATTTCTTGGAGCATGCATGGTGAGAGTTTTTGGTTCTCTGAATTCTATCTTCTGCTCCGTTAACAGTTTCCCCATGCCTTGAAACACATCATAAAACTCTTCTATGTTCTTGCTTTCTAGTCCCTCAGTGACCTCCATTCTCTTAATCAACCTAGAGTTTTACACTTTCACAACCAAATAATTAGCACTAGCTTTCCTGGGACTGTTACAAACTGAATTTTTACTATATTATTCTTGTGTCTAACATGCAGTGCACAAACAGCCTTGGTTGCCATCATGTTCCCATGATAAGTTTCACTGTTTTATTCTCATATTACACAGATTTAGTTTTCATTTTTTGAATAATCCATTCTGGTATTCACTGACTGTATCTAATTTAAAAGTTACCATTAGTCCACTGGTGTCCAGGGTGAGTGTCCAATTCTCAAAAGAATTAACTTCTCCTTGCATTGTGCCAATGAAGACTTCTTCCTTTTCCTCATTGCATAGAGCATGCACCTGCTGTTTATTGTGTGGTGCATCCTTCTCCTTTCTGAAAACTCTTGCAAAGCGATTGAATTGTTTTAATTTGTTGCAGCACTTACTAAATGCAGAACAATGCATGGGTTTGAAGTAACCCCAACAGCGTCTGATCATTGCTTCTTCAAGCAATTATCTTTGGCCTATGCTTGTCTGCTTCATAGTGAGATCCTATCTCTGCATTGTTTGTGTATTGCCTTAGATTTCTGCAATCTTGTAATCCTGTCTAGCTCAGCTTGTTCTGTTTTCACCTCCAGTTTCTTCAGCCTGGCATTTCTTATCTCAGCCACTTGGCACACTAACTGCTATCCAAGTTAAGCTCAGGATCCTCTAGCAGTGTTTTCTTGGTGCTTGTATCCATTATACCCAATACTAGTTGGTCTCTGATCATGGACTCTTTTACATCTCCAAAGTTGCATGTCTGGCTCAGCAGTCTGAGGTCTTTGACAAACTCCTCTATTGTCTCACATTCTTTCTCCAGTCTCATGTGGAAATTATACTGTTCAAAGGATTCATTTTGTTTAGGTATACAGTATCCTTCAAACTTTTTTATTACTTTGCCACAGCTTTTCTGTTCTGCTTCTGGCAGTTGTAGGCTGTTATTAAGAGAGAGAGAGCTTCTGGGTCTCCTGTATTTAAAAAATAGTTACCTTGAGTGTATCTTCCTGCTCTGTAGCTTTACTAGCCATCACATATATGGTAAAGCTCTGCTTAAATTTCTTCCAGTTTTCTGCTGCATTGCTAGACAGCTTTAACTCTTCTGGAATTCTGAGATGCTCCATTTTTTTTCTTTCTTTTTACCACACTCCTGGTACCATGTGTTGTTTTCAAAAGACCAAGGAGTTAAGATTATAGAATGATCAAGCTTGTTTATTCAGAGAGCCATACTCTCCCTCTTATTCTGCTGTTCCCTCCTTCAATTCCCAGGCAAATGTAACAACTTATACATAACACTTTTAAAAGTGTCCACATGGTTGCAACTGAACCCCATGGGTGCTGGGATCCAACTGAGTCCTGGCACTAAGAGGCATGATGCCAGAACACAGCATCCACATCTACAGGACAAATTTCCCAGGTCTAACTTTATAACTGGTTAGAGCTTTTTAATGAATGCTAAGTACTTCATACATGTAGCTAGTCTCCAGGTAAATGCACAATTAATCAGTTAATTTCACAATATCTGTAATGTGTAGAGGAGACCTCACTGTCCACATTAAAAGTAAAATCCTATACTTCCCCATGCAGCAACTAACATTCCTCCAAGGCACTTAAATTTCTCATATGCCCTTGTCTTGACCTGGAGTGAATCCCTAAGTACCCACATGCTTGAAAATGACTTTGTCCTCTATATATCAAAATCTATTCACACTTTGTGGTTATCCAAGTCTAACTGAGAAAGCACAACATCTGGGTTATCCTAAGCCTTTAGTTATAAAAAAGAAAACACTTGCAGCAATTACATGACACAGTGAGGCTTGTGGTGATGATGTGGACCTTTAAGTTCTTGACTTGAGGCCATGGAAATGTGGGAAGTCCACATTTTAGGCTCACTTTTTCTGAAGAGCTTAAATCCCACATCTCTTACTTCTCAGTTGAATGTCCCAAGTACTAGGACACTTGGCTAGGCTAAAAGTAACTTTCATCCTTCCTGTTGGAGCTGGGTCACCAAGAAAAAGACTGCAAGTCATAAAGCAAGAGGGAAGGTGACTCTGTAGTCCAGTGAGGAGGGCACTCAGCTTTCAGGTGGGTGTCTTGATTTTCTAGTACTTGATGCTAACGCTGTTTATGCATTTTGTATGAACTAATATTTGATAAAACACATAATCACTGTTGAGAGCTGGTACATGGTACCTCACATACTTAAAAATTCCCTCCCAGAAGAGATTTCATAAATCCCATACTGTACTATTTGGAAAGCTTTATTTTTTTTAATTGTAACAATTCATATATAAAATGGCTATAGGAAAACATAACATGGAATCTATAGGAGGAAGTAGAGTGTGTTTGGACAAAGAAAATAAATCCTGGTGGAATATTCAAACCAAAATCTCAATTTTGCAGCTTCTCTCTACTGGGGGTGAGGGGAAGCGGGTGGGGAGTGCATATGAGTATTCAGCATTCTCCAGCACTGTCACTAACTCTGTTCCATGATCTTGGCCACCAGTTTATGCTCTCCACTGTAAATTCACCCCTGAAGATACAGTTCTGTCATGCATCATGACATCTAACAAACTAATCTCCCCTACAAAGAGTATAATAACATTACATGATATGTCTTCCTGTATGCTAGGTCAGGAGTTCTATCTCACTTGTATTTGTACAACTCAACTTGGCTACAGTTTGTCCTCATTTACCACACTATAACCTCAAATTGCTCATATTATATAACCCTGAAGTCACACACTGTATGATGCACTTTGTCTTAAACTGGTTATTGGATGAAATAAATCAAAAACATTAGGGGAAAGGTGGGGATGACTCCCTCCATCACAATGTAGTGTCCATTCAATTGGGCCTCAGAGTTTGCTCTCTTTCTCAAGTGATAAATCTTTTACTCTTGGCTGTCCAGTAGTATCATTTCAACAGAAAGCTTGGATAATATTCCCACCAGCCTAGAAAATGGCCTGTCTAGACAATGGCTTAGTAGCTAAGGCACTCTCCTGGAAAATAACAAGTGAGTTCAAAAATGCTTCACTTTCTGAGCAAGTGCCTTAACTCCTTAGCAAAAGATGGGTACTGGTAGCAGCAGCACCAGACCTCCTCCTTTGTTTTAAATTGAAATGAATGCATATGTCTGTCCATTAAAGACAAAGATAGACATCTCTTCCATGATTCATTTTAATGTTAGCTGGATCCCAACAAAATATCTTCCCTTTTCATGAGCAAGGTCAAATGGGATCTTATGTATCTAAAGCAATCTCTATGTAAGAAAAAAGAACAAAAAGGCTTGGTCTCCTAAGAGACCTCAATAATTATAAGTACATAAATGGAAATCAAATCCCTGGATGAATGGACTAGGTTGTGGGCCTAACCTGCCATGGTGATGTTTCATTTTCTCCCCTCTTAGGCCACATCCAGATATGCATGGACATTTGGTTCCCTGGAGACAACTAGTAGTGGTGCCCCGAGTGCCACTGCTAGCTGTCCCCAGGGAATGCTTATGCCATGCACACTGGCACACGGGAAGTTACCCTGAGAGGGGTAGGAGAGATTGGGACCAGCACTGGGCTGGACTCAGCAGCCTTACCTAGAGTCCTGGGGGCCTCCCGGGGCTGCAGCAGTGGGAATCCTGCCATGCAGAGCCTGTCCAGCAACAGAACACAGCTCCGGCTGGCCAGGCTTCAGCTTTGGACAGTGCATGCTGCTGCCACATGCGCAGCTCCACTTTTTTTCTCTATGGTTTTTTTTGACTCCTGGATGTCCAGAGCTCAAAAAACCCCTGTGTGGTGCCCCTTTGTAGTACGGAGAACAACAGAACGTGCAGTATGCAGTGCTGCAGATGCATCTGCAGCAGCACACACCACATGGACGTACTTGTTGGAACATGGCCTTAGCAATAGGGATTCCCTTGTCGTTGTGTGCTGATCCAATGTAAGTAAGCAAACAAATCATTGTTATGTTAGAAAATGTAAAAGATTAAAATAGCTTTGCAGAAACTCTTGTTTAGGGTAAAATTCACAAAGATTCTCCTTCCAGTATGAGCTAGCAGAAAGTACTCCCTTTTTACACAGGTCTCTAATGCCTAACAAGATGATGACACTGCAGAATCCAGTAGCCTACTTAACTGTTCCCAGGTGATAGATTATTGTGAATGATGACAGCTGTACAAAAAAACAGATTTTGTAATTCAGAAGAGATAATATATGTGTCCAAACAAATTAAACAGCAAAAGTCTCCTGTGCCACCTTGTGAGTTTTTGAGGTCTGCAGAGTTCCACAGCACTTTAGTTATTAATAACTCATATTTTGTTCCACAAATGAGGAGAGGTATATTACTCTTTCAGGGGGGAAAAAAGCATTTGTATTTCATGCTGATTTTCACTGAATAACACTATCTCTAATTTGTACTAAGAGCTCTGAGAAAAATCTTGACCCTTTAAGAACACCAAGAATAAATTCAATTTCTGAGATGGCTTTAACATATTCCTTCTGATTTCAGATTAACAGCATTCACTGCAGCTGAAAAATATTCACTGAAAGGCAAAAGAACATCAGACAGGGAAACCTAATTTCTTCAAAGGTCAGTCATTCAAGGGAAAAGCATGAATGGAATATATTATGCTTGTTTAGAAGAGATACAACTGAAATAGATAACAGTTGGACAGTTTTTCTATAATAGTTTAGGAACTACTTGAAGTTGGACTTGGGTAAGTCATTTCTATAGGTGAAATGGAACCACAGTGATGTTTTCCTCAGAGTTGCAAAATGGCACAAACATGAATAGCTGAAGTCATTTCTCAGTATGTTTGTTACAAGTATTCTAAAACATATTTATACTCCGAGTGAATTGGCCAAATTAATCATTGTAATAATCATCATTTTGTGTTTTTGCCAATTATTTATGAATATTTCTTTACCATGACCAAGTGACAGAACAAGGTGTTTCTTCAAGTCAAATTGAGCTAATCAGCTGAAATGGAGAGGAAGTCTAATTATGTTAACTCCTATGTAGATTCAGTTTCATATTAACCATTATGATTACTAATGGTAATGAGTATTTAGAAATGTGTCAAATCTTGTTTACCTAGCCTAGTTTTAAATAGCAACTTCCTGTATTGTAAGTGAAGCCTAGGAAAGGAATTGTTCACACCAAATTGAAGCACAAAAAGGTAGTTTTTCTGCAGCAAAGCACAGCTAATCTACCCAAATGTCATTTTATTCTCTAGCTAACCCTTGCTCCAAAGCAGCCACATTGTGAGGAGCCCCATGGGGTACTTTCATACCCAAAACCAAGACAAGAAATAGAGTTAGCAAGTATAAAAATCATCAACCCCCCCTGCCCTGCTTGGCAGCACTGTTCCAATTATGTTGCATTTGGGTTCCCATAATCTTTAGACACATATGTAGTCAAGAGTACCCTAGCATATTTGGAGCTAGAATTGTACTTCCAGATCAGGTTTTCTAGAGGGGATTGATGATAGCCACTTCCAAACAGTGATCCCTGGTCTCTGATACCAAGAGCTCCTGAATTTACAAAAATGCCAAAGTGCACAAAGATAGATATGGACACTGTTTTATGATACAAAAGAAGAAGGTTTTCTAGAAACCATACAATATCCAAGTGCCCTCCCTAATCAAGGATACATGGCTCAAGACTCAGAAGAAATACAAGGCCTTTCTGCTGAATAGGAATGAAAGGTTGGCTGCTCATAATTCTGTGACCAATAGGATAAAGGGAAAGAGAGGACAGAAGGAAGGAAAGTCTTTCTATTAAGTGTGCCCTACATAGGGATTTGCTGGGTTTGTTTCCTGTTGGCCCAAAGGTAGAAAGTGTGATCTGGAATAACATCAACATTAAACACAGATTCAAAGCAAGAAGTGATACAATCCAGATTTTGAAATACAGTTTCTGTGAAAAAAGAAAAATATTCTAAAAGAAGATTCAATCAATATCAGTTTTCTATATACAATGTCCTATTACATAATCCTTAATATCATTGCCAGAATACTTTAAATGGTTGGCTTCGCTGAGAGAGATCACTGGAGTGAAATGCATAAATTGATTTTAATGATGACTTTCACAATTATTCTCAATGGGGTATCACCACAGGCTTCTTTAAGGGTAAAGGTTTTTTGTTTAGTTGGGTTCTTGTGTTAATCAAGCATGAAGACTGAAGAGATTGACTAACTAGATGTTATTCTGTCTTGATCTCAGTGGGAGCTTTGCCTGAGTAAGAAATAGAGGATCAGGCTCTAAAGATTTCATTATTGATTACACAAAGAGTACATAATCAATGATTTTGCCACTAAAAGTCTTTAAAACGTACGTTTTTTATTTTATACTGTTTAGCAGATGAAGGTTTGAGAGTATTTTAGAGCCATTAATTGACTAAGTCTCATAATAGCCCTGTGCATCTTTATGATGGAAAAAGAATGTAGGAGCCCTCTTCCGCAATTCCTGTTCCAACAAGAATCACAATGGTAAGGTTCTCCCTCCCTGCCTAGTCCCCCTGCCACTCTCCTTCATGGAGCAGGCTCTGGGAGGAGACACATGTCCCTTTCCTATGCATCCTGGCTGGAGCTGGACAGGGGTGGGTCAGGAGATCCCCCTGCCTTTGGGTAGCTGGGGAGGGGGAAAATATGAGGGATGGAGAAGGAAGGGGATTTGCCATTAAGCAGATGTGTATACACATGCAAATGCTCTGGGGTGGGTTTACTCTAGAGTAATTTACTTTAAAGTAAACCCACCCTGGTTAGGCATCTACATGTGCAGGGAAGCAGGAACAGATTTGCTGCTTATGGCAGCAGTCTGGTCCTACCCCTGCTGGCCCTGCACTGGATCCCCCCGGGTGCTAGCCGAGGGGCTAGCAGAGAGCAGGGGGTCAGGAGACAGCTGCTTCTGGTGGAGCCTGGGAGATAGCTCCCTATTCCAGGGAGCTCCCAGCCCCCACTCCTCAGTCACAGAGTGGGGGTGGGAGTTTCCTGCTTCCAGGGTGGGGAGACATTGCCCCCACCTGGGCTCTGCGACAACAACCAGCCCTAGCAGTAGGCAGGTGCCAGGGGCAAGGAGCAATCTCTGGCCCCCTGCTTTCTGGTTGACCAGGGACACATTTGTTCCCAGCTGGTCCTCTACATGTGCTGTATAGAACAGTAAGTAATTGAGAATAAATTTGCTACTTGTATTTACAGGTAGCAAATTTACTCATGATTAGAGCAAATTACTGTGCAGTAAACATCTGCATGTGTAGACAGTGACACTTACTGCACAGTAATTTGGCTTATCTTAAGTAAAGCATCTCGTGAACCCAGCATGGAGGTAAAGGGAGAGATACTGAGAATGTGGTAGTTAGAAGGTACTTACGTGATGCAGGGACTTTTCTAAGTCTTCAAATGCTCAGTTGCTGTCCCCACAGTGTGATCTGCACATCCTGGGGGTGGGAGCAGGGGTGGGAAACTAGGAATGGGAATGCAGCCATTCCTCCAGTGCTGCTTACTTCTCCTGTAACTCCTTTAGAAAATCTTGGATCCAACCATGACTCATGGTCATAGACTGATTCTAGTATCTCAGAAATTTCATTTAGAGTTGTCTTGAATACCCCTACACTGAAGTCTCTAGTGTTGTAAATGTACATATTTAATGCACAGATATATCATACTGACCAGCCCCAAACTATGAGCACCTCTATTATGTGATTCGCAGGGGTCACAGTTAGACAAGTTTCCGAAATCTGGAAGGAGTTAAGCATCCATAGACTTCTAAAGTACAATCTGTATACAGCAAGCAGAGCATCCTTTCCTTTTCCTTTGGGCATTTCCTGCTGAATTTTGAGAGCTTTCATCTATCCTTCTAAACACCTAGGGCAGGAGTCGACAATCCCCACCACACGTGGTAGAACATGGTACATGAAGCCATTTTGCTTGGCATGCCACAGCTAGCCCAGGGTCTGGGCATGCCTCTGCCACTGGCCATGGAGTCTGGAATACTTACAGTAGGCAGCAGGGAGGTGCAAGCAGCTGTGAAAGCAACAGTGGAGCCCCCACCCAGCTCGTTGCTGGCAGTGGGTGCACATATGCCTCAGGGCAAATGGCAGGGAAGGGGCTGGGACTATGCTGTCACAACAAGAATTGGGCAGTCATGGCTCCCCCCACCATCTGCCCCTGGCACACCAACGTCTTAGATGAGATTGCAGGGCCTTTTGGCACTTCGACCAAAAATGTTGCTGACCCTTGACCTAGGGAATTGTGGATAGGCAGTTAAGGTATTAAGCCTATATTTTCACTGGACACATCTGCATGTGCGCATTTACTGTGAAGTAACTGAAATTACTGTATGGGCATATGTCTACATGTGCAAGCACATACTGAGCAGTAAATATGATGACTTATATCAACTTGCAGTAAATTTGATACTGCATCATGAAGGTATCAAGCTGACACTCAATTAGTTACTGTAGACATCTTACTGTACTTAACACTGTGTGTGTGGACTGACTTGGGACTAAATTTAGTAATTTACTAACTTTAGTCCCAAGTCAGTCCACACACAATGTTAATGCGCTTTAATGCCTGCATATGTAGACACTGACCTATTCCCGTTTACTGCACAGGAAATTTAGAGTTGAAGTAAATGCACATGTAGACGCCCACTGTCACATAGGTAGCTTACCAGCCCAAATGAAAGTAACATATCAGCTGGAACAGTTAGCTCAGGTTTGAAGACATATAATTAGAACAAGGGAGCTAGGGTAAAATAAAACAATCTCAAAGTTGATTAACGAAAAATGAATTTTAAAAGAAAAGGTTTTCCCCAGTCACTGACCAGCTTTGTTTACAGTCTGTGCATTCTCTAGTGAACAGTAAAGGGTAACTGAGGTACCATATTTGACTCTATTGTGCAAGATTTCACTGATATGCCTGCTTTATGGCCCCATTGTAAAAATAGGCATATCATCTTCTGATTTTCCTATCAAGAAATACAAACCTTATAAATAACAATTGCTACAATAGAACAAGCAAATATGTGTTTAATTCCTTCCATGGGTAGCTTAATAGTCTGAACACGCATCAGAATGTTTGCTCCAGAGAGAAATAGAGTGTCATCTGCTGAGGGGGGGAAAAAAAAAGCTGTGCTCCCATTTTGCAGGAGCAAGCATTTCCTGAGTTACCCATCTAATTAGACGAAAGTACTGTACTCACAGCCACAGCATGAGTACATTTTGATTGGCACTCTGTGAGCAGAATTTGGCAAGAACATAGAGTAGCTGCTGCCATGCATACAGTAATAATGGATTTTCATTCTGAATTAAAGAATCTGTAGGAAAAGACACCTGAGGGATTGCTTAGGTCCCATTACCCAGGGCATGCTTTTACAATTTCAAAAGAAACTCTGTCTTCAAACAGAACATAAGTAGAATACTACCGTTGCCAAAGTTGAGCTAGTTTGTGCTCACATACACACAGGAAGGCAGAGAGGCTAGGAAGTTTCCTCCCACCTTCTTTTCTCCTTGGCAGTATCCAGACACTGTCCCAGTACCTTTGCTTCCTCTAGTGTAGGAATTGCTCGGTTTTTGCTCCCAAGCTCCTCAGATGTTCCTCTAAAAACATAGCTGTATAATGTGCCAAGTACAAAACTGATAAAAGCCTGAAAATACAAAACTGAAAATGTTGTTGCTCAGGGGCTCTTTTTGTTATTGCTGGCTGGTTGTTTTTTGGGGGGAGGTGAGGGTTAAGCATTCTGTTGGCTCCCATTTGGAATACTTAATTTCATTCAAATAAATAATTATGAAGAAGCTTCGTTAATACACTT
>NW_017728947.1:36811974-36812885 GCF_001723895.1 Crocodylus porosus
CATGATCAGAGGTCAGGAAAACTGATCTTACGGTGATAGGCTGAGAGACATGGGACTCTTTAGCCTGGAAAAGCATAGGCTCAGGGGTGATCTGATGGCCACCTATAAGTTTGTCGAGAAGGGTCCGGGCAGCTGGCTGAGCCAAGCTCACAGTCTCCTCGGTCACGATGGTTTGGCCGGGTGGGGGCAAATTGAATGCTAACAGGTTGGGATTAATGGCGGTTGAGTCAGGGTGGCACAAAAGCTTGATGGTTGTAAACAAGATGAATTTATTTGACTTACGCTTTAGGCGTAGGCAGTGATGTCTTCAGTTACAGTTACAACAGTGAACAACGAAGGGGTCTGTTGGCCCACGAGGTTCAGTCTGAAGACCTAGTCCCAGGGCTGGTCAACAGCTCGTTAATGGGGAACACAAACAACGAAACGAAAAACTTTAACACACTGTAAACGGTAAGTCAGGTGACGCCAGTCCCTTAGGACAACTATGAAAATCGATGATGTCGGAAACCGAGGTCAAAACCAGGTGAGTCGAGCCGAGGTTGCAAACAAAGTCCAATGGGTGATCCGGGATCGTAGTCGGTAGTCAGTGCCAAAGTAAGTCAGAAGCCAGGTGAGCGGAGTCAAAACCGTAACACAGCAAGTAATATGAAATGCCAAACGACGGAGGCAAAGGAGGAGATCAATAGGCCCTAAAGCCTGATTGAGAGACAGTCCCTGCAGCAGCAGCCTCTGTCTTCAGCTAATGCGATCTCCCCCTCAGGGAGGGGCTCAACAACTTTTAAAGCAGTCCTGTGGCCAATCAGGCTGCTTGACTGAGTGAATTTTCCAGAAGGGTGACCTCATTCCAGTTAGTCTCTGAGCATGCCCAGCTGCAAGCTCTGTGAGGCAACTGAGTCTGCGCCAGAGAAGAA
>NW_017728947.1:36813500-36827206 GCF_001723895.1 Crocodylus porosus
CCTGATGTCTATGAAATCTATAAAATCATATGCTCAAATATGCAATTGTCCCTTATGCAAAAGATTTGTATATACCCTCCCAAGAATCAGAGCATTGACAGCTCCACCCCCCACCAGATTCCATAAGCATCTTTTTCTGTACTTTCATCCTAACTTGGTTTTTGCAACATTTAACACTCTTTGAGACATTACTGTGGCAACCCTACATTACTGAAAATAATGGGAGATTATTATTAAATGAAAAAGAGAATTAAGCCTCAAGTTGTTTTTAATAAATGTCATGTAATATATATATTTAAAATAGAGAAAGTGTTCTAGCTTCATAATTGAGGTAACATAGCAATAAACCTGTGTCAGTGAATGAATGGATTTTTTTTTCTTGTTTGCTACAAAAAACCAATAATGTGATTATTTTTATGTGCAATTCTTATGTTAAAATGAGATACAGTGTTATTTTAAAAAATATATAGTGTTGCTTGCAGTCCAGGGAGAAGAATAAATAACTATGAGGTTCATGGCAAGGATTTTCAACACGGTGAGAGCACTGTCCAACACTTAACAGGAAATAGTAACATGTGTTACAAAGAACAGCCTTTATGGAGTTTCATGTGAGCTTACCATGTGCTGTTATCTGCTGAACAAATTGCAACACAATAGTACATGTCAAGTAGGAAGGAATATGCTTAGGGATCATAGCTGTGCCACACTGGGGATAACAAAAGATACCAAAGAGCTCAGAAAAGACAGAGAATGCATCTTTATTGGGTCAGTTGCAATATAGTCAACAACCAAGATATTCATTGAAAAATGTGTCATAATCAGGGATCTGGGTTTTCCATTTGCCATGGAAAAAAGTGGTAAAACCCAGATTTTCTCCTTGAAAGGAGAAAAACACAGGAAATGGTGGGTTCTCCTTGCAGGCTGGCAGAGTTCCAGCCTGCAAGTGGATGGGGCTAAGTGGAGGAAGGCAATCAGCAGGGGGCACCATGTGCATGTGCACACACACATGAATGTGACCACCAGGTAGCCTGGAGAGCAGCTCCCACAGGTAAGTCAGGTGGAGATTGAGGCCCCTATAGTGAGGGAGAAAGGGAGTTGGCGTGGCTGTGAATGCTGCCCAGCTGGGGAAGTGTATGGGTCTTGGTGCCCAAGGCTGGCATGTGAGGCCGCAGGGCCTGGGCAGGGAGAGGAATGACTCACTGGGGGGATGAGAGGCTGGTTTCCTGCTACTGTGTGCACTCCTGGGGAGGCATAGGGGACAAGTGACCCCAGATTTGTGTGCTGGGTAGGGGCAGGTGTGGGCTGCCCACTGCAGCCTCAGGCTCCCTAACCAGCTGCCCTCCCCCGGGGCCTCCTCAGCCTGGCAGGCAGAACCCAGCATAGCAGGGCAGAATGGGGCGGGGAAGCTTGGTGATGCCATCATAAGCACCACACCACCATGTTGAGGTGCCCGCTTCCCACTCAGTAGCAGCAGGGGTGGTGGCACAGAGTTTTACCCCCTCACTGCTACTGGGCAGGCAGTGCCTCACTATGGTAGTGCAGAGCTCCCAGTGGCAGCAACGAGCTTTCCCACTCAACCCCACTGTACCGTGCCAAGCTGGGTCTTGCCCAGTGGGCCATGGAGGTCCCAGATAGAGGGCAGCAGGGTCAGGAGCCCTGAGCCCATAGCGAGAAGCTGCTTCCATCCCCTGCCCCCAACAGGCTCCACTCCAACAATGCTTCCCACTGGGGAGGGGGAGCTAAGCTCTGTAGCACTCCACTCCAATGCAGCAACCACCACCTCCCATGGGCAACAGCCAGGGATCAGGTGATGTTCAGGAAGCAAGGGGCTATGGGTCCAGGTCCCTGCCCCTGTAGCCCTGGCAGCTGGAAGCCCCTGCAGGGATTGAGGGAGCTGTGGGTGGGGATTGAGGGGAACAAGCAAGGCCAGGGGGCTATGGATAGGGAGTGAGGGACACCAACAGGGTGAGGCAGGCTGTAGGTGGGGAGTGAATGAGGGCCATTGGTAGAGCTTGGGGCTGTCGCTTGAGAGTGAGGGGCAAGGGTATCAGCAAGGCACCAGCATATCAGTGCCACAGAGCAGTCATGGGGGGCCAGCCACAGCTGGATCTGCATCCTGGTGAGTGAAGGGGGCAGGGTGAGCTATGATTTTCCATGAAAAAAACCTAAAATCAAAAGCTAAAATGTATAGGTATTTAAATTTAATTGTATTATAGTGATTGAGGCACTGGCAGGCTTCCAAATTCCTTTAAAATTGTAAATATATCAATAAAATATTGTGTTTAACTGATACCTATATATCCAATGGCATTTCATTTTAATCATGGAAAAACACAAATTTTGGAGTTTTTAAATCAGAGAATTTCTGATATTTTAATCAGAGAAATTGTGACTTTTAAACAAAGAAAACCAGGATCTGTCATCATAATAAAGGCAATAGGCTTCTCAAACATACACTTTTAGGATCTTCTTCAGCACTGGAAGTCAGTGAGAATTTTCTCAATGACTCTTAGGATGTATTCAGTCACTAATAGGGGTGCTGGTACAGGTTACCTTTAAACCATTTTAAATATGTGAAATATTAGTCAGTGTTAAACTTAGAATAGTTTCAGAGCTGTTGCAGGTTAAGGCTTAATGTTGTTACATGGGGAGAACATTAATGGGCAGGAGCCATGTCTCTATCCCCCTTTTGGGAACAGAGCAAAACAGCCAGGGGTTACTCACAGTAAGAGTATGTCTACCTAGGCTCCATGCTTTCACTGCCCAGTGGCTCCACTCCCAATATGGAAATGCCTGGACCTAATTGTGGTGACAGCATTGACCCAGAGGACGTATGCCTTCCCAGTCTCCATGCTGCTGCCATACTTGGTGCTAGGCAGACCTTTCCCTCTCCCCTGCAGGCCAACAGGAGGCTGCGGAGAGAAGCCACACACTGACCCAACCCCTCTAATGCTTCTGTACAGGAGAGAGCCTACAGTGGGGCAAAGAATACTTTGAGGGGACACCTACATGCCTGGCTGCTTGATCTGGGGGATGGATCAGGTTTCTTGGGGTTCTTGGAGCCAGCAGTCTGGTACCATGTGGGTTAATGTCGTACCCACTGGGGCAGGAGGAGATGTTGGCTTGGTGCTAGTATCACCCCCCGAGCAGTACAGATTGGGAGGGTAGAAAGTTGGGAGGGTAGAGGTGCTGGAAGCTGTGCAACCTGGGATGCTGGATAACTGAAGTCACTTTATCTCTGTGAAGAAGGCTAACTATACCCAAGCGCAAGCTGGGTAGAATGGCTCAGAGAGAAACTTCACCTGAAGTGGTGTAATTTTAAGACACTTAGGGCATTTATAGACATATTCTAATTAAAGTGCCCAGAGTGTCATGTATGTCAGCGTCCCCAAGTTGAAAAACAGCAGCGGAGGCACGCTAGCTAAAGGTCATCAGACAAGCTTTAAAGTGCTCCCCACCACCATTTTTCATGGCAGGGATGCTGACACATATGACACTGGAGTCTGCTGAAGCACAGTAATTACCATGCTACAGTGGACTCAGGCTCCCTTACCTGCCATTAATCGGGTCTGCTCTGACACTCTGTATTTACAGCACATTGGAGCAGCCTCCCTATACATGTATAGGCACCCTTAGAAGGTACTTAGCACAGTTTAACACCTTTTAATGAGTGGGTGCACCTGTTTTAAGTGCCTTTAGAATGACTTAAAGGTAACCTGTAACATCACCCTAAATATTAACTTATTTGATTGGGTTTCAAGTCTTGAGGATCATATTTTACTAACAGTGGCTATGTCTACACAGACAGTTACTGTGCACTAGCTCATTACTACTGTGCAGTAGCTCATTAGTACTCCGCAGTAGCATTGTGGGTCATGAATTGATGTTACTGCATGGCGGTAATGAACTACCACACAGTCAGTATCACCCAGAAGTCATGTGGGGGTGCTACTACACAGTAATGCCAGTTACTGTGAAGTAATTTAATATTTAGCTATGGAGCAATAAAGGACTGTGCAGTAAAAACAATAAAGGACTGCACAGTCTGATGTAGATGCAGCCACTGAGTAGCACCATCTTGCTAGATAGTCTTACTGAAAAATAAAGGGGTATCTGATAAGACGATGACTACCTATCAAAATAATTAGTAATAGGCTGGCACAGATTTGCCCCACCTCCTCGAAGAAGTTGGGAAAATCTGGCAGCTTTAGCTCTGTTACATAAATTACTCAGGTCTAAATACAGAAAGGTATTTAAGCACCTGATTACCTCTTTGAATCTGGCAATCTGGCCCTCTCTGACAATAGTACCACAAGAAAGAGAAAAAAAAAAACAGTTTTGTAAAAAAAAAAACCTATCCTTTGTTTGGCATCAAAAGATAATATAAAAGCTCTACAACATTTATGCTTGAGATTCACAGGGGACCATCATGATTCTTTTTTTAATCCAGGGATTGAGAGAATAGCCAAGAAAATATAATAATAATGAAATTAAGGAGCTAACTGCATGCAAAGCAGCATATCCCTATGGTGAAAAGAACTGTTTTAATTTGGGATTTGGAGAGTAACGTCAAGTTTTCTGTAATTAGCTATTTATCTTGAGACTTGGATCCTTGTGTTATGAACATGCTGCTGGCACATACAAGGAAGGAACAAAACAAACCCCACAGTTTAGCAGGAACTGTAAATTAAAGCAACAGTGGTAACACATTATAACGAGTATAGAGCTTCTTTAGCTATTATAGCCCATTGCTCAAGTGGTAAAGGCAAGGGGATGAACAGAGTAGGAAAGAATGTTCAATCTAACCAGAGTATGGAAGAAGTGAGAGAAGGACCCTTTTGCATTTCTACCCCATGGCTGGACAATAATCCAATCTTCACAGTCACAGCTTGCTCCAGAGTAAAACTTCCTGTCACAATAGCCTCTTAAAGGTGCAACAGAGGGAGGGATAACAGTGAATGGTTCTAAAACTATTGGGCAAGTGACAGGTGGAGTAGCATCACACAGAGGGTAACATAACTAAACTGTGAGTCACAAAACCATAATTCATGCTTCCCCAAGAAACCAGACTGCTGTAGATCAGCAACCACTTGTTGATATTCATACAAGTCTTTGGCCTTCATTTGTAAGGCACCTTTTCCTTTGCATCTTCTTTTTGATCCTGCTGCTCTCACTCAACACGCACCCTTCATGGAATACTAACATTTTTATTAGTGGCATTTAAAATGTTCTGCAGCAACTAGACTATTTCTCTATTAGCCAACAGCTGTTAGATGTTTTTTAATAATTTTCACAGGGTCTGTGAAAATGCAGTAGATAATTACTTATAATTTCACATCAATTTACTAATTTCCAGCCCAACAGGACGTCTCCTGTTTTAAATGTGCCAGGATTGGCTTTTAATGGCCTCAGCCCAGCTGGCTGTCATTGGGACCTAATCATGCCTAATCCAGTTTCAAATCTGTATGTTTGTATAGGTTCCCAAAAAGGAATGAAAAGTAGCTGATGACAGAAGAATTTTCAAAAATGGTGGTAACAGGGAAAGCCTTTTCCTTAATTTCCTCTTCCAAGAGAAACAACTAAATATTAAAAATTTAGAGACAGACAAACTTAGTGAAAGTGAAGGAAAGTACAGTGTTTAACTATTTAAACAATTAACATAACTTCTTGCCCACTTTAGCCTAGTCTTGGCCAGCCTACAAATCCATGGGAACTGAAACTTCTGCCTTGCAGAAGTCTAGTACAGCAGAACCCTTTCCTTTTATGACCCAGAAATGTATTAATGAAACTGAGGAGGCAGTATGATGTAGGACCTGGAACTGGATCAAGGCAGAAGCAAGGAGATTCCTTTCTGTCCTCTGCTACTGGCCTCCGTAGATAAATTATTCATCTCTCAATGCCTCGATATTTCAAATTTAAAGTCTGATCATTGAAGTTGTACAGGGATATATTGATAAACCATAGAGTACAAGGTGTTAGTTTATTATTAGGTTATATTTGTTCCTTATAACAAAAAAAGAGAGTAAATACATTGCATTCAATTTGTGTATTCATTAGCACCTAGTTTTGTTTTAAACACAAAGCAAAGATGGTTTATTTTCCAAAGTCTTAATATGAAGCATGTATTCCTTAGATTATTTCATGTTATCACTTGTGGTCTTAATCAAAACCCGGTACAGAAAGTTTATAAAGAGGTAATAACATCATTGGCCACACATAGGAGGTGCATGCGGGTCCATGTGCACCCCCTGAGATTGGCCATTCACCACCTGGAAGTGCCAGCCATGAAGCCAAAAGTGTGGGTGGAAGTGCACTTTCGGTTTCCCTGCTTGTGGCTTTGTGCTCAGTGATTGACCAATGAGGGACCTCCCCCACCCACATTGGTGATCTGGTATCCCCCCCAGACTTGAGAGGCACCAGTCACCCATGAATAACATATTTTCTCACGTACAAGACATCCTAAAATAAAATATGCACCTTGATTTTGGGATGGTAGAATTAAGAAAAAAAAATGGTATTTCCAGAGTTATAGCTGCATAAAGCAAGGGCTGAGCTAAGCAGGCTGCAAGGATGAAAAATAGTGAGAGAGATCAGGAATCCTAGCAGACAGCAAAATTGCCAGAAAAAAGGTTACCAGTAGTTTGATTGCAGAACACCAAAACCACTAAAAGGGAGAGTCCTTTGCTAACACCCGTAGAGTAAAGAACAATGAGCCATTAAGTCAAATACCTGAAAGAAAATCCACTGCTGCTGTTGGACAGTTGGTTTTGCAGCAGCAGTCAAAGCAGAATGATTCTATTCTGGGCAGAGAAAAAACAGCATCCCTGCTTAAGAGATGCACCCGAGTTTTGGGAAGCTGATTTTTGGGGGGAAAAGTGTGTGTTCTATGTGAGAAAATTTTGTAGAGTGGGGATGGGAACTATTCGCTTACTCACAAGTCTTGAGAATTTCAGGTTTTGTAGAGTGTATATTTAGATCGGGTTCTTTCAGTCATGGTCCTTCAAACTTATTATGGTAAGAAAATAAGACACGGTCTCTCTCTCTTTGATGATGCCCCAAATCAGCCCTTACTTCACAAACGGCCATGTATTAGCGAGGCTTCACCACTCACCCCATCAGGGACTTTATTCAGTTTTGGAAGTATCAAAAAAAACCTGCCTCCTTTTTACAGCCATTACATATCTCCCTTTCCCCAAGTTCTTAAAACCATCACCACATAAAAATATTTGTTACTCTATTAACAGTGCCAAATCCTATCATTTTCTGCAAATCTTATCACAGAGCTACAGAGTCTGCATGTTCCTGAGACCATTTCAGACTTTTAAAATCTTGCCTAAAATTTCAAAATGCAAAAGTTCATATTAAAATCCTATAATGATGTGTTACAAACTTAGGGAACAGAATCTCATATTATTTTACTCTGTTTTACACACGCCTGGTAAAAATGAGCCATAGTATAAAGTTCAAAACCAGATGCAAACTTCCTAAAAGTTGTGAGGGTTCAGATTCAGGAGTTTGATTCAGGCTTTAAGAAGTACGCGTTTTTGGAAGTCCCTTGATTTGCATTTTGCAGTTAACACTAGTTCAAGTATTAAATGAATTTATTCCCCCCGCCCCGCAGCTGCAACTACACTGAGGTTTGGGGACTTGCCCTAACAAGAACAAAGAGAGGAAATGAGCCTGTGCTATAATGTTATGAAGGTCATTCCTTATAGGGCACTCAAAGAAACCAAAGGAACTAGATTTTGAAAGATGACAAAATATTTTTTAGATATTCTCTGGAGCCTATAGGCTGGTGTGGTAGAAGAGGAACAAAGAGAGTGTCTGTCCTATCTTATGTGTTTGAAAAATAAATCAGCACTACTTAGCAGCAGCAGGACTTTAGTGAGATCCAGTCTATAAACCAATAGGTAAAGGTCCCTCAGAGTATCCTTTCAATTCCATTTCTAAACCTGTAGTGGGGATTAGTATAGATGTAGCCCCTGATGGACAGATAAACCTAGCAGCATGTGCAAACTTACTGTTTAATAGACTGGATCTTCAGTATCAGTGCCTGATGAAATGGCCTGTCAATTTAAGAAAGATTTTTCTCTCTCAAAAGATCAACTTCTAAGACATGATATTATTTGTCTTATGCCTACATTAGCTCATGATTCAAATGCTCAGTTGTAAGACCTAGCAACAGCTGTTAGTAGAACTAGTATGTACACACTGTGCTAACATATTTAAAATCTAAATGTTTCTTGTTTTGACTGGATTCTTAACCCTTGTTCTCCTTATGTGAATAACATATAAATACATTTACAAACACATACAAAATAGTATTTATTTTATTTTATTTTATTGTCTGACTAAAAGTTGTGATTTTTCTGAACAGATAACTGAAACAGCAGTAACTGACTTAAGGGATCAATCACAAGTCAGGAACAATGAATACTAATAAATTAGTTTAAATGACTAGTACATGGGTACCCTTTAACTTAAACATATCTGTATGAACCATTTGGTGAATATTTATTTGTGGATAACTAATACATTTATAGAAGCAAAACCAGGATTGTAAATGATTCATATAGATTATATTTCAAAATATATTTTACTGGTTTACAAGAAACAAAGTTGAAGAAGTAGCAAGTTATGAATAACTTTATTTTTCACCCTCCCTGTCAACTTCAGAAAAAAGTGGGTGGGGAAAGAAATGACACCACCCATGTGTCTGTACAAAGCAAAACTTTCTGTGGCTACAACTGACCCTGGAGGGTCTAATGGGCAAAATATTGTCAACAAGTAATGTGTTTGGGACCAGCAACTACATTCCTCCTCCATGACCTAATCTACCTAATTAGAAATGGACTCAAGATTTTATAAAATGGGGTGGAGGAAAAGTACCCCCCCCACATGTGACAGAGTGGCATACCATGGGTCTCTGGTGCCTGGGGGCCAATGTTTGTATTTTTCTTCAGTTGGAAAGAAAAAGAGAAAAATGAAAGAAACAAAGAGAGAGAGTGAAGTCTCCATGCCACTCTATGTATTTAGTTCAGTCATTCCTACTTTTTTTAATCAACTGTTTCCAAATTGTTCTTTCCCTCTTTGAAAGTTACTGTATCTTTTTCCCACTTTACTCCTTCAAACAAAGAAAAAATCATGGCAATGACAGTCCATTCAATTCTAATTATTATTCACTATAACACTTTCCTTTTATTGAAAAAATACTGAACATTTCTTCATTGAAATGAAGAAATGAAGTCCACTGTTTCTTGGACTTTCTAGATTTACCAAGGAAATAAGTAGATAACTCCTGCATTTGAAGTTCATGTCAATTAATATGTCAGCAGTATTACAAAAGGAAGAACATTGCATCATTTGAGTGCTAGACTTGTACTTTTTTAATGTGATGCAGGTTCAGTTTTAACCCCAGATACCAGGTGAAAAACATCACTTATTCCACATTAAATGTACTAAGTAGTTCTGTTTCATATTAAGTTTTACATATTGTTTAAAGTTACTGCATTCATTAGTATAACAGAATAAATCCTACTACCTATGGAAAAATGAAAGACCTGAAACTTTTCATTTGTTCTGTGAACTATGTTGGCTAGTGTCTAACTTATTTGATTACCATCTTCAGGGACATCCTAGTCCTTGTTAGGGAACTTTAGTAAGTAAAAGTCTATGGTGTGGTCTCATTTAGCTATGGATTTCTGAACTACTCTGAGATTAATTGTTCCTGCTTCACTATATTGGCAAAAATGGGAGACAGCACAGAAGAGAGATTTATGTTATCAACTCCTGAACAGTGCTCAGCTGAAAACATAGATTGCTTGAATGACTACTGTTTGTCAGAGCTCTAGTGAGGGAGGACAGCAGGATGTGGCTGTATGGAGAGGAGAAGAAGGATGCAGGGCAGGCTAGTATCAGTAACTTACTTGTGGAAGCACTGTCTCATAACAGTGGCACTAGTTTTCTGAAGTAGAGACATTGGATCTATGATCAGCAACTAGTGCTGAGTTTGCTTGGATAGCTGAGTCTACTGCACCCAGACAGAACTGATATATTGACCACAAAGAGACCAACGAATAAAAGACTGAATGAGTCTATAACTGTAATACTTCACAAGAACATGATGGGGACCAACTCCAAGACAACATTTCCAATTACTTGTTTTATACAAATAATGATAATAATTTTGACAACATTGAAAAGATGCTTTCCTTATAAGGCAGGGGATCGAAAGTCAAGATCAGGTTTTATTCCCAGTTCTGGCACTGACTTTTGTGACCCATTTAGGTTCTCAAGCCACATTTATACAGCAAACCTAGTGGGCTGGCAGCAGTATTCATACATACCATATTGCTCTCCACCAGCTTCCACCATGCAGTTCTGTGAAGAGATTAATTGGTATCATCACTAAGAAGTGACCATAAACCAACCTACTATGCTGGGTGGACACTACCCCTTTGCTTCCAGTTAATATGCAACAAGACCTGTTTCAGGATGCCACTGCCAGATATAATATTACTCTGTAGACATATGATTAGTGTCATTACTAAAAGATGCAGAGACTTAGGCCTGATTTCTGATTAGAGATTTTTTTTTTTTCCTTCCCAAACTTTTGCAAGACATAGAAGGATTTTTTTTTTAATCTTTAAGGAAACACAGAAAACCTCATCTAGTACAGACCTGGAAAGGACTGACAGATTCATAGTTCTTTCTCAATGTATATAAAACAACAGTCCTGGTCTCTACCATGCACACACTTGTATTACAAATTTTGTGTCATTGTATGAACATGTGCTAGTATTTGCATCTTAAAACTGATTAGCTCAGTTACATGCGTGCATCTGCATACCTTGTTGTGCCTGGTATTTAAAGTAAAGTTTTGTGTCTTTACTATAAACATTTTAAAACAATGCCAGTACATCTAGTTGTGGAAACAAAGGCCTGAAAATCTACTCCAGAATCTTTAAAGCAATTTTTTCTGTAAACAAAAAGCAACTAGTTTTACTAAATGAAGACTTGAAATAAGTACAGTTCCTGCTCATCATGTTCTGCAAAAAACATGCACAAAGTGTTAATCTCTTAAAATACTCTCTTGAGATATTCAGGGCTGATAAGAAATGGAATGAGTCTCATGATTTTTGGTTCTTTTAGTATATAGAAGAGGAAATATAATTGTGTCTTTTCTTTTTTTTTAATTTAAAGAAAGAATGATGTGTACCATACACAGCTGCTACCAGTCAGAAAAAATAAGCTTGCTTGTGTGTGAAATGCATCCATGTCTTACATTACTCACAGCATTCATTTGACTAACTGTCATAGCATCATTATGAATGCAATGTGTGAATACCTCAGTGAGTCCTTTCCTGAATTACATAGAAAAAAAATCACCATGAAACAAGGCCTCAAAGGGAAATAAAGGACCACACTCAACCAATGTACCTAGTGTGATTAGACACAACCTTAACTGATGCCTTAACCAGTTTCACCAAGGACAGAGTAAAGAAAGCCACCCATAGGTCACAAGCTTATTACAAAATACCAGCAGGTGTACAAGATGGATATACTTTGTACTCAAGGAAAGCTGGCTGGACAAGAGTCTACTGTGTACCTACCTGATCCCACAGTAAACTGGATTGCTTACAAATTACTACAAGAAAATTATTTTGAATGATGAAATTAAACATGCCAGCTATTTCAAAATCACGTCTGAGAACAAAAGAGCCTGTTAGTCACCATTTTAGGGATTACAGGTTCTCAGAGGGGGTATTTGCAAGTATCCAAACCTCGTAATAGGAATGGGAGGGGGGCTTTGTCCCACTGCTCATTCCACTCTTCTCCCAGAGACTGGGAGTGGAGAGGAGAAACATTGACCAGCTGCTCCCTGCCGCATCCCCAGACCAGGGGGCCCCAGTCTGGAGAAAGTGTAGAGCAGTATTACCTGTGCCATTCCACTCATCCCAGTCCTGGGATTCAGGAAAGAGCAGATGCTTGCCTTGCTTCCCCAGACTGAGACCACCCTGGACTGGGGAAGGCATGGAAAACAGGGGAGGAGGGACTGCTGCGGGCTCAACACCTGTACTGTTCCCTCACCCAGAAAGATTTCTCATGGTTTAAACTTCATTCTGTCTGTCACAGCGGAGATCTTCCAGGTGTTAACTTGGAAAATCTTTCTCATGGAGGAGCCATGTTTCCACCCTTGAGAAACTGAATGAACTCTTATAGTTTCTACTGGGAGACCAGTGACTCTCCCAGTAGAAATGGAATGCCTGTATGTAGCCCATAATTACTTACTCTAAGGTGCCACCATGCCCCATCTTCTCCTCTGCATTTCTATAGCACCATCTGGGTGGTGAATATCAAGGGTTACAGGCTCTACAGGAGGGACAGGACAGGGAGGAAAGGTGGAGGTGTGGCACTCTACATTAAGGAGGAATACACATCCTCATCAATTTACACCTGGGGAGGAAGAACCAGCAGCATAGCTACAGCATACCTTGCCCTGCCATCCCTGCCAGAGAGGCAGGTAAGTCAGCAGGGTGTTTGCATGACATGGGGGTTTAATCAGCCCTAAATTGAAGCGGTGTTTTTTTAATTTAGGACCCTTGTTTCATTTACACACAGCTTTGTAATGGTCTGCTTCTCGGGCAATACTTTTGGAGGTAGAAGAGGTACAAAAATAGCCATGGCCACAGTAGTGACTGATCACATTGCCACCACCAGTACCAGGGCCACCCAAGCCACAGAGCTGTTCTGCAATACATCTGTTTACTCCTATTCCATCCAGGCCTCCTATCCCTTCCATGCGTGGCACAGGTGTTCCCCAGGGTCAAGTAGCTGTGGCCCAAGATGCATCACTGCTAATTGTCCCTGGGGAACAAAATGTCCATGCCCAGAGTGGTTATCCTGTGAGAAATGTGCCCCCACAGGATAATTTAGTCTTTGATAGATTTTCAGTCTGTGTTCATTCTGGTATGCAGTTGTTGTTTGGTTTCTGCTACATATTTTCCATTAGGACATTTAGAGCACTGGATGAGATAGATATATTGCATTTCTGGAGGGGCAGGTTTTATAGATTTCAAAGACTCTAGGGTTGGAAAGGACCTTGTGAGATAATCATCCAACTCTTTCTTGAATGAGTCTAGAGTAGGTGCTTGCACCACTTCTGGGGGAAGAATCTATTCCACACTCTGGAGACTTGGACAGTAAAGATTTTTTTTCTCATATAAAGTGTAAAACAGTCTTTCAGCACTTTGTGACCATTTGATCTTGTCTTCCCTTGGGTTTAAGATCCAGGAATGTTTGTGGTTCTGTTGTGGGGTGCAGTTATTGTGGGAGTGGTGGAGATGTGTTGGCAGGTTTTACATTTCTTCATAGTTTTATAGTTAGTAGGGTCGAAAGAGACCTGAGCAGATCATCAAGTCTGACCCCCCGCCATGACAGGAAAGAGTACTGGGGTCAAACAACCCCAACAAGCTGATTGTCTAGCTTTGTCTTAAAGACCCCCAGGGTAGGAGCCAGCACCACTTTGCTTGGAAGTTGGTTCCAGAACCTAGCCACCCTGACAGTGAAGTAGCGCCTCCTGATGTCTAATCTAAATTTACCCTCTGCCAGCTTGTGACCATTATTTCTAGTCACTCCTGGTAGCGCTCGGGGGAACAGGGACTCCCCCAAGGCCTGCTGCTCCCCTCGGACTAGTTTGTAACAGG
>NW_017728947.1:36828226-36857744 GCF_001723895.1 Crocodylus porosus
TCCCTTTTTTGAAGATGGGAACCACATTGGCCCTCTTCCAGTCCTCTGGCACCACACCAGAGCACCACGAGTGCTCGTAAAGCTGTGCCAGGGGTCCCACAATGACCTCAGCTAATTCCCTCAGCACTCTGGGGTGGAGATAGTTCAGACCAGCTGATTTAAATACATCCAGTTCCTCCAGAAGTTTCCTGACTAGATCCTCACTGACCTTTGGCCTAAGTGCGCCTCCCCTGCGGCCTGAGGGGGGCCGAGTTGGGGAGCTGATCTGGTGCCTGCTCAGGAAAATGGAGGCAAAGAAGTCATTAAATAGGTTAGCTTTGTCGTTTGGTGTGATGACCAAATTTCCTAGCATGTCTTGCAGTGGCCCCATGTTACCCAGTACCTTCTTTTTGCCCCCAGTGTATTTTAAAAAGGACTTCTTGCTGTCCTTGATCCGGGAAGCTAGTTCCAGTTCCATCTCCGCCTTCCTGACTGCCCCCCTGCATCCCCAAGCAACCGCAGTATAGTCCTCCCTGGTGATGGCTCCTCCCTTCCATTGGGTGTACACCTCCCTTTTAGCTAGAAGACATTCCTGGATGCTTTTGGTGAGCCATGGGGGCTTTTGTGCCCTCCTGCTCCCTTTGATCCATGTTGGGATTACCTCGCTTTGGGCTTGGAGAATCATCTCCTTAAGGAGCAACCACTCTTCTTAGACACCTGGCTCCCCTCCCCTCCCCTCCGGGACCTCAGTGCTTCTTCGACTATTCTCCTTAGCTCATTGAAGTCCATCTTCCTGGAATCTAGGGCTGCTGCCTTGCTGCAGGCCTTTGCCACCTTGTGCTGGACGGTGAATTCCAGCAGGCGATGATCGCTGTCGCCCAGGTGGTCAAGCATCCGCAGCCCCCTCACCAGATCATCACCTGTGGCCAGCACCAGGTCCAACAAGTTGTCTCCCCTGGTGGATCTGTGTGTGCTATGGCATGGCCTGGATCTATTCCGTGTGTTCTAGGCCCCAAGAAGTTTGCTTCTGGTGGTGAGGTTGGTTTTTATTTACAGGCTAGGATGGGTGGTTCAGGGAAGATCTCTTTACAAACTGGTTTTTATTCTAGTATGGGTTGCAATTGTTTGATGATTTTCTATATAGGTTCCAGGGAAGGATAGTATGTCATAACTAATGGTGTAAGATTCATGGGATTTTCTTTTTATACTACAGTCATTCTTCACATAGTATCTTGCTGGCACCTTCAAAAGTGTAATATCTCTCTCTGGAGGAGTGTCCTTGTTGGGTGAAAGCCCTTTTGAGATTTGTGAGGTGATGATCATGGGTGTTCAGTGCAAATTTGGTGGTATCAGAGGGCTTGGCTGTTTATTACAGCTTTCTTGGTGTGTTTAGCATGATTGCTGGTTCTGTGCAGATATGTATGTTAGTCTGTGGTTTTCTTGTATATGATGGTCTGTAATTATTATTCTGGATAATGATCATCATGTCTAAAAGGAAATGTTGGTGCTGGAGTATTCAAGAGATAGTCTGATGGAGGGGTGATGAACACTGAATTTCTGAAGGAAGTCAATCAGAGATTTCAGTCCAATAATGAAGATGTCATTGATATATCTTAAATATAGCATGCATTTGATGGTGCAGTGTGCAGTCCTTGAGGAATTCTTCTTTCAGGTGGCTTATAAAAAGGTTGGCATACTGTGGGGCTATTTCGGTGCCCATAGCTGTGCCTATGGTCTGGAGGAAGTGTTGGTCATCAAAAGTGAAGTTGTTGTGTGTGAGGATGAAGTGTATAAGTTCAGTAATATTGTAAGGTCTGTACTCTGGGCTGTAATCTTGCTCTTGTAGATATGTGCAGCAAGCCTGGATGCCATCCTGCTGTGGGATGTTGGTATATAAGTTACTAACATCCATGGTGGCTAGGAGGGTGTTGCTGGGAAGGTGGTCTATGTTTTTAAGTTTTCATAGAAAGTCTGTTGTGTCTTTGGGTGACCAGAGGTTTTAGGATGGATTTGATTAAACCTGATATTTCCTCAGTTAGGGTTCCATGGTTGGATATGATAGGTCTGCCAGGGTTCCCTTGTTTGTGGATTTTAGGAAGCATGTAAAAAGTCCCTTGGCTGGGTAGTTGGGGGATCAAGTTCTGTAGTTGTTCTTGTAGTTCAAATGGAAATAAGATAATGGTAGTTATGAGTTTTAAGGTAAGAAGAACAGTAAGATCTTCCTCTAGTTTTTTTGTAGTAGGTGGTGTCAGAGAGTTGTATGTTGGCTTCTGTTTTGCAGTCTTCATGGTTAAGGATAACTATAGCTCCTCCTGTATCTGCTGCTTTTATTACTATTTGGTGGTTGGATCTTAGAGATTCTATGGGCCTTCTCTCTGAAAGGGAGAGGGTGTTCTGGTGGGGTATGATGTTCACTTTTTCTAAACCAACTTACCAAATAGATAGCTATCCAGTCTCTTGAAATCTTCCAAGTAATGAGATTAAACTATTTCCCCAGGCAGGTTTTTCATTGTCTTACAATTTTGACATTTGTCCTGATATTTGATTTTCTTTAGTTAAAACCCATTACTATGCATCCTACCTGCATCTTCTTATGGCAGCCTTTCAAATGTTTGAAACCTGCAATCACATCTCCCCTTCCTTATTTGTTTCTCTTTTATCCAAACTATAAATTGTTGGTTCCTTCAACCTCTGGACCTCTCCACAGGAAAAGTCCTCAAAAAATTCTCAAGGAGTCCATAAGCTAATAGAAGGCAAAATTCTAAATGACAGCTGGCATGGTTTTATCCTGGGTAGGTCATGTCTGACTAATCTCATCTCTTTCTATGACCATCTCTTTCTCTTACTCACCACCTGGATAAGGGAGATGAAGTCAACACCATTTACTTGGACTTTAGGAAGACTTTGACTTTGTGTCTCATGAGGTTCTCAAGGTAAAACTAGGGGACTATGGGCTCAACAATTCAACATTCAGATGGTTGGGAAACTGGCTGCAGGGTTGGACCCAGAGAATATTAATACATGGATCTGTGTTGCCCTGGCAAAAGGTAACCAGTGGGGTCCCTCAGGGTTCAGTACTTGGACCAGTGCTTTTCAACATCTTCATCAACAATCTGGATGTGGGGGTGAAAAGCACACTGGTGAATGTTGCTAATGACACTAAGCTGTGGGGAAATGTGGCTACGCATTAGGGTACATTGACAATCCAGGAGGATCCAGACAGATTAGTTAGATGGGCAGACCAGAACCAGATGCTGTTCAACAGTGAGAAGTGTAAAGTGCTCCATCTGGGAAGGAAAAATCTGCAACAAACTTAAAGGCTCAGTGGTGCTATTCTAGCTATCACTATGTCCAAAAAGGACCTCAGGGTCATAACTGGCCATAAAATGAATATGAGCCACCAATGTGATGATACCGTTAGCAGAGCAAACAATATGCTGATGTGCATCAACCGATGCATCTCATGCAAAACTAAGGAAGTTATTCTACCACTCTACTCAGCACTGGTGAGGCCACAGCTGGAGTACTGCACCCAGTTCTGGGTACCACACTTCAAGAAGTATGTGAAGAAGCTTGAGACAGTTCAGAGAAGAGCCACTCATATGATTAGAAGCCTGAAGAGCAAGCCATATGAGGAAAAGCTGTTCAGCCTAGAAAAAAGACTATATACACATAAATATACCAGGGGTGAGTATCGGGGGCTAGATTCACCAAAGCACTGCAGGGGAAAACCAGGAGCAATGGTCATGAACTCCTAGAAGAAGGATTCAGACTGGATATAAGGAAAAACTTCTTCATAGTTCATGTGACCAGATTTGAATAGACTCCCAGCAGGGGAGGTGCAGGCACCTAACCTGGAGATCTTCAAAAGGAGACTGGATGCACATCTTGCTGGGGTTATTTGACCTAACAGTCTTTCCTGCCCAGGGCAGGGGGGCTGGATGCAATGATCTCATGAGGTCCCTTCCAGTCCTAAGCTTCTGTGAATCTGTGAGTGTTCAAAACTCTGCATTCCTGTTGAGACCTAACAAAACTTATTTTTTTTAGGTTTTATTAGGCACCAATAAAAAAGACAAAGTGAGAACAAACTCATAAATCCTTGCCCTATATTATCTGATAATTTATATACTGTTTGTATTTTCAAAACACTACAAACTAAGTTCTGAAACTTCACAATCCCCTAAGAAGTATAGAAATTGTAGTATTCCTATTCTAGAGACTATTGTGTCTTTTTATTCTTGGTATAGTCTATACTTATTTGTCTATTTTAAATATAAATCCCCAACTAATGACTCAAGAGAACCTAAAGATCTCCAGAAGTAGAATTCAAAAGCCCAGCTTTCCATTTTCAATTAGGAAATAAAGTCAGCAATTTCCTTATTATGAACCAGTGACAGCTCTAAGCAAATAAACAGATGATTTTTACATTGCCCTACAACATGCCTTCCACCTCTGAATCCTAAATATGCTAGCCCCAAAGACAATACGCTGTCAAACAACAATTCAATTAAACAGGCAAACCATCTATCATCAGTGCACAGTGATTAAAATGTCCTCAGTTATCAGCACTATCATCCATTAGTTAAAGGCAAGATCCATTTCAGCAGAGGAAAATCAGCAAAATGAGGTGCAGCAAATTTGATTAATCAGTTCCTAATTACCAAAGACTGACAGAACATTTAAAAAAACCCAGTCGCAACCAGCATGGAAATGCCTGAAGATGAAAATAACAAAGAGCTAGAGATAATATGTTCCATTGTCACATTTCTAAAGTGACATTTGCGATCTTCCGTGAGTTGTCAGTGTTAGATATTATTAACCTTTTCTTAGCATTTTGTACAAAGTGTGGACATGTGCACTTTCTGGAGATAAAATAAATTGCTTTTTTTACTGGGTATAGCATTAAGAAAGTAAGAGAGCAGGATAGCTGGCAACACTATTTGTTGGTGTGATACTAGTATAAAACATAGAAAAGGCTAGGAAACAGGGTAAAGTCTCATTACAGCAGCATCCTCAGACTTGTCACAAAAAATTAAGTAGGGTAAAATCATTTAGTGAAAGTTCGTTACAAAAGGCAGGTAAATAACTGTACTAATGGTGGTCACATCAGTCCTTAGACACCCACTGAAAGAAATGTTAAGAGTGGTGCTGTAGGATCCTGACATACCTAGGCAATGTGGAGAGAAAGGAGTTTAGTTAAATTAGTTAGACACAGCATCTGGGCTACTTATGTTTCTGGAACATCTTATTGTTTGTTACTTTTTACTGGGGTCAATCTGACTTCAGGATATTTTGTTTGCAGGGTTGTATTACTACAAGTTTCCAAGAGCATGTAAGCAGTAAAAAAGGGGAGGGAAGGGGAGGCGAAGGAGGCAGTGTGGGTTTTGTTTCAGTGATCACTCAGTCTACTTGAGTTTGGTTGGAAATCTAGCACCCGCTACTTGCTGAATCAGTCATGATTTATCACTTTCAGCACGGCTGTTTGGCATGCTGATTTTTCTAGTGCCAGGTAGGATTATGAATCTCAGAGGCATGGAACAACCCCGAGGAGAAACCACATGGAAGACTTCACTCAAGTATGATTAGAATGGTGTATCAATTCATGTTAAATCCAAGTAAAGGGGTAAATTATGTTTTAAATAAAGGATACAGGAAATATTATTATAGCATTAGGACTAGCTGAGATCCATTCAGTATATTCATCCTTCAAATATTCCATAACTTGTCAAGATGAAAGTATGTAAATAAACATGTCCAAACCTTTATTATAGGTTAGAGACCACAAAATGTTACTCTTGAGCATAATCCTTCTGAAACAATCTTTTATTATACTTCCTTACATTCATTCTCACTTGGGCCTGAGATAATGTACATGCATAAGAAATGTAAGTCACTCCAAGTCAATCAAATAGAATATAGAAAGAGTCTGAAATGATTGGTATAACATACACAGTGAGGGGGTCATAAAAAGGTATGAATTATCTGTTCCCCTGCTTATGTTAAACTGGGATCTGTAAAAAAAAAAAAAATCAGTCTCTGATCTCTCCCTGGTAAGCCTTATATGATGCCTTTCATGAGTAGTAAATGCACTTAAAATTATCAGTTATAATAGATGTTTCACAATATATTTGTGTTGAATATTTTCCCAGTCTAAGCAAATGCATCATTTTAACTCAGTCATTATTTTAGGGTTCATTGTTCATGGCTTTGAAAAGACTCCCCCTAAATTAAAAAAAATATATACCATCCTTGGAGTCCCCTCTGGTTGCATTTTCTAGGTCATACTTTGTTCTAATACCAAGTAAGTGGATCCTCAATAAATAGTATACTTACTACACTATACCAATTCCCAAAATTAGAACCTGGCCCACATTTAGTTATTCAAAGCTGCCTTCTTAAATGGAAGAACATTGCGTGAGGTCATCAAGCAATGTTCATCATATACATAGTATAGATCAAGGTCCATCATATACATAGTTATAGATATTTGTGAACATAAATTTATTATACTACTGTAGCTCAAAGAAATATGGAATGAATTTATGTTTAACTTCATGGTATACTCCATTTTCCCTTTTAAAAGTCAGCCTCCGTTTGTCTGTACTGAGGTCAAATCCTCATTTTACTACTTAGTACTTTTCATATGTAAAATGATAGATGATAATTATATTTGTTAGCTCAGCAATTCCTTCAGTCTTACACACTACCTCTTTCAAGTTCTACCATTTGTATTTATTGTATTATTGCACAAATATCATAAAATATGGAGGAAGGAACATGGCTCATGATATTCACATATATGATACAAGTATAGGGTTTTGGTTGATAATGCAAGTCATATGCCAGAAATATAAAACTAAATTGCATTATTGGATTTCCTTCCTTTCCTGTCTTTTTTCCAGCAATCCTTTATTTTGCTGACTACTTCCTTCACTAACTGAAAATGATACAATTGGAAAGTTAATCCAAAATAAATTACTCCTAGGTTAGTAAGAAGTAAATATAGTGTTATAAATTCATAAATCTCAAGAGCATCTTTTGCTGATGGAGTACATCCCACTTATTATCCCCACTATCTCCCCTGCCCAGAAGGCAAGTCCAAGTTGCATAGCTGTCCTTCATGTCATTCTTACCACAAATCTCTCTCTTTGGGTAGCATTTAATGTTAATCACTTCCTCTCCTTCTGCATTAGAGTAATTGTTTGTCTCTCCCTCCCTCCTGTGGCTGATTATTATGTCTACAATCTATCTACATAAGTGTTTTGTGTTGTAAATGTATATCTTCTCTCCGGGTAGCTATTATATGTCTAATCCATTACCTTTTTCCATTATGCTAATGAATGGATGACATTTCTGATTAGAACAATCTGGCATCTTTGAAATATTTCTTAAACTTGGAAATATATATATATATATATATACACACACACACACACACACATACATACATACACATACACATATATATACACACACACATACACACACATACATACATACATACATACACACACACACACACACACAGAAAGAGAGCGAGAGATCTCTGTTTCTATGTATAGAGACAGATATCTATCTATCTATATATACACATACCCACACACGCGCGTGCACACACTTTAAATTGAAATTGGGTCTTGGTCAGAAGCAAAGAAAAGCTTCTGCTTTGTGCTCAACACAGCAAGATGGTTTACTAATAATTAAAAGCAAAGGCTGCAATGCATTGTTGTTTTGCAAACTAGGACTATTTCTGCTGAAGAAAGCACATCATTTAGTCAATACACCTCTAAAATATTTTCCCCTTGTAATATTATTCCCACTATGGAAGATATAGGCAGCCTCCACTCCTCCAGAATTCCTGCCCAGTCATATGCATTGAAGGTCTGAATGGCTCTCATGCACACACCATGACCCAGGAAGATCAATGGTTGCCACTACATTATTCTCACTAATAATATATCTGATATGGCTGTATTTGCTCTTCCATTTTTTTAAACCATTCTGAACGCATATGCATATAATTTGTTTTAATCAAGATTCTTAATGCTGAAAGACCAGTGAGCACAAGTACTAGTTAATGAAGCACAAAGTCCTTTTGCTTCTCAGTGGGCACATCTACACGTTCATTAATGAACAGTAGTTACTGCACATTTAGTTTAGTACTTGTTTAATGAAGTACTAACTAAATGTGCAGTAATTTGTACTACTGAGCAGTAGCGCCAACAGAGTTTTTTTGTGACACTGCGCAGAAGCCGAATAACACTGAGCGGTAACATATTAGCATGGTTTTTGACTGGCATGCCGCTATGTAATGTAATTAGGCTACTGTGCATTAAGTGTCTTGTGCTGACATGCCCAGTTACTGGTTTAAATTCAGCAGTGGTCTGTAGTGAATGTAAAGTAGCTACTCTATGATGCTTGGTCACATTTAAAGTTTGGTGCTCATTTATTAAAAACAATACTTGTCACTAACTGGCATACTTGTGAAGTTATCACAGAAGCCCAAGAACACTGAGCCTAGATGCAGAGCGGACTACAAACTTTCTAATGGACAGTTGGAACCAATGATTCAATAGGATTTAAATGTTCTGTAGAAATGTGTTGATCCTATTAAAACTTTAGATAAAACCCTGTTGGGGGATGGGAGGCAGGTTTGGGAGGCAGGATGGGGGGCAGACTCTGTGATGCCATAGCAACTTGCAAAGTGAGCTTCTGTGAAACCGCATGGTTTAGGTTCTCAGTCTTCCCCAGGGCTGGATTAACCCTTTAGTGGGCCATAGGCAAGCAACTCATGAGCCCCAGACCAGTCAAGACCCACCTCCCCACTCCCGCACTACTGCCTGCAGGGAGCAGGGATTGGAGCCACCACTAACAGCCCCTGTAGCAGACAGGCCAGCAGAGTGGAAGGGAAGGGAGGTAGACAGGGACAGAGAATCATAGAATCAATGAGTCGGAAGGGACCTAGACAGATCATCTAGTCCGACCCCCTGCCATGGGCAGGAAGGAGCACTGGGAGTGGCAAGGGTCATAAGACCGCAGTCAGGTGCTTATCCAGTCTCCTCTTGAAGATCTCCAGGGAAGGTGAGAGCACCACCACTCTGGGAAGCCTATTCCAGGCTCTGGCCACCCTTACTCTGTGAAGTAGTTCTTCCTAATATCTAACCTAAACCTATCATCCCCCAGCTTATGGCCATCATTCCTGGTGAATCCAAGGGGGGGGCCCTGGTGAACAGACTTTCCCCAAGTCCCTGCTGGTGGCCCCTGAAAAAGCTGTAGGCAGCCACAAGATCCCCCCTCAGTCTCCTCTTGCAGAGACTGAAGAGATTCAGGCCCCTCAGCCTCTCCTCATAGAGCTGGCCACGGAGGCCCTCAGCCATATAAGTAGCCCTCCTGCGGAATTATATGGTACTATCTGTTATATACCATTTTCCAGAACTGTAATAATGCTGGGCATACATATTGGTAATATTCTCCATTCCACTGTTCCACTTCAACCATATGAGTAGCCCTCCTCTGGACCCTCTCCAGGTTCTCCACATCCTTCTTGAAGTGCGGCGCCCAGAACTGGACAGAGTACTCCAGCTGTGGCTTGACCAGCGCTGCATAGGGGGGGAGCAAGACCTCTCTGGACCTGTTGGTGATGCCCCTGTTGATGCAGGACAGGGTGCGGTTGGCTCTGCCTATTGCTTCATTGCATTGGCGACTCATATTCATCCTGGAGTCAATCCTGACTCCAAGATCCCTCTCTGCCTGTGTGCTGCTGAGAGGGTCAGCCCCTGACCTATAACCATAATACTGGTTCCCTCTCCCCAAGTGCAGCACCCTGCACTTGTCCTTGTTGAATTGCATCCTGTTCAGATCCGCCCACTTCTATAACCTATCCAGGTCTGCCTGGATGCGGTCCCTGCCTGCTGGTATATTCACTTTACTCCACAGCTTAGTGTCATCAGCGAACTTGAACAGGGTGCTCTCCACACCTTCGTCCAGGTTGCTAATGAAGATGTTGAACAGCACCGGCCCAAGGACCAAACCCTGGGGGACTCCGCTGCCCACACCCTCCCAGGTTGACATCAACCCATCCACTACCACCCTCTGGGTGCGCCCCTGGAGCCAGTTTGCCACCCATGTGACCATGCATTCATCAATGCCACAGTCCCTCAGCTTGCCCACCAGAATTGGGTGGGACACTGTGTCAAAGGCCTTCTGGAAGTCCAAGAAGATGACTCCTTCACAGTGAAGCTCCTTGTTACCTGGTCATAGAAAGAGACCAGGTTAGTCAGGCAGGATCAGTCTTTGCACGCATGGCCTCCCCCAGCTGCCTGGAAAATTTCAGATCCAGCTCTTCCTCCTGATGTGGTGGCCTCTAGTAAACCCCTACAACCAGATCCCTCTCTCCCTGCCCTCCTTGAAGCTTGACCCACAGGGTTTCAGTTAAGTCTGCCTCTGGTCCCATTTGGAAGGTAGAACTGGTATATTGTTCCCTAACACACAGCGCAACCCCTCCCCCCACCTTTTTTCCCCTTCCTATCTCTTCTAAACAACCTATAGCCCTCTATGTCTACTGCCCAGTCAAAACTTTCATCCCATTTGTGTTGCCACTGTGGATGGAAGGACCAGGGTCTCCCACAGCTCAGGACCCTAGGCATCTGCCTAGTTTGCCTATGTGTTAATCCAGGCCTGGTCTTCCAAATTCTGTTGTCCACTATACATACTGCTAGAGATTCAGAGGTCTGAGGAAGCTAAAGTTTGAAGATTTTTAAAGATTATTCCATTTCTGCTCATCCAATGCTTTTTTTTTTCTGAGAGAACCCTTCCAGTGGAAAATTTTGCTTGTCCAACTTTTTGTTTGAAAGAGCCTTTTACTCCCTCTCATCATCAAGTTCAAAATTTTCACTGAGATAGAAACTTATGGGATAGAAACATAACATATACAGCTCTGTTTATCCCTTAGATGGTCCAAAGAGATATAAAGGACATTGACAGCATATGATGAACAATCTCAGAATTATCAATATCCTTGCTGTATCAGATCTGTGAACTGAAGTCACTGGTGAAGAGGTCTATAAAATCAAAATCAAATTCACTCTGAATGCAAGTAATTTGAAAGCAATCTTATTTTGAAAACATAAAATCTAAACTGAATAGTAAAAGTGCATAAATCAAATAGGAGACTAGATCTAAATTAGAGATGTCATCAGGGTCTTAAAGTCAGTGTCAATCATTCCTTCATATGTTTTATTTTCTGTCTGAAAATATAAGTAAAATAGATAACCATCAGTTGATGCAATTGATGAAGAGAATTTATGTAAGCCCCAGTGGATGTAATTTAACTTCCTGTGTCTCATAAAATTCTTTAATCTTCCAAAACATATGTCTTAAATTTGAAGTGTCCTTTGAGTCAGTTTAGATTAATTTATTTCTTTGTAGCTTCTATGGAAATGTTGAGAAAATGCTGTTTTTAGTTCTGATGTTGTGTGTAACCCAAACAACAGTGAAGCATCCTTAGTTAAAAATCTCTGTCTGAGCAATAATGCCAGGCTCTTTGTCAGTGTCTGACTACTTGAATAAGTCTGTGGAAGCTATACACTTGAGGTTCATTTTAATTCCCACAGATTCAATAGGAATTATATGGTACTATCTGTTATATACCATTTTCCAGAACTGTAATAATGCTGGGCATACATATTGGTAATATTCTCCATTCCACTGTTCTCAGATACCTGCAAAGTTCATTCCATGACAGGCTATAACTGAAGAGCATAATTTCCTTCAAGCATATCAATAAATTCTTTTGATATTAATGTTAAAACACATAGGCCCAGATCCTCAAAGTTATTTAGATGCTAACTCACTTAGATTTCAATATTTGATTTCTTCCCAGCAGCTCACAAGACCTGGCCCACCTCCCCCACCTCTGTTCTACCTGAGACTGATGGCTACAGAGCTCAGGGGTGGGGCCCACTAGGCACTCAGCTGGAGCAGCCAGGCTGGTGCTGAGTTCCTGCACACCTTCCTTTGAGGAGGGGTTAATGGGACAAGGGGCTGCAAAGCAGCCTAAGATGCCAGAGGACAGCAACCTAAGTTGAGTTGAGTTGGGAGGAGATCTGGTATGGAAGCTTCACAGACTGGTCTAACCTAAACCAATTAAGTCTGCTGACTTGGATGAGGGGGTGGAAAACACAATGATTACGTTTGCAAGCTGTGGGGAAATGCAGGCACATCAAAGGATAGGGTAAGGATCCAGGATGACCTTGACAGACTGGTCCTTTGGGCTGAACAGAAGCAGATGAAGTCAATAAGTGCTGGGTCCTTCATCTGGGTAGGAAGAACCTTCACTATAACTATACAATGGTTGGTGGTCCACTGGCTGGCACTGCATCTGAAAGGGACCTGGGGGTGACAATCAACCAGCAGATGAATATGAGCCAACAGTGCAGTGCAGTGAAGTCGCTAGTAGGGCAAATAGAACTCTGTTGAACATCTTTTGATGTGTTGCCAATAGATCCAGAGAGGTGCTTTTCCTCCTCTACTGGGCACTGGTGAGGCCACAGCTGAAGTACTGTGTCCAGTTCTAGGCACTGCACTTTGGGAAGGATGTGGATAAGCTGGAGAGGGTACAGAGATGGCCCACCTGTATGATTAGGGTCCTGGAGGATAGGCCCTATGAGGAGAGACCCTGGAAACTGGGTCTGTTTAGTCCGAGTAAGAGAAGACGGAAAGGTGAATTGATAGCTGCCTACAAGTATGTCAGGGGTGAACATCAACATCTAAGGGATCAACTCTTCAGGAAGGCACCCCTTGGGAGGACGAGAACCTATGGACACACGCTAATTAAGGAAAAATGTAGGCTGGGCATAAGCAAAAACTTTGTTTCTGTAAGTGTAACTAGAATCTGGAACACACAAACACACTCCCTGCAGAGGTGGTGCCATCACCATCTTTGGAGGTGTTCAAAAGGAGGCCGGACAAGCACCTCATTGAGCTCATTTGAACTCAATAACTTCTTGCCCATGGCAGGGGACTGGACTTGATGCTCTTATAGGTCCCTTCCAGTCCTTTGATTCTATGCTACTACATACATCCAAGTTTCTCTTAGACCAGATTCTGTCATTTTTAACCAGTCTATGTGCACTGTAC
Organism: Crocodylus porosus; assembly: GCF_001723895.1. Taxonomy (NCBI): domain Eukaryota; kingdom Metazoa; phylum Chordata; order Crocodylia; family Crocodylidae; genus Crocodylus; species Crocodylus porosus. The sequence goes on from NW_017728947.1 coordinate 36,841,343, forward strand.
TAATGTTCTGTTACAGATTTAGACTAGTTTCTGATCACTTATACAAATTTATATGTAATGTCATTAGCTGTCCTTGTTCCCTTGGACCACCTGAAAATTTTCAATGTTATTCCTTTACCTTGACAGTATACCTTTAAATATTATGCCACTCAGAAAGACTCCAATCTAGGAAACTAGGAGGGTCATGTATAAAATGAGGCATGGCGGGGAAATAGAAAATTTACCATTAATCTTATAACAGGTAATTTTATCTTATAGATAATCTTATATCAGCTGTCTTTTGAGCAGTAGCATGAAAGGAGGAGCAACGAGGACTCCAGCACTGGGTGGGAGGGACAAAAAAAATAGAAACATTTGTGTTGGTAGAATAGCACAACATACCATCAGCAGTGCAGCCTGTGTTACTGCCCGCCTTCCCTTCCCTCTCCCCACCAGTGCACTGCTGCTGCCCAGGACACTCAGGCATCACATTACACCTCTGCTTTGGACACTTTGCAGTGTCTCAGTAGGTAAGTGCACTGAGTGATGGATCTATTCCAATAAGTCTTTTTATTATTATTATTTTTATACAGATGGAATAGAGTTTTTCAAATTAGATAGCCATAGTCAATATTTTTAAATATAAAGTATTAAAACTTCCCTTTCCCAATATCACATTACATTGTTAATATTTGGGAATCCAGCAACTCCCTACTTGTAGGTTAAGGTGATGATTGCACATAAAATTGTCACACTCCATTTAGCATCAGCAGGCTAGGATTCAAGATCCGAGTTCTTCCTTCCTTAGGCATTAGAGGAGGGAATTTGGAGTCAGAGCTAATAAGGTAAAGAAATTTAGTATGGATTTTTAGGTGCTCTATGTTAGGTATGTAAGGGGCATACACTGATTTCAGTTTGTGGTTTCGTAAGCAGCTCTGAAATTCAGGACTAAATTAACATCTCAGGTTGTGAACAAAAGTTGGGTCACAAAAAAATGGTGGTCAACACATAACAATAGTTTCTTAATGTCTATGAACCTCTAACATTAATTTCCTGTTTACATCCAATATTTTTACAGTGTGTTACGATGCTATCTACAGAAATTAAATGACACAAAATGCAGTGTTGCTGGAGAGATGACTCAAAATTCATTATTACTACTACTACTACTATTTAATAACTTCATTGATTACTACTACTACTATTTAATAACTTAAATAATGACAACATTTTGAACAATAATATACATTTCTCATAGATAATATATAGAGTTGTTGGAACTGGACAAACAGTATCAAAAAGCAACCTTAACTTCCATGTAGATTTTTTACCTAAGATGTTAAACACTTTTCAAGATCATAATGTCACATTACTCTCCATCTTCCCCTTTCCCTCTCAAAAATTAAAGTCATAAGAAGCAAAGCAAAAATAAATAAATAAAATTAATAATTACATTTGCAGTTCAGAGGATTCGTCTTGCCTTTGCCAGAGAGTTTTTTTTCCCCGTTACAGAAAATAACTTGTTGCAAGACTAGCAGGATAATCATCAGCTGTAAGCCCAGTCTCAAAATAACAAGGTTTGAATACCAACCACAGTCTTAAAGCCAGTAGATGAGGTTATCTACAAAGTAATTTCTGACAGAAAACGTCTGCCAAATCTTTCTATCCTTGACGGAAATTAAAGTACAATGTAGTATATTATGGTTATTATGAAAGCTGCCTCAATCTCAAATTTTTCACATCATATTGTAACATTATAGGTATCCCTGTCATCCAGCTAAGTTAACAAATATTCAGGGTTTTTTTTTTAAATTTGTGTAGAAAACCATCTACATCGAATGATATGCAAACAGTGTTTCCTGGCTACAGAAGTTCTCTGTGCTCTCACCCTGTGTTCTCTGCAAACGAACGAGCCAACACATTAATAATCTTGGCTCTGACAAGAGTGCAAGACTATTTAATATTCTTTTCATGTGAAAACTGTTGTCTGATCATTAATCATGTTTAGTTGCACCTGCAATTATTTTTTCATATCCTTAATACACCAGTTTTATTACAGTGACTGCTCTCAGGAGGTTTATAATGGTGATTAAAGCTTTGTTAATTGTTGCGTTCATTTTAGGATTGTTTCAAAGTTAATGTGATCAAAGGGTGGGAAGGGGTGGCAAGGTTACCAAAAGTGTAGAAAGCTTGCTTTAAATTTACTAATCTACTTAAAATACTATATAAGGTTCATGCACTTTTTTCTTTCATTTTTTCTTTTTTTATATATAGGAAAAATATTCTCTCACTAATAAATCCATTCACATTTTTTCACTCTGTGGACTACTTGAAGCCTTTTAGATGCTATAGGTAAAACCCACCAATAGGCATTGGTCACCGTGTCATCCTAAATATCGGTGCTAGCATCACAGGATTGGGAAACAATTCACATTTACACTGCTGTAACTGTCATTTGTACTACTATACTATGGGTTCATTGATAAACTTGATTCTGGTGTAGATTTGCACCACAAAATCAGAGGTAAAATTACACTGGCATAAATTATATTTGTGTATTATATTTAGGACTCTTCCAGGACAGCTATCAGCTATAAACAAACAGGTTATTATCTGTTCCTGTCCGTTTTAGGGGCAAGGGTGTATAACAGCACCTACTGCAAGGAGCTGTTTTAGAACAGCTGATCTTATGGTAATCCCACATTAAAAAAAAAAAATCACAGTAAATTATAAAAATGTCAGTTATGCAAGCCCATAATGTTTACCCAATAGAACGTTTACCCTTCTTTAAAAGTAGCTGATAATCTATGAATTAACTTGGTTACTGATCAAGTAAAACAATTGGAACAAGGACATTTTTTCTTGGTGAAGAAATAGACTAAAGGAAAAAAGCCTTATTCAGGAAAACAAAACAAGCTTGCATTATGTCCTGTGGCAATTTAAATACTAGGTCTGTGCAAAACTTTGGTCCCCAAGTAAATTCAGTGGAGATTTGGTGACTGAATCTCTGAATCTGAATCAAATCAGAGGACCCTTTAATCTTTCTGAATCGAATCAGAACCCTCTGAATGGATTCAGAGAGATTCAGAAAGATTTGGCAATTTGGATATAGACACAACTTTAAATGTTTTTTCTACATACCTCAAGGTACCAGGAGGCTCATGAATGCTGCAATGGTGGGATGGATGGAACATCCTACAGGAGCACGGGGGGCTTCACAGCACACTCAGCAGCAAACCCAGAAGTGGACCAGAAGCACTTCTGGTCTACTTCCGGGTCCACCGGGAAGTGTGCTGAGGACCCTCCCCCCCTGTATCCCATCGGCTCAGTGACTCCTGGGTCTAAGGGGGCACCCAGGGTCCCCCCCCCACTGATCACCCAGGGTCTCTGCCACAGACCCAGAAGAACCCTCGATCTGCTGCTGGATGACAGGAGGCTAGTACTGCTGGCTGGGAATGGTGCTGAGTGCAGCCTGTGCTGGGAAGATTGGTGTTGCTGCTGACCCCAGCCAGCAGCACCAGCCTCCTGTCACCCAACAGGTAGATTGGGGGCTTGCCCACAGCCCTAGCAGGACTGCAGAGGCTGTGCCAGACTCCTCCTGTCAATTCAGGCTCCTGATCTGCCTGCCAGATGACAGGAGGCTGGTGCTGCTGGCTGGGACCAGCACTAAAGACAAGTAAGCCTGGCTTTGAAACTCAAAATGTTTCAAAACTTTTGAAATGTTTCAAGTGCTCTTGTTTCTCTTCAAAGTTGTTTTGAAGGCTTTTTTTTCATTTCAATTTCACTGTTTTGAGCTCAAAACAAATCAAAACTGCTTCCAACAAAATACTGGGTGAAATTTCACACTGCCCTACTGTCTGGGAACTAGGGAAGCTCCTCCTGTCAACCAGAGCCTGGCATCACTCAGCCCCAGTGGCCTCAACTCCCAGACAGCATGCAGTGCCCTGCCGAGCCACATTGCACCCGTGCCATGAGGCAGCTGACGCGCAAGTGCCAAGCAGGAAGGCAATCCCCACTGCCCTGCGCTGGGGTGGCTGTGCCATGAGCCCTCAGAGGCCCTGATTGCTGCTGCAGCTGGTGAGTGCTGGCCTTTTTTTTTTTTTAAGTGCTGGAGGGTGGGGGGAGGTGGGAAATGGGGCTGGGCAGGTCAGCCATGGGGGCTTCTCCTGCAGCTCTCTGCACTGAGACAGAGGCAGGCACAGCCAGAAGAGCCACAGGATAATTGATCTGAATCTCTGAATCAGCACTGAAAGAGCATCAAAACTCCAAAAGAGATTTGGCCAAATCAAAACAGAATAGTAATCCAAAACACTGAAATGAATCACTGTCCTCTGAAATGGCTGAATCCAAAACTGAAATTAAACATAGCTGTTTCTCACAGTTCTAGTCCCCATGATCCATTAATTGCTGTGAAGATCAGTCAGATTAAAATTAGACTAGGAACAAGTAGAGGACTACAATACAGTACATACAATACACTTATTGCTAACTTATGTTGAGGTGAAGTGTGTTATTTCTAATAGACGCAAGTGTCAGAATCCAGAAGTTTTGTTGGTTTCATAATAAAGAAGAAATTACAAGTTTTTTTTTTATTGTATTTTCCCTTTACAGATATGTTTTTATTCAATTTAAATAAAACATTGTTCTGTACACTCAGTAAAGAAACTTGTTGAAAATAATTTTTGTCAATTTTGTTGAAACCTCTTTGGAAATGCTGTAACTCATCATCCCCCAACTAGAACATTAGAACATAAGAATAGCTATTTACTGGGCCTGATCATAGGTCCATCTTGCCCAGTATCCTGTCATGCAGTGGCAGAGTGTGGAAGCTAAAAGGGAGGGTGAACTGGGTATGATCAGGGTTTTTTCCACTCTCTCTCTTGCAGCCTCCAGCATTTAAGGTCTAGAAAGTACTAATTCAAAGGTTGTATCCCTGACTCCTGTGTTCAATAGCTACTAATGCCAGGGCTGGCAGCAATGGTGACACTGGAAGGCAGCTGGCAGGAGCTGCCACTCCCAGGACTGCCGAGAAGTGGACTCTAGCAGCCGTGGCACACCAGCCCTGCTGAGCACCCAGTGGTAGCAGCAGGACTAGCCACGTGCACCACAGCACAGGCTGCTCCCAACTCCTGAGCTGGGTGGGGCCTGAGGAACCCACTGTGGGCCAGATAAAAATCCTTGGCAGGGTAGATCTTGCCGACAGGCCATAGTTTGCCCCCGCTGGTCTAATGGGTATTTTCCAGCTTTATAATAGAGAAAGAAAATGTGATATAAATTACATTCTTGAATGAGTTAATTCGTATCTTAATGTGAACACTAAGAATTCCATATGAAGGCAGGACTTTCAAAATTTGCAAGAGCTGAGGCCACACCTATAGTTGTGGCTTCCAGAGTTAAACATAACAGAGAGGCAAGCTCCTAGAAACTCTGATCTAGAAACCTCAGGGTTTGGACTTTCATACTGTATTTCAGATAAATGAAATGCTTTGAATATTTCTAAATAAACTAGTGTTTCAAAAATGTAGAAATTCAGTTATTTCAAATTGAAAAGTTTTGAAGTTTCTGTGTTTCACTCCAAATCTCAAATTGAGCAGGAATCCTCACTGTTGCTAGCTCTAGTATAAATTCTTGACCTTCAGTTGGTGCATTTTAGTTGTTCAGGACACAAAGCTTCAGGCAGAAGATGTTTTGACATTTTTGTCAAGGAACATAGGAAGGCAGTGTGTTTTTTAGCACTGGACCTTTGAAGTTAACATTACTAAACTCCACTGGGGCGAGACAATATGAGAGAGACAGTTTTCATCAGCCCCTTGGGCTTCTATCAGTCAGAAGACATACCTCAAGGCATAGTTGGAGCATCTTTAACATTTCGTCAAATGCTGGAGAAAACAGTGGGAGATATGAACTTACTACAGACATTATTCTATTTGGATGACCTGATTAAATTTAAAATGAATTAGGAGAAGACTGCAGAAAAGTTGCTGAAAGTGTTACACTTGGAAGAAGTCAGTGAACTAAAGTTATAAAGGACAACTGCTAGTTTTGCAGAACTTCACACAAATAGGTAACAACATTTCCAGAAAGTATAAGTATAGATTATAATAAAATTAAGGTTTTGCCATGTGACCTGGCCCATGCAATTACAGAGAGATCAAGAATTTAGGATTTCTAGGATTTAGTAGCTACTACTGCAGGTTCAAAAAGAGTTATGCTCCTGTCATGAAGACACCGAATGACATCATCTGGCAATATGAGTACAGCATCACAAAGAGGCAAAGATAGACAAAACCAAAAAGTCCATGTAGTCTTATGAAGAGAGAGAGGCAGAAGGCATGCACAGTGGTACCTTAGAAACTTAACTCATTCACATGAGCTTTCATCAGTGACCATCTACTTTGTCAGATGTAATGAAGTGGACTTGCGGACAGTAAGGATACCAAAGAGAAAGGAATAAATACATTTGGATTAAAAGGACTGAGAAAAGAGAAAGAAACGTTAGGGGGAGTGTGCACTGCTGAGAGAGGTGAAGGTGCATTAAAGAGCTCAAAAAGAATAAATAAAGCTATTAACTCACTGAAAAACGTAAGGGTTATAAAAGCTGGTCCCGGTCATGGAATAAGAATCCAGTATCTGTTGAGACCATATTTAATACAATTCAGTCAGTGGATGATTTCCTGTTCCACAATTTTGTGTTCGAGGTTGTTTTTTTAAGTTATGGTGTTTAAAAACAACTCTTCAGAGGTTGGTAATGGAATGGCTAGGGAGGTTAAAGCATTGTTCCACAGGCTTTTGTGTCCCTGCAGACTTTATGTCAGATAAATATAAGGCAGGTGACAGCGGAGCTGGTTCAAGATCAGGTGAATGAATGAACCTCAGATGGTATAATCCCTGTTGTTTGGTGCAGCAGTCATGTTGTCTGTGTTGATGGAGAGGTACAGCTGGAGCCTAGGTCTGAAGCAAGGCCTGGTGGCTTCATAAGAATAGGAGTTATGTACTCTGTTGCTAGAGAGACATCATGTGAGCAATATAATGAACAGAAATATAATGATACCTTCTGTGGGAAATTATAAAATAGACTACAAATCTGTTTCTAGGCCCACATTACTGATTTGATTATATTGTTAACCACATGACAATATATGTGATACGCCTTGTGATCTATGTCATTAGCAGTTTGTCAGATGATCTTTAGGTCTCTGTATTTGAATAAAGATGTATTTTCACAAAAGGAAAAATGTAACTTGGTTTTTAAGATCGTGTGCATGGAAGAGCTTTAATAGTCATTTACATCTCAAGTAAAGCACCCTAGCTTAATGTCTCCATGTCACTAACAATTTTTTTTCTCTTTTCTTTTTCCTTGGTAGTGAGAGTGAGTACTAATTGTTCCTAATTTGATTTTTGATGGGTTTTTACTTAATTAGCACTTAAAGGCTTTTTTACAGACTTAAAGAGATGTTCTGATGAAGAAGATGACTCATTAACATTTTTAGATATCAGCACAAAAGATTCCTAATGACCAAAAAAAATTCATATTCTTGCCTGGACTTTTATACTTTCTGGAATAAGCACTGTGATTTTTCTGATCTCATTGCTCCATTTGAAAGCTTCAGCTTTTGGATTCACTGCTAATGTGAAGATATGTACCTCTATTGCTCTGACTACAAATTAATCTTTATAATTATAGACTCTTCCAACAATAATCATGATCATAAGCTGGGTAATAGTGGTTAAAAAGAAAGAAACACCTTCATCTATACTGCAGATTAAAACATTCTCACTTGATGGAAGATGATGAAAGGGGAAATATATTATGATGATTGACTCAAAGATTTTAGTGCAACTTATCACAACTTTTTGCTTGCTCTCTAGGTTTTTCAAGGAAAATATTAAATGTTTCATTATGACAAATCAGATGGAAAAAAAAGTCTTTTAAGTGTAAATTTTGAGAGATACTACAAGTCAGAATTACTTTTCTTTTGAGAGAGAATATTTCTATTAGGGCTGTGAGAAATTTCACCATCTGTTTCGTTTTGATGCTGTTTCGACTCATTTTAAGCTTGAACCAGTGAAATCAAAACGAAATGAAGGGCTTCAAAACAGGCACAAAACAAAAGGAGGGCAGTTGAAATGTTGGAAAAGTCTTGAAGTGTTTCAAGTTTCAAAGCTCAAGCTGGGCTTGCCTGTAGGGAAAGAGAAAGTAAGGAGAGGAACAGGGAAGAGCGGGGGAAGAACTGCTCTCATATTGGCTGTGTAGCTAGCCAGTGACGGTCATCCTTCTCTGAGGTTCCTTCCAATCCCAGTGCTCTGGGGGAGGGATGGAAAAACAACGTAAAAGGCTGCATTATTTGTACTGGCCTGATTTCTGCCTTGGGGTCTGACAATTACTGAGCTATCTTCCAGCAACTCAGGTGTGTTGGTCAACAATGGCTACTACTACCATTGATTTGATTTCCTACTTGCTAGCCTAGCAAGCGGGATTCCAAAATACCTTTTGCTTTCTTTCTAGACCCTTTTATTTTAATATTAATTGATTTATGTTTTACAGTTTCATAATTATATTGGATATTACACTATAGAATTTATATAGGAAGGCACCAGTGGGGCAGTGCCCAAAGGAAAGTCTCACTCTCACTTCAAAGCCCTCATCCCCCCAAAGCAGAGGCAGGCCACTCTGAACCAGTGGGAAAAAGGTGGACACAAAGAGGGGTGTGTTGCAAGGGTAAGGGAAATGACCCAGAGCACTGGGGAGATGCTTTCTCTGAATGGACAGCTCTTCTCCTTAGTTGAGCAGCCAGGGTTCAGATGGCTCATGGCACTCGTGGTCCCATACTACCAAGTGTCCACATGCATCACCTCCAGCAAGACAGTGGTGACCTCCCTGTATGAGGCATGCAGGGAGTACTTGAGGGAGGAGCCATGCAAAGATGGCCTTACACTTCACCTTGGACATCTGGAGCAATCAAAGTGAAGATCACCTTACAGGGCACTGATGCAACTAATCAGGCCATCAGTGGGCTCTCCTTCAAGCTGAGGTGATGCATGAGTCCCACACAGCAACAGAGATCATGGGGGTCATGAACTGCTTTGTGCACTGGTGGCTAGTTGGGCAGAGCAAGCTCACCCATTGTTTCATGGTCACCGACAATGGGGCCAATATGGTCAAGGTGGTCCATAATGCCAAATTTGTTGGCATCTCCTGTGTGCCACAGAAGTTCCATCTCCTAGTCATGGATACCTTGGAGGGGCACAGGGCTGCCAGTGAGAGTGCCAGCACCACCAGCAAGTTCATTTCAAAATGAAGGAAGGTGGTGGGCTACTTCCACTGGAGCATCGAGGGGGGCAAGATGGTGTGGGACAAGCAGAGTTGAACATCTTGCAGCACAAAATCATGCAGGATGTGGAGACTCAGTGGAACTCCACATACCTGATGCTCAAGAGGCTGGTGCAGCAACAGAATGCCATCCATGGGATGGCCTCGCTCAGGGAGATTGGGATCAGCAGTCCCCTTCACAGAGCTGAGTGGGATACCAGCTCCCAGATCTTGGTGGTCCTCAATCCATTCCCTGAGGCCATTGAGGGCCTCAACACTGGTGATACCCTTCTTAGATAGGTGATCCCTGTAGTGAGGGAATTTGAGAACCAAATGGAGAAGTTCCAGGGGATCAATGCTCCTGGCTGGAGCAAGCCACTATCACCAGACATAAAAGCACTGGTGAAGCAGCTGAAGGAGATCATCAGGAGACAGCTGGTTTCCTTGCAGTCCAGTATGGTCCACATGCTGGCAGGCATGTGTGACCCAAGGGTGAAGAGGAGCATGTGTACTGGCAACACCAAAACCCTTGATCACTGGATGCAGGTGCTAGTTACAGCAAGGGAGGCAGAAGGGCAGAGGTGAGGTGATGTGGGTGAGGGGGATCCACTTTCCTATGCCAGCACTCCCAGCACTAGCACCACCACTGGCACCAGCTGGTCTCCTCCATTGCCAATGTGGGCCAAGGGCATGGCTTAATGCTGGGGTCCAGACATACCAGACCCCAGCCTTGGGCAGGTAGCCACCAAAGCCTCAGCGCTATCCATCTCACCAAGGACATGGAGCTGCCAGATTGAAACCCCTGGGCCTACTGCGTGAGCTGCAGCCAGATATGGCAGAATCTGGCCACAGTTGCCCAGGAGCACCTGTCCTGTCCACCAACCAATGTTCCGAGCAACAGAGTGTTCAGCATGGCTGCGGATGTTATGACACCCCACCGTACCTCCTTGGATTTTGATTTGGTGGAGCAGCTGGTGTTCCTCAAGGTGAACCTCCCATTGCTGGGGTTCTCCAAGCACCACCTGAAGATCGAGTGGGTGCCACCCTCCTCACTCCATCTGCACCCATTTCCATTTTATTTTTTTTAACCAGTTAATGTCCTGCTCTCAGAACTGGAGGGGGCACTCACTGCATTACCAGCCAGCAGGGAAAGAATATATCCCTGCTGAGTTTCCATGCCAGGACAAATTTGGAGGTATGAGCTGGGGCTATGGGGAAGAAGCTTGCCCCAGGTCCTGGGTATGACCACTAAAACTCCACTCTGCCAGGGTCAAGGATGCCTGGTGGGACTACTGGTGGTGCAGCAGCCCCAGGAAATGCCAGGATCAAGGATTCCCCTGGTGAAAGGTTGGTAGGAGGTGCTATAATCTCCAGCTACCATGTGCATGCACAGAGTCCTGGCTGGGGAAAGCCCAGACCTGAGGCTTGCTGGTTGTAGTGGAGTTCTGAGGTTCCAGGTAAACTCAGCTTAGCTGTCTGGGATGCCAGTTTTGGGGTTGAAAAACCCTTTGTCAGACTGAGGAAGCACCTGAAGTTGGTGTGAGTGTGTTGTTCTTGGATGGAAGGAATATTAAAGAAGCCAGAGGCTGGCAGGCAATGCAGGCAAGAAAGCTAGTTGGTGAAAATGGAAATGGAGGTGTAAGAGGGTGAAGGGCAGACTGGGGTGAGGGGTGGGGACAAGGGATATAACAGCACAGGTTAAAGTGGAGAGGTACCTGGGGAGGCAGATGTCCGGCAGGTTGCAGTGTGTCAGAATTCCATTGTCTATATTGAGTCCATGAGTTTCTGTACCTAGGAGGTTGATGAAATGAAGTTCATATGCCCAGCTGTGAAAAGTTTGTAATTTCCCTTTCAGGATGAGGCTTGAGAGACTGGAGACAGAGTGGTTTCTTTATGAGAAATGTGCCCCCACAGGTAGTTGGGTAGTTTTCTCTTTGATAGATTCTGGTGTTCAGTTTTTGGGAGTACTAGACATTGTTGGTAGGTTTTGTGTTTTAAGCTGTAAGAAGTTGGCTTCTGGTGATGAGGTTAGGTTAGCAAGGTTCAGTGCTTGTTTGAATTTACAAACCACTTCGCAGAGCCAGGCCTATGAACTTCACTTCATCAGCCTCCTAGGTACAGAAACTCATAGACTTGATATAGACATTGGAATTCTGTCGCACTACAACTTGCTAGACATGCAACTCCCCAGGTAACTCTCCACTTTTACCTGCACTGCTACATCCTCCTTCTCCCCTACCACAGCCTGTCCCTCACCCAATGATGCCTCCATTTCCACTTTCACTGACTGACTTTCTTGCCTGCATTGCATGCCAGCTTCTGGCTTCTTTACTATTCTTTTCATCCAGGAACAGCATACACACACACACACACACCCCCCCAATTGCAGGTGCTTCCTCAACCTGACAAAGGGTTTTTCAACCCAAAACCTTGCTAAGATATATTTCTTTTCTATTCAGTTGGTCTACTAAAAGATACCACATTGACCCAAATGACCTTGTCTGCTAGTGCCGTGTCCTTAGACCAACACCCCTAGCACCTGTCCCCAGTCAACTGACCAGAAGGAGGCAGGGCCCTGGGCATATCTAATCCCCAGGTCTGGAGCTGGCAGAGTGAGTTCTCTCATGGGTGCTGGAAAACAAGCTCCTGCAGCTTGAAAGGGTCTTGCAGGAAAGAAAGGCTCTAGTCTGTGACAGTTTGGCTACCTGAGATGCTGCTGGTGCTACTGCGCTGTAGTGCACTGCTCACTACCTACTGTCATTTAAAGTGGTGGATCAGGTTGAGGCCGTAGGGAAGGAGGAGGCCTCATTGGGGCACACTATGGTGTTGTGTGGAGGCCCCAGTGCCAGTGAGGATACACCTTCACACACACACACACACACACACACACACACACACACACACACACAGTGTCACCATGTCAGGGAGTTTTGCTTGTCAACAGCTTAAGATGCAGTTTCCCAGAAACCTCTTCACCTATCTCCTTGAAACGTAACAGGCTTCATGGCCTCAGCAAAGGCTAGCATGCATGCAGTTTTCACCCCACAGCACCATAACACACACACACATACAGTGTCACCTGTATCACGAGTTTTGCTTCCACGAATTTGAGGTGCAGCCTCCCAGAAATCCTTGTACCCATGTCCATGATGCTTGACAGGCTTCATTCCCTCAGAAGGGGTTACCATCCCTGCAATTTTTATCCAAATGAGCCATAAAATGACAAAGTTATTGGTATTTCAGTGATCCCTTATTATTGTCTATGGCCGAATCTGCGAATCTCTCTGAATAGGAGCTGAATCTTCCAAAGCTGATTGAGCCGAATCAATTTGAAACAGTGATCTGAAATTCCAAATTGAATCTCTGTCCTCTGAGTTGGTTAAATCCAAATCTGAATTGAATACTTCCCTACTTGCATAGACCTAGTAACTATTTAGCTGGTTTCCTAAAAGATTGACCCAAAGGAAAGGACCTTGTCTGTCAGTGCTATGTCTTTAGACCAGCACCCCTAGCACCTGTCTCCAGTCAGCTGATTGGAAAGAGGCAGGGCCATAGGCACATCTAAGTCCCAGGGCTGGCGCCAGCAAGGAGAATTCTCTTGTAGCTTCTGGAGAAGAAGCTACTGCAGGAGAGGAAAGAAAGCCTCTGTTACAGTTTGGCTGCATGAGATGCTGCTAGTGCTACTGTGCTAGTGCTCACTAAGCTATTATTTTACCTGTCGTCATTTAAAGTGGTGGACTGGACTGGACTAAGGATGTAGGGGAAGAGGAGCCCTCATTGGGGCACATTATCAAATTATCATATTGTGTAGAGGCCCCAGTGCCAGCAAGGGCACACCTTAACACACATGCGCGCACACACACACACGCACACACACACACAGTCACCCATGTCATGAGTTTTGCTTGTTAGCAGCCTGAGGTGCAGTTTCCCAGAAACCCCTGCATCTATCTCCTGGAAACTTGGCACGCTGTATGGCATTAGAGGGGGCTATCATCTCAAAATGGAAGTTGAAATGAAATGGTGCTGTTTCTCACAGTCCTAATTTCTATAGGAATGAAATATAAATTCATATAAATATAAATATGTACTTAAATTTTTTACAGAGGTAGCATGTTGACTGGGGTCGGCAACTTTTCAGAAGTGGTGTGCCAAGTCTTCATTTATTCACTCTAATTAAGGTTTCGCATGCCAGTAATACATTTTGTGGGTGGCAGCAGCACTAGGAAGGGGCTAGAGGGAGATGGGGGAACTCAGCCACCCCAAGATTTGCCATAGCCCACCCTTCCCCGCTCCCAGTGCTACCACCACTTGCCTGGAGCACAGCGTGCCCACCCCCCAACCAGGAAGAGCCCAGCACTGCCCCATCAACAGCCCATAGTGGTATCTTGCCATGCTATTGCAAATCTAGGGGAACATGCCCCCTATGCCTCCCAGCCTGTGTGCAGTGGTGGGAGCCACTGCCTTTCCCCATGTCCCCAGGATGAGCCACGGCTTTGTCCCATGCCATGCTCCACCCGCCCCCACTGTGCAGGGCCTACTCAGGTGGGCATGGGGGTCCCAGGGGCTGGCCCTGCTCAAGCCCCTGGTTCCGGGCCCCCCCAGGTAGCACAGGGCTGGGGCCGGGTCCAGGGGTATAGAGAAAGCCAGTGCCAGTACAGCACCTGCTGGAGCCAGCGTGGCATCAGGCAATGCCAGCACCAGGCAACACCATTCCCACTATAGCCCTTTCCCCTCCTCTTGCCCCTTCACCTGCAAACCTTCTCACCTAGGGGGAGGGGGGGCATACGTGTGCAAGCTCAGCCCCACCTCCAAATTTTTTTCTTCCTCTGCGTATGACTGCCAACCAAAATCATTTCACTTGCTACCTTTGGTATGTGTGCCATAAGCTCATGACCCCCGATGTAGACCAAAGTGTAGCCCCTTCAATAATAAATAGGTCACTCAACTGCTCCATTCATATCAATGGGTTCATTTAAACCAGGAGTACTCAAGAGACCTTGCCTGTGCTACAGAGTTATACAGTTAGAGTCCCTTTCCCCCCAGTTGTGGATACAATTTTATTACCTTTATAAAAGGGATAGAAATACTAAAACTGTTAAAATAGACTTTATGCTAATACATGTTTTCCTCGCTAGGAAGACAGGTAGATTGTAGGCACATAAGGCATGTACTGATACAAATGTGCTGTATTGGCAAAAATATTTTGGTTAAAAACAAATCACAGCTCCCGTAATATTCATAGTAGAAAACTAAACCATAGGCAGCACTACTTTTAATAGTTCTGCAACTAGAAGCACAACACATGACAACATTTGTTGCCAAAGGAAGACATGAGTCTTTTTTGCTGTTCATGTTGTGTCATCATTGACACACGTACAAAGTATATGTAAAATTCTATTACTTTTATTTATTATTCACATCAATATCAGAAGGCTGCAGTCATCCCACAATGTGCTCAATAATGAAAATACAGGGGGTGGGGGAAATAACGCAATGCATTAAATGGAACTTATTCCACTGTAATTACATATTGTGGAAATTATCAAGCCTTTGAAAAAATCAATTACTTTGCAACCTTTGGGCTTTATACAATATAATGGAGCTGTAGTTTGGGGAAGAGAAGTTAGCAAGCAGTTACTCTAAGGCTATACAGTAGTTAAGTAGCCATTGTACTCGAAGAGTCAAGTATGTAAATCACAAACTTACTTTATAGTTATTTAACCTCTGTAAGATATATTGCCCATTTTATTGTGAAAGGGAGTGAAAAATACCTGAAGATAAACATCTAAATCTAAATCTGTCACGAGAAGGCAAAACGATAGAAAAGTGAAACCCATGAGTCAAGTCATCTACAAGGATTGGAAAATCTATGTCAGAATCCCCGAGTTTCAACTTGTTAAGTTTAGGACTCCTCTCCATAAGAGATTCAAGCTAGCAGTAGGGATGGGCAAAGCTTTTGCATACAAATAGTTTATTCACCACAAAACTGTTGATTAACTAAATCTATTAACTGATTTGGGTCAAATTCACCTACTGGTTTTGGATAACAGAGATAGAAACAAATTAAAAAGTTGAATGATTTGGCTTTGATATTCATCTTTTAAGGTCAAAATTTTAGCATACCTCTAACATCCTGCTGACATAGCTTGCCACTTGCTACAAATTTACGCACCTCTCTCAGGAGGACTCATGTTCTTATATCCCTTTGTTTTACCTAAGTTTCCATCATCTCAATGGGGAAGGCTGATGCACCCTAAAACTTAATCCTGCTCCATCCTCCAGAGGCTCATAGCTCTCCCACCAAGGTAGGAGGCCACCTGGCTGCCTCCCAAGGGCAATCCTAATACTATTCCTATTCAAGAACAAGTTTGACCTGGTAGCCTAGTAGTTGGAACATCTAGGAAAAGCTGTCAACTTTGTATTTCAGTACCTGATATCAGGATGATTTTTATATTTTGCATTAAATGTCCATTGAGTAATAAGGACAACCAGCAGTGGGAGCAGGTGTAAGAACATAGGGCTCCCATACCCCACGGCAGTACAACATCACTGTGCCACAAAGTCATTCCTATTCTTGTCTCCCTTCCTTCTGGACCTCAGATACTACTCTCTGACTGACTAGGTCTGCCTGTGGCCCACGTTCAACAAAAGGGTAGAAGTGATCTTCATCTCTACCTAGCCTGTGGCCTTGCTGTTGGGACCCCGTTATTTAAGTGGAAGATATGAGTTTAAACCAATGGGAGGAATTAGAACCTGAGTCTGTTACTTCCTGGCCAAATATTTTAACCATTTGGATATTGGACAAAATTTTCAAGCCAGTGATTCTTTTCTATATGTGCACGTCTGAAGTGGTGCACAGAATGTGTGCAAGATAGGATTGGAAGGAAGTGAAAGAAGAGTTAGATCTCTTGTTTGCCAACTTAGACTCCTTCTGAACATGGTCATGTGGACAAGGCTAGACACAAAGAAGGTTATAGAGACTTTGACATGCTCAAGATGCTTGTCGGTCAGGCCCTTAGGTACCATGACCCCAGGGAGAGGGGAGTTCAAGAAGAGTGGTTGCTTCTCAAGGAAGCAATCCTCAATGCACAAGCTAAATCTATTCCAACA
>NW_017728947.1:36857755-36863185 GCF_001723895.1 Crocodylus porosus
GTCACCCCTGATAAACTTATAGGTGGCCATCAGATCACCCCTGAGCCTGCACTTTTCCAGGCTAAAGAGTCCCATGGCTCTCAGCCTGTCATCCTAAGATCTGTTAGGCTCAGAAGCAACTTCTTGGTTAACCTACTGAACTGAAAAATGAATTATTGGCATACCATTGGCTGTAGTACCAACCCAGAAGCATGTTTTCTCATTTGTTTAGAGGGTGGGGAATATTTCCTCCCAGTATGGCAAGTCTTGAGCCAACTGTATGGAGTACTTTCTTCTGGAAGCATAACCAGGCATATTGATACTCAGGGCAGCAGTAACGCAGGGGGCAGTTCCCATGATGTGGCCAGTTGGCAGCAGCAGCACCTGTTGTTCTTCTTCTGTTCCTGTACCATCCCACCCTTAAGTTCCCAACCAGGGCTGCTGCCCCAGCCACCCTGCCTTAGTTACAATACTGCTTTCTTCCACCATTCAATGACATTATAATTAGCTACAGAAACAAAACATTAGCATTACCATCCAGAAACAACAAATTTGGGGTTCTTTTTTGATATCTCTCTACTGAGCCTTCAATGTTCATCTTTTCACACTCTCTTCTGTAACCATGACATTTTACCTGGTGACTCCAATTCTTTCCAAACTAAATGACCTCTGGAGCTTGAAGCTTTGAGAAAAAACATCACATTTCCAGAGATGAGAGAAATATGTCATGAGATGGCAACTGTTGGGGATAACAACAAATCCTGTGTCTTTTCAGTGCTTGCTTCAGTTCCGAATACCTGCTAATTGTGAAAAGTAGTATTTTCAAAATAGTATTCAGATTTCTGAAAGACTAAAACTAATGTTACATATGAAACTGAATTGCCTATAAACGTTTGTGTTATATTTACGTGTATAATATGTATGCACCATGGTGTGAATATTTTATTTGCTTTCTTCCAGTATCCTCATGATGATAAAGAGTTACATCATGGAAATGTATTGTGGTGTAGCCTACTGTCAGCACATACTCATTTTATAGGACTATTAATTAGTACCTCAGATATTGAACACATAGGATAGGTTACTTTTGCTAAATACATTTACTTAGCAGTGAAATCTGACACGTTCTACAGGATGCTTGTATTTTTTGTTAAAAATGTTATGGGGGAGGCCTTTGGAATTTCCTTAATTTTTAGTCTTATATTAATAATTTTCTCTTTAATTTGTAAATGACTTTTTTGCACAGGAGTCATATTTCATTGACAGACATAAAAGCTTATATGCTCCTTTTTCTGGAGTACAGTTATTTATATGCATTACAAATGTGCATGTTTCCCTGCTTCTCATCAAACTTGATCTGGAAGATACCTTCTAGGAATAATTTTCATCTCTGCATTCTGGAAAGAAGGCTGAAAAAAGTGCATATCATTGCCATGTGAGACGTTTTAGTGGGGGAAGGGGATGTTTTGTTTGTGATCAAATAAACTAATTGCGTACCTATAGGCAACCAAACAACTTTCACACTATGAAGCCATGACTCTTGAAAGAATGATTACAAGATGAAAGACACCATCCCAAAGTCATTTGAGATGCGTAGGATCCCTTGAGTAAATTTTTCCGATTCACTGGTGACGGGAAAGCATCTTGCATAAATTGATAATTTACTATAGTACCCTCCAAGTTGGTGACTATTAAAAAAAGAAAAAAGAAAGAAAGAAAGAAGTCTTAATTTTAGTATGTTTATAAAGAGTGAATTACATAATTATGAATGCCTGGACATGTCTTGCATTTTTTTAAAAAATTAAAACAAATACAGCTATAAGGAGACAACAATGAAACGTTTTATTCAGTGATCCTTGAAAAGCTATGGTTTCAAGTTCATTCTATGCCATTTTGTTATTCTTCTTTATCTCTGCAGTGACAATTACACCCAGGCAATTTTATCTTTCACAAGTTTGAGGAAGATACCATGCATAAAAGAAAGAACTACACAAGGGTCTTATTTCAGATGCCTCAGTCCATGAAAGACAAGATTTGATGCTACTAAGTTTCATTCCATGAATGAAGGTAGCACATCCTAATCTCCACAGAGACAGCTTCTCATTTAATAACTGTATGTTTTTGGACAACATTTTTAACAAAAACCCCCCCCATATAAGACAAATGTCAATAATTATGCTATCACAACAGTTAACGTCTTCCTAATTAAGACTTAAGCAGATAATCAGCTATGTATGAACTAGGAAAACAGATGGTCTTAGATTTCCAGAATATCTGGCAGTGCAGGATGCTTCATTAAAAATACTGTGTTCAGTTCAAGTTTGTGCATAGGCACTAAGTGAGTGCTTTAATTGAAGGTGAACTAAGTAACTCTGAAACATGAAAAAATGGGTGAAAGATGGTCTTACTTTTCAGAAGAGGGTGTGGGAGGGACAAGAGTTGGGCAGTAAACCAAGCTAAGGACTGGTGTGACAGGACCCCAACTCTGCAAAAGTCATGAGGATACAAACTCAATTACAAGATGGTTAAATTTAGGGATTTATTAAAAAAAGAAAAAAAGCAACCTCTAATAATTAGGAAAAATACTACAAGGAAACTGGGGAAGACAGAATATAACATAAAAGTTTTAAATATAATATCTCCTAACACTTTTCACTCTCACCCCTGACTAGGGTTTACTTTATAGTCCTCAGTTAGCTCCAGTGGTAGACAGGAATCCTCACTGTCTCTGTAACAAACTCCTTGTCCGCAGAGTCTCTGCTTCCTTCCACAGGCTGCCTCTGCCCCAGTCTTTTCAGTTACTGCCCCTATGGTATACTCTCTCCATCTCCAGTCTCTGGGTCTTTACACCAGCAGGTTTGCATAGACTCTAGCTAAGTACAGACAGTCAAAAAGCCCAAGGCCAAATCAATTCAGTCATTGCAAATTAGTCTAAACTGCACAGATTAAACTGAAACAGAAGTGAATGGACATTTTACCTTTGACTCAGCAAATACAGCTACATACCAGCAGTGGATCATGCCAGAAGACAGGGAATGCTAGAGCAGGCTGTGTTCACTTCCTCTTCATGCTGCCCCTGAGGTCTCTGAGATTTGCAATACAAGACTTACAGCAGCAGGACTCTGCAAGGTTGCTTATCACTTCTTCCTTCTTCCAGGCCCCTCTAGGATTTATAGTTCACAGTTACAGCCAGCAGTAAGTTTGACCGGGGGGAAGGGGTGTTTAACCCTAGCTGGGGGCTTGCCTAGATGGGGACAGTCTCCCTCTCTGCAGACTGGGTTTCCCCCCCACCCTTGTCAGCCAGCCCTCTGCTCCAGGTAGGGATCACAGGGGCCCAGCCAGCCCTGCTCTGCTGAAGCAGACAGCTCAGCACAGCCCAGGGCTGAAGGCATGCTGGGGGACTCTGATTTACCTTGAACCAGGAAGGGGTTTGGGACAGAAGTTTCATAAACCAGATTGACCAAATCAGTTAAGTCTGATACTGTATTCAACCAGGTTCATCTTAAAACAACTATTTTGAAACTGTTTTTTTGTGCACTGACCTTCTGTTCTGTTTAAGTTTAAACTAGTTTAAACAAGTTTCTAATGACTTAAACTGGTTTATGGCAGCTTCTGTCCCTAGCCCAGTAGGCTGCAGGCTGGCAGACAGACAGTCATTCAAGCACGTACACGCATGTGTCCACTCTAGCTCCCACACTGGTATCTCCTTCTGCCACTACAGCTTCCAGAAACAGCCAGATTTCTGCATCCTTGTAGTACCATCCAGAAGGCAGACTGCAATTAGCCAGGCCACAACCAGCCCCGTTGAAATCCAGCTATTAACCCTTCTCCTGCCAGAGCAAAAGCCATCCAAAGAAACACTTTCAACATATAATATCCGAACAACAGTAAAACAGGTCAATCATCACAGCTGGACTAACTGTAATCTTTGCAAAGCACTTAATTTCTCAGTGCCTCTGTTTCCCTTCCTATAGAATTGGAATAAAGTTTTTTTTCACCCATATTTGCAAATTATTTTGATGTATGTATTGAGTGCATTGTAAAGTCTAAATATTATGTTTAAGTTCCTAGTAGCCCTCTTATGCTGGACACTATGTGAATATATAGTTAGGGTATGTCTGCATGGCACACCCTGCTGAAAGACAATATTCTGAGTCTGTGTATGTTAGGCACAAACTTGAAACTTCCTAGCTGAACTAGTGTGGTGTAGTATTAAGGTCAGTATACCCTGACTGAGAAGCACACCCTATTAATCATGTGCTGTGCCACACATACATGTTTGTATTATTTCCATTTCAGAAGACAAGTGTTTATAGATGCACCAGAATATGTTTTAGCATGGCATTGGCTTCGTCTATATAGACATAATCCAAGAGGTTTCTGCCTTGTAGAAGTCAAAGGGTGGAACAACCAGTAGTTTAATCTCCCCTTTACCAACAGGAAATGCAAGCACAGACCATGCAAGTGACATAGCACAGACATGCAAGCGAACAGCTAATAACTCCGTTCTTTAGCATTTCAGACCACAGACTATTTTTTCTTTTGTTTGAACAGTGAAATATAGCTATCCATAAAAAGAGAATGGTCACATCAGTTTGCATTATTTACTTCTAGACATACCTATCTAAAATGCACAGCACCTTCTTGACTAGACATTCTGTCTACACTGGTTAATAAGTATATGCTGAAAAAATTAGAAGAGCTTAAAAAAACAAACAATATGGAAATATACAAATGTTAACATTTTGTCCATTATAGCACACACCACAAAAGCAGTTCCAAATAAATATCAATTTTGGGTTGGCAAGATTTCAAGAAAACTTTGGAAGTTTGGCTGCATGCCTTACTCATAACCATATCTTTATATATTTATTTTGAGTGTAGCTGGACATCGGTGAATGTTTCCACTGAGCTCTCCACAATGCCTAGCCAGGTATTTTTCCTGAATTGAGACAGTTAAGAGAGTGGTTCTCAACCATTTTAGACTCATAGCACCCCTAAAGCAAGCTCTTAGCTTTTGCTTTTTTTTTTTTAACTACAGGAAATTAGAACAATTCTTCTGTTGCAAGAAACACAAAAAGACCACAGCATGTCAGGATCTTTGTGCAGTTGTGGGATCCCATGTAAAATCTCTTGGTTATCTTGTGAATCATATGCAAGTGTTTTCACACCCAAGAGTGCTCATAGTGTGTGGCACTCCACAACACCCTTAACAGGTCTTCATAGTTTCATAGTTTCATAGTTTCTAGGGTTGGAAGGGACCTGAGTAGATCATCTAGTCCGACCCCCTGCCATGGCAGGAAATAATACTGGGGTCAAACAACCCCAGCAAGATGTTTATCCAACCTCCTCTTAAAACCCCACAGGGTAGGAGCCAGGACTACCTCTCTTGGAAGTTGGTTCCAGATCCTAGCCACCCTGACCGTGAAGTAGGGCTTCCTGATATCTAGC
>NW_017728947.1:36863967-36890651 GCF_001723895.1 Crocodylus porosus
TCTGGTAATCTGATCATAGAAGGCCACCAGGTTGGTCTGACAGGACCTGCCACTGATGAACCCGTGTTGGTTGCCTCTAAGCATGCAGTCCCCAGCTGGCGCCTCATGGATGTGTGCCAGCATAATTTTCTCAAACAGCTTGCCTAGGATCAAGGTAAGACTGACTGGCCTGTAGTTTCCTGGATCCTCCTTCCTCCCCTTTTTGAAGACGGGAACCACGTTGGCCCACTTGGAGCACCTGGTTGAGAATTACTGCTTTAAGGGATGCCCACCTGGCAGCCTGTGAACTTTATGTGAATTGCAAAGGGCCAGCATATGTGCTGCAGCCTGCATATAGTCCATAAGCCATGGAGACCACCTTTCCTCTTGCCATACACTAGGTAAGCAGTCTATGCTTTGTCTGTATAGCTGTGTGTTGGGAGGCAAGAGGATATGTGCTGCTGGCACAGCCTATACAACAAGGGGCAGGAGGGGCTATGCACCCCCAGTGCAGTCCACACAATGGGAAGGATTTCAAGAGGGAAAACACCCAACCATGCCAAAGTTAAGACATCTCTAGTTGTAAGGCATGTCCTCTCTCTGCTCTAAATGGTACCACCATTTGTTTTCTTTTATCATGACTCACCTTAAGAATTTTGTGTCATCATCAAACTTCATTGCTCATATTATGTCCAGATTATTAACAAACAATTTAAACCAACGTGAACCTAATACGGTATTTTTTGGCATTTTATTACTAACTTATGCTCATGATAAAAATGGCTACTTACTCCTACTCTTTTCTAGCTTTAACTTCTGGTGTACAACAACTATTTAACTATTTATCGATGGGCAGAACTAAATAAGGATGTTTTCCATTCAAAAGTTTGTCTAAGTTGGTCCAATAAAAATATTACCTACAAAGATCCTTGCCTCTCATCATTTGTTTAGACCAATGATATCCCTATGCCCACTAAATTTTGCACATAATCATTTCCTCTAATGGCCAAGGTCCTTAACTAACATCAATCGACACAGATCCATTAACTTCATGAAGTCACACCAATTCCCAGAGAATCTTTCTCAAATAATTTTTTTACCCATTTTTGAAAGTTAGCAGTAATAATGTCTCGTCTAGTTTCTTTAACAATTTATAATACAGGTTATATTTGCTGCTAAGAACTTTCTTTACTATTCAGCCAAAAATAAATTCCCTTCCCTTGCTTTTTTTCTACCATGTAAGCAATAGTTGCTAAACAAATTATGAGCAACTGAAGGATGAAAGTGAATTACCATTTACTCTTCTTAATTTTTCACTAAGTAGCATATTTATTCTTTTATTTCCCCAATAGTGTGCTACTGTGCTTTGCTCTTTTTTCATCATTTATTTTAAAAAGGAAATTCTCCATTGCTAACCTGTTGTCCTTTTGAAAAAAAAATCTCAATACTATTAGTTCTCAGTTGAATTAAGTGGAATCAAAATATTCTTAACCTTCCTATTCTAGAGAAACACAGCTCCATTTTCAATTAAGTAACTAAACAGAGATGGGAGGACAAAAGTATGACACTTCTAAGATCTATGTATTAGAACTGTTCAACAGAAACATAACCCATTATTTGAAGAATCCAGATTAGCACTGATAGGCGATCATTGCTTTCTACTTAAAAGACAATTAATTCCTGGTTTGTCAATGTGAAATTCAGTTATCTGCAAATTCTTTCTGTGTGCAATATCATGCTATCATGCTGTTGTTTTCTGAGGAGAAAAGCAAGGCATTCATCAGCTATTCTGCTTCAGACACACACATCGAATAACATGTCATATATTGCCCCAGTTGTTGCTTGGACTCGGTGACTAATGAGATGTCTATTTCTCTGTTGAAGAGTTTTTGTATATTGCCTATTACCATCATATCTGTGCAATTACACAGGAGTCTGTGACTTAAGAAGCATTCATGAAGATCATCTTTTTTTTTTATTTCTACTAAATTTTAAATCATTATTGGACCAAATTCAATTGGTATAATTGACAAAGTTGTTAGTTGCCTGCTAAAGAGTATGCAGATGAATTAGAATAATGGGTGTAAGTGCTACAGAACATTAACTTAATTCATTTTGGTATTTGATGGCTAACTATTAATGCCAAATGTGTGTGACATGTTTTTTCCACACCAGGAAAGCCAAAGGGTGCTTAATTGGTAAAGTAAATAACAAGATGATATAAAATAAGGTAGTCTACACTTTACATACTCTTAAACCTCCCTGAAAAGCTGGGTTCTGTTATTTAAGGAACGATGTATCTATTATGCATTTACATCAGACTTATATTAGTTCAGCTTAGAAGAGAATCTGCCCTCCTGGGCCCAGTACAATATGTGGGCAAGTGCTCTCAATTTCCAGAAAAATATAAGGACTTGCAGCTAGAGGTGATTGCCATATCTTTAGAACTTAATCAACAAGATGAGGTAGTTATTAATATTAACACATCCTGTGTAGCAATATCAAAGAGATGCATATTCAAGTCTAATTCTACTATGAATAGGCATTACATAGATAGCTTCTTCTAAACTGCGTAAGGTATGGCCAAGGATAATTGGTATAACCCCATCAGTTTTGTGTAAAATAATCTCTCTTCTGCTATGATGCCATCTAATCTGGGACATATGTAGCTTTAAGAATTAATATTATGGTCATGACTCCAGTCTTTCTGGATAAGGGCAGCCTTTCTGACTGCTTTTATTCAGGTACAATTTAAGAAAGGCTAGGTGCCTTTTCAACATCAATAGAAAACAGATGTATTAGAAGCATAATGGAATAATCTATTCAAACTTTGACTAGAATCTGTTAGTAGGGAGGGCTGAGCAAGTACCTTTTCATATCTGTTCAGGTATGTAATAAGATGAAAGTGTGTTTGTTTATTTTTAAACAATATTTAAATCACTCTGAACATTTAAGACCCCCTTAATGAGTGTTCTAACCCCAAAAGGGAGATAAATTTTAGAGTTGTCTGAAATATTTCTTATCTAGCATGTAGTCCTCACTGAGAAAATACTAAATATTCCTTTTGGAGCTAAAACCATTTGTATCTGGATAATGAGGATCTTTCTCATTTGGAAGCCCATATACCTTGCAGTCAATATCTACATTGCTATCAATTAACAGCACAGATTTGATGGATTAATGCTTCTATTCATATGGTTTATTGGAAGCAAAGGTCTTTACCGACAATTATATTGGGGAGAAAAAGAATAAAAATAGATGAAGTGAATTTATCTTAAGAATAAAATATAAATGGAGTTACTGTTGCAGGGATACATTCCATTATTTCTACACTTCAATTAACTCCCATTAGTTTATTATTTAAATCAAATGATTGGTTTGCAGCTGGTGGATCACATCATCTGAAGATTAACCATTATTAATATTCTATCAATCCAAGATGTGTTAACAATAGAAGACTGACTATGTAGGCAACTGCATTTCAGGGAAAGTGATATTTAATTTTCAAGGACATTTCACTAGGAAAAGGCTGAGTAACTTAAAAAAAATGGATTCTAGAATTATGACACCTAGGCCAAGATTCTTTAGGCACTTAATCCCAATAGAAGCCAAGGAGCATGTGTTTTAATGTGCAGTAGATTATTTCACTGAGCATTAAAGCATCATGAAAAAAAAACCATAACATTCCACTACGGTGCAGTGAATTAGCTTACTGCGCCTTAAACATCATTAAAAAAGCATACAAATGTGCATTTGTGCAGTCTAATGTACAGTAATTCTTATGCACCTCATATTGGAGGTACTAAATTTAATGTGCATTGGAAAAGGTGCATTAATGCACATTTTAGATATGCCCAAGGGGTGGTAGGTGAATAAATATTTTTGAGGATTTGCACCCTAAAACAGTAGTTAAAAGGGGTCAAATGTCCATTACAAGCTTAGTAGCCATTTTAACATAGTCTAGGCACACCAGTTTCTTTAGCTGTTGTCCCACAGCATAAGATCATATATGGCCACCTTTGATTCTTTATCCCAAATGTCAACTGGATAAACTGAGGGTAGCCTTCACCACAATTCTGGAACAACGCTGGCTGCCACAATAATACTTCTATTAAGCCTATAGCAAGGGACCCACAGACAAAAAGTTTGATTTTCAAAGTTAGATTTTCTCTTTTTGCTTCAAGCAGAGAATGTAGAACTAGGGGTAAGAAATAATGTTGTTCATAGACTATGACTTTTGTTAGACTTAGAAAACAGTTGTTTTCCTCTTTTCTACTGTGTCCATTATGACTCGGATAGTCTTTCTTCTCTTTTTTATCATTAGCAAGCACATCAGAAAAAGAAAGAAAGAGAGAGACAGCCATCAGTCACATTTACACTTTTGCACCTGAGTAAACAGTGGGTCCAGTTATCACTTAAAGTTGCAGTTATCTGTTTTGAGGTACTAATTAGGATTTAAATGATGCATAAGCTTCCCATTGACCATCTGCACAGGAGCAAATTGCATTCATTAGTAATAACATTGTGCTTGCCTAGGACTCAGAGTTGATAATGAATCTGTGGTTTTCAAATATACATATATCATTCAGTTCTAAGATGACTAATAACACCTTGCAGAGATAAAAAATTGGAAATGCTTAGGAACAACATGCTGTATGAGATAGACATGTATATTTGTTCAGTGGGACAGAAGCAAGAAAAAAAGAAAGGAGAAAAACACGGACTCCATGATTTCCAAAACTAAACCTGTTTTCCTTTTTACAAGTGTTTGCTCACCTCAGTGCTCCTATACAGTAATTAGGTGCCTTTTGAAATCAAGATATGCTAGCACTTTTGACTCTCCAAATGGAAGCACTAGGAAAAATACCTCATTTCTGAGTAAGAACATTTAACCAAAATATCTAACAGCATCTTGATTGAAGTAATGTAACCGTCATGATGCATCTGCTACTATTTTACTATTTGCAGAAAGTCATAAAAAGAAAAGAAACAAAGATTGATAACTTTCATCCTACATGAAACTTTTTGCCACTTACACTGTAATCATAATAGTTATCCCAACTTTGTACCAATGAAAATGATCATGCATTGTAAGAGAATGATACAAAAATCATAATTAATGGAACCAGGTAAGTGTCATAATACCAGTTTTGGAACAAATAAACTGCAAAGACAAATCGGTACACTACTTGCCTGGCCTTTGTGCAAGGAAGGGGTGCAAAGGACGGGAGAGGAAAGGTTGTGGGGAAAGGAAGTAAGCAAGCAAGAACTGCTGTTTGTGTGATTTGTGCAAGGTTAGGATGAAATCTAGCCATTAAGCTGTGAGAAATAGTCTCAGGGGTAGACTATTTCCAGAAATAGTCTCAGGAGTATTTCTCTCTCTAGCCCAGCAGCAAAAGTGCCTCTACATACATGAAACAATTCTTTTGTTACAGTCCTATCTATAGCTTTCCTATCTATCCAGGGCTATACAACAAGACATTTAACGTCAGGGAAGAGCAATGGTTTATCTCAGGCCAGATCCAATGCACCAGGCTGGTCTGTGGGCCCTGTCCTTTGTATGGGGCTGGTCCATGGGTCCATTCTGGTACAAAAGGCTGCACCATCTGGCTTTTAGGGTTCTCACTGGATCCAGAAATTTGGCAGCAGGATGAGAGGTAGCAGCATTAATTGCTGTGGCTCCAGAACTCTTCTGATAACAAATTTCTGTACCCATAGGGAGTAACTGGATAACATGGACCAGTGGTACTCTACCTTTCAGCCCTGTGGGCCAGATGAGTGGGCATGGACAGTTCACACATGGGGCTGCTGTGCAGGGCTGGGCCCCACATGCCCACATCCCATCTTGTGCCACCCAGATTGAGCCTCATGCCACCAGTGTCCCTTGCATTGCCTTGATCCCTCCTTGCACCACCTAGATCAGGCCCCAAACCTTCCCAGCCTTGCATGACTGGATATGGTCCTTCATCACCGGAGCTGCACATGCCCAGTAGCACATAGGGCCTTAGTATCTGCCCACAGAACTCCCCAACAGTCTGGAAATTTGGCAGCTGGGGTATAACAATGGTACCAGCAGTCCCCCACTTCCAAATTTTCATATCCATGGGGAGCCCAATGGGCCAGATGACAGCTCCACAGCCAGGATCTGGCCCAGAGGCCAGGAGTTGGGTACCCCTGAAATAGCTCCACAGACCACAGGTCTAGATCATTCAACTTGTCTCTGATACTGCCAGAGGCTTGAGAAAAATGTATATGCCCCCTTCACTTAATTAACCAAAAGGAAATACATTTCTCCCTGACTCTGTTACTGATCAGCTGAAGCAGCATTTATAATTTATTATTAAACATTATCATTTCATCCAATAACTTAATCTCTTCCAGTTAAACAAACACTAAAACCTTTTGTAAAATATTCTACTGTTGGCCAGAACAATATCCTGCGGCAACAACTTAAAATGCTTTTCTATGCAGTGTGTTTATTCACCCTAAGCTGAAGTGAAAGCCTATTCTATAGATTTGGGTCCAGAATCTCGGAACTTGAAACCCGGCTCCCTTCCCTCTGTAGCTATTAGCAAGTTACTTAACTGTTCTTTGTCTATATGTGTGCATCATTTTGTGAGATTTAAAGAGTGAAACACTTTTAAGAGTGGAATTCTATTTCCCTTTGTTCATCCAAATGGCAGCTTTTTAGGTGTGTAAGTGCTAAAAATGCAAATAGTGTGCAAGAAGCAGTTCTATTCCCCCTGCAGTATGCTCATGTAAGTGTGTGCTCAGACTGAGTGTGGACATGCACCTACTGTGGACACATCTCAATGATAACGTTATAGATGACCAGAAATCCATGACTAATGAAAATTAGACTTCAGAGGAAGAGGCTCCTCACAAGTTTTAGCCTCAAGAGGTGAGTGGCTAGGGCATTTGCAAGGGAAGCTAGAAATGCAGGTTTAGGAGCATTGACTCAAAGGATGTTTGAGTCTACATTTCTCTGACTTTTCCAGAAACATGCTTTGAGTACCATGCCAGAGGTCAGGCTTCCCATAGATGCTCTGGGGGTAATAAACATTATTTTTATATATAAGCAGGAAGGATATATAATGTAGTTAAACAGCTGTCAACTGATTATCACAGTAAAATTCCCTTTATTCAGTAATTCTGAAGTCCTTTGCCAGCTTACCTGTAACACTCATCTTGATGCCTCAATACATCTTTTTTAGTGAGTAGCTTTACACTGAACTCCCTCATGGGATGCCAGAATCTTATGTTACATTGTTAATTAAAGGTAATTTTTTACTCTAAGATTTTGATAAGCTGTTACAGCTTTTTGCCTTGCTGTGGCTCAAGAACTCCCTTGGTCTCATTATTGAGCCATTAAATGCACTGTGTTTCTGGACCACTGACACTGCTGTGCATTTGTGCTGCTTCAATTATGGCAATGATTTACAAGTACTTGACCTTTTCAAGTGAGACAAAACTTCATTTCTGAATGCTCCTGCACATATGTTCACTTCAGATTCCATTTCTTTACAGAACATAAAATTATGCATGGCACAGACTAATGATATTAGTACCGTTGAATTCATAGCAGATGGAATACAGGACCCTGATATATATATATATATATATGATAAGTTTAAAAAAAAAACCCTCATAAATGGGAATAAGCACTATTGTAAAGATTCTGAATGAAAACAAAAAAGAGCCTTTTAGTGGAGGTGGCGAAAAAATATGTTGTGAATAAATAATCTTTGAAAATTTGTCTTTCCTTCTGTTTGCGATTAATTTATACAGCACTCCTGATTAGTGAAAATGCACTTCATATATGTAAATGTCTTCAGGTTGTTGAGATGAATAATTTTTAGTGTATAGAACATTTGCACGTTATTTGATTTAACTGGTTTCCTACTGCTTGTCAGGAGGGTTGAGTCAAAAGGCTAAATCAAAGAGTATGTTTATGCTTCCTTGATTAGTGGCTAGAGTTTCTTTTAAAAATTGTAAATGATAAATCGTTATTAAAAAAAAATCCTTTTTAAGCATATACAGGTATTTGTGCAAGATGAAATTCAATCCATTTGAAAATGCTCATTGCAGATAGAGTGGAAGATTGGAAGTGAAATCTCTCTCCCAAATAAATTTTTCCTACAGCTGTTATTGCAGTTTCTGGGTTGCAACAACAGTTACATTGACATAAAGTTGTCAGCAATGGCAAAAGGCTTTTGTCTTGGAAATGTCTTTAGTACAGGGTGCTGTTAAGTTAACTGTGAACATCCTAGAATAGCCCTCATGCCGAGAATGCAGTAGGAGCTTATCAGGGAGATTCCTATACCTCCAGCTGTTCCTCAGAAGCAATGAGAATTTAAAGGCCTAAGTTTCTAGATAAGGTACCTCATGGCTGAATGAATAACCCAGGAAAGGAGAATTTAAAGTCGCTTAGGATATTTCAACAACATTGAGTTAAAGCACAGATTGACCCATACTAGGAAACCCTGTGCTTGCTCAATGTACACAACCTCCTTAACTAGTATGGTCTTGCTTCTCTAGCATGGCTGAGAATCAGGGCCTATTGGTACTTACACAGCACTACAGTAAGTCAGTTTCCAGACTGGGAAGAAGCACATGTAGATCGGTATGGTATGTCTTAGTGCACTCCTACCTAATTTTGCACTTAAGCACTTTAGAAATAGCCCTACTATTAGACCCTGCCCCAGTCTCTGCACTGACATGGGGATGAAATGGGCCTGTCATATTCTGTGCAGGGGAAAAAAAAGTTTTGAGGTAACTGTCATTGTTATTTCAGCAATTCAAGAGATGCTGGCCTGTTTTTTCCTGACTAAATAGATTACTTGATGTCTAGTGTCAAAAGAAACTTAATAAAATAATATCAGATTTACAGCCTTGACAGCTAGATCTTATTTGATTCTATTTCTCCTTGGGATTATGAGTGCCCTTATGGTATATCTATGAATACCATTTCTTAATTTTCAAGATTATGTACCTGGAGGAAACTTTTATTGGCAAAATGGTCTTCAGCTTTTTCCATCAAGGCTTCATTTCCTTCTCCCCTGTGTTATTACTATTACTATGCACCTCTAACAATGTCAAGTACAAAAAATGGTCAAATAATTTTAAAAGAATATGTGCACATACTCTAAGAGAATTTTCCCCAAATATCTATTTTCATTTTTTATTATGTATCTGAAAGGCAGGTTTTCAGCCATGTAAGTGGAATTTTTGGCAGTTACATAGTTCATTATCCATGCAGTGCAGACATAAGCATGAACACAGCTACTGAGCATGCACAACAGGTTACCCTCTGTGTAGGAAGATACACAGGGTTTCTTTGGGGGGCTTTTGGCAGGGGGTTGTTGGTTTTTGCATGCACTGGAACATAAGTTATGAAAGAAACTTGGGAGACTTGTCCTATTAGAACATCAGCCTCAGTAGCTGAGTCATTAGGGTAATTTGCCTGTATAACAAGAGACCCAGGTTCTAGACCTATCTCGTTCAGGAGGAATTTGAATAAATGGGTATTTAACTCATTGAAACAGTAGTGCACAGATAAGATATTATCCAGTCTTATTTCCAACCCTCCCTTAAAATTCAGTCTTTGGTGTTCTTGAACCATTTCTTATCTTGTTGACCATATCTTAGGGTAAGATTGTATGTTAGAGTAAGCAAGTGCTAATTCTAAGGACCATTAGTCTGAGTTAAGGTTAACTAATACTAGTGATCAGTTGCATGTTCAGGGTTAATACACTCTCTAATGTGCACTTCTTAAACCTGCCTCTAGAGGGCTGGTGAACAGGGGCTTGGCTAAGGGATGCAAGTCTTTTCCGTGCTCTCCTTACTCACCAGCACTCTAGGCACAATATAGCTGGGGAGGTGATAGGGAAGAGTTTCCCCATGCCAATTGAATCACTTCTGCCTTCCCCCAAATCACTCTGCTGCCCTCCATCAGCCCCCTTCAATCAGTTCTTCCACTCCCAGATAACCACCCACTCCCCATCTTGTGCCTTCACCTCCAGGTCCCTGCCTTCCCACCACCCCCATCAGCCCAATAATATCAGAAATGGCAGCAAGAGCAGCAGGAGGGATCAGTGGTTTTCACCTCCCTGTCTGCTTCTGGGCTATAGCCCATGTCACCCTGTGCTCGTGGATCCAGCTCCCACTGGGCCTTGCAGCTGCCTGGCAGCTCCTTGTCCCCCTGCTCCTCCCCCTTTGCCTCCCCTTTAGTTGCAAGACTTGGTGGGGGCTGGATCTGGATACATAGGAGACCTTACCAAGATTTGTAACTGAAGGAGAGCAAGGGCCCCAGGAGGTAGACAAGGAGAGGAAACCCTCTCATTAGCATCTCTGCCACTCTTGGACTGATCGGATGGTGAAGTAGTGATTCGGGGTGGAGGTCAGCAGGGGGTCAGAGGGGCAATTGGGGTACCAGGGAAGTGATCTGGCGGTAGAGACGGCAATTTGGGTGTTCAGAGGATAATTTGGGGAGCAGAGAAAACCGCAGCCTAGCAGCTCCCCACCTATCCACTGCCTCCTTCCCCCTACCTGTTCCCCTCCCCCTTCACCATTTTTCACTCCCTACTCATTCACCCCATCCCCACCCACTCATTTCTTAGCTGTTCCCAGCTGTTAATCTGAGGTTGTAGAGTCCTGGATGACAGCTAGTCCACCTGGGAACAGTGCCTCCTGGGATACTGGAGGACTTCAAACTGGTGGTTTTATCTCAGATGAAAATCCAGAACTTAATTTAACTCAAGTTGGGTAGCATAGCTCAAAAATAACCCTCATCAAAAGTGGTATAACTTTAAAATGTCTAAAGGACTCATTAGCTGTTGTTCATGGACTTTAATGTGTGATCACTCAAGTTCTAAGTGCTCCTAACATGATCTAATTGTAAAGTGTAATCTCACCTCATTTTTCACTCTTAGATTGAATTTCTTTGAAGAGGGTCTTTTGTGTGTGTGCATGAGAAACTCCTTGCACAAGTGCTCAGGTCCCTGCATTGACCCAGGTCTTTGAGGGTGACTGCTAAATGCTATTATTATACAAATAAATTAAAGTAACAGTAACACTGTTCTTTTACATTATGAGGAATGAGCCATTCAGTAATGAAGAATGTTTGGATAAAGATGGGTGTGCTCATATTAATAGCTGAAAACCCTGAAAGATTAACAAATTTTAGTAAAAATGATTATTCAGCTGAAAAATTGTACAAGAAAGTACATTATTTGCTATTCATTAATTCTACATTTTAAGCTTGCAACTTACACTGAGTAATCTATCCTCTAGAAGTAATGGGATAAATATAACATTTATAATTAATTTTAGACTATATTATCTGGAAAAATAAATGTTTGGTGCTCCTAGAAACAATTATCAGAATAATTGTGAAATCATGTGATAACCTGGACTTAGTAAAGAACAAATTTAATTAGAGTGAGGTTTTGAGAGATGCTATTTTTTAAATTAAATGTATATCTAGTAGCTACAACTAGCTGTACCTGAAAAATCAGATGCTCAGTTTTCCTTGTTTTACATGGTGGATAATTCCTACCAGTTACTGGTGAATAATGTTCCCATTTCCTGTTACCTCAGGGACAAAGATTATTTCAGTTTTATGAAATTACTTTCTCTCCCCTTTCCTCCCCCGTACTCCTCTATGAGATCAGACACATCATCTCTGCTTTGCCTCAAAACTGCATGAGATTTTATTTTGACTGGAATTTGACAAGCATCAATATTGTAATACTCCTTGCTTCAAGGCAGAACCTTTTAATGGAAGTTCTTTAGTTGTAATTATCTCTCAGACAGGTGTCCTCTTCTTGGAAAAGTTTGTAAAATTTCAAGCCTACAATACATTGCAGAGTATATTCAGACTTTAATATGACTAGTACATTAATTTAAAAATAAAAAGAAATGAAAAAAATCAACTTTTTCACTTTATGTTCAGGAATACTAAAGTTCATGTTCTGACACATTTTCACCATAGAAACTGATAATTCCACTAGCAACTTAAGCAAAAGATATTCCTAAAAAAAATCTCTTCCAAAATTCCTTAGTTTCCACACATTTGGCATCCTTTTACTTTTGTGCTTGAAAATGTTAATATAAAAAAACAAAACATAAAACTGAAGGTAGAGAATGTTATGTGTATCAGACATTAATCTCCTGGCTTTTTAAGATAATAACTTTCATATGCTTTCTTTTGGGTCTCAATACATTTAACATGAATTTAGGGTAATACAACATGCAGGGCAATATAGCTCAGTGCATTAGGAGTTGAGAGCAACATTTGTTCAATTCTTTGTACTGAATTTAGTGACCATTGTACTGGGCCACTAGAGGATTTGCACCATTTTTCTAGCTTAGCCACTTGAGATTGACTTAACTAGAGTTAAGTTCATCTAAATGCCCCTTTGTGCAGGAATTCAGAGGGGTTAAATGGCACAAAAATTGGCAACCCTGATCTAAGATAGTTCACCTAAGGGAGTGAACTCATTGACGGACAATCCTGCTCAAGAGGACTCATCAACTCTGCCTCCACCCCTGCACATCCCAACTGCCTTCTCCCTACCCAAAGTTACTTACACCAGCTTCCCTGTGTGGCTCCCAGCACTGGCAAATCACTGTACATGACTCTCCCAGTCTACCTTCATGCAGCTTAAGGTAACTTGTATTAACATGGACTAGGTATCGTGAGTACACACCCTAAACTACTAGGTGATTTTGGGCAAACAACATCACCTCTCTGTACCTATGTTTCTTGATCTATGGAACAGAGATGATAATACTTTATTTCCTTTTGTGTAAATGTCTCAGATTGAAAGTACTGTATCAGTTCTTCCTTTTTTCACATGTAAAATGAAAACAGGTGACTTTGTTCACACTTCAAGATAATATCGGCAAACTTCAGTGCCCACTCCCCTTCCCCCCATTCCTTTCTGGTCACATCCAGTTACGCTCCTGACACCACCTAACAAAAACACTTGGAAGTTTTATAATTAAAATAAATAGAAAGAGAACCTGATTCTTTACCAATAGTATAAAAATCTGTTAGGTGCTTCCATTCACAAACAGGCAAATAGTCAATATAATACTCCTTGATTCTGTCTAGCTTTTCATAAATGATAATTTCAGACAAAGTGTAATAGTTTTACCTTTTATCTATAGTACAGTTCTGAATATGAATTTAACTGCTTTGTAGCTGTACTGACTTCTTATAATTTCTGACTTAGAGATGAACCAGAACTGTAAGGTTAGTATCCACACTTCTCTGAACTTCATTGTTGATCAGACCAGGCACTGGGATTCAGGGCTATAGAAACAATATCTGGATAATAAAATTAACTCTGGATGAAGGCTCAAATTCCCAGCATCTATGGCTGTGATGAGGCACAACACCCACTGCACTGATGTCCATCATGGCCAGATACAGACATTACACTTTTACCAGGATAAATAATCAGAAACTGATCTATACCCATTATAGAACAGAAATTTTAAACCACACATAGACTGCTTTAAAAATGGCAGAGCCCAATCTAAGTTTTGCTGTCCCCCACCAAAGGGGAATGGAAGGGCATCATCTAAACTATTCTGCTTACAGGAAATTGTGTAATTTATATCAATTCCGCCTTGAGACTTCTGCTTAAGCAAGTACTAAATGACTGCAGAGTAACAACAACATATCCCAGATGACATGTAGAAATGCCCCCAGAGAGAATGTAGAATCTCCATCTTTCGAGGTTTATAACAGCCATCCAGGCAGAGCCTTGGCTTGGATGATCTAGTTGGTGATGTTCCTGCTTTGATCAGAAGGGTGGACTCCTGAGGTCCCTTCCAACCCTCATTTTCTATGATTCTGTGACCCCACCCCAGATCCAGCCTTAACTAGGAGGGAAGAGACCAGTGAATAGTTTGCACAGCAAGCTTCCCTGTGAGTTTGTAAACTGCTCTTTATAGCAATCACTGGGTTCAGTTATCACAGACATACATAAATGGGAAATAAACAGTGAACTTTCATTGTGAAGTAGTAGGCTATCTTTTGAGACTTTTTGTCTCTCTCCCTTTTTAATAACCTAGCTTCTATTTAATTGAGGGACCATCTCCCAGTTACCACCTTCCTCAATCTCCTTAGTTAGAGAGAATCTATAAATTATAATTTCAGTCACTACACTCTGGTCATACTATGTTAATTTCATTCCCTTTTCTTGGTATTCATGACTGGCCTTTGATCTTTGGCTTGATCCTGACTCTGATTCTCAGCTTCTGAGCCTGGCCTCACCCTTCACTTATAAAATCATAGAAAAGAAGGACCAGAAGGGACCTGTAAGTTTGAGTCCAATCTCCTGGCATTAGCAGGCGGTGATTGGTTTCAAATGAAAACTCGAGGAGGTGCTTGTCCAACCTCCTCTTGAACACCAACAAGGATGGCGACAGTACCACTTCTGCTGGGAGTGTGTTCCAGATTCTAGTTACCATTATGGAAAAGAAGTTTTTCCTTTTGTCTAGCCTCATCCTCCCAAGAGGTGCCTTTCTGAAGAGCTGTCCCCCTAGATCTTGGAGCTTGCCCCTGACATACTTGTAGGTGGCTATCAAGTCACCTCTCAGTCTTTTCTTATTCCGACCGAACAGGCCCAGTTCTGTCTTCTCGTAGGGACTATCTTCTAGGCCCCATATCATGTGGGTGATCCTTCTCTGCACTCTTTTGAGTTATCCACATCCTTCTTGAAGTGCAGTCCCCAGAACTGGACACAATACTCCACCTGTGGCTTCACCAATGCTAAATAGAGGGGGAGGAGCACCTCTCTGGATATATTGGCAATACATCAGATGATGCATGCCAGAGTTCTATTTGCCCCGTTGGCAACTCTATCACACTGACTCACATTCATCCTTTGGTCAATTGTCATCCCCAGGTCCCTTTCAGATGCTGTGCCAGTCAGTGGGCAACCACCCATTGTATAGTTATGGTGAAGGTTCTTCCTCCCCTGGTAAAAGACCCAGTACTTGTCCCTATTAAACATAATCTGATTGTGTTCTGCCCATAGGACCAGCCTGTCAAGGTCATCTTGGCTTCTTGCCCTACCCGCTGATGTGCCCACATTTCCCCATAGCTTGGTGTCATCTGCAGACTTAATCATTGCACTTCCCACTCCCTAATCCAGGCCACTGATAAAAATGTTAAAGAACACAGACCTAAGCTCTGATAACTGGGGGACTCCACTGGAGATAGCCCTCCAGGATGAGGCCACTCCATCAAGTACAACTTGCTGGGATCTGCTGCTGAGCCAGTTGCCAACCCATCTCACTGCAGCCTGGTCTAGGCCAGTACCCTCCAGCTTAATTGAGAAAATCTCATGGGAAACAGTATCAAAGGCCTTGATAAAGTCTAGGTAGATGATGTCCACCTCAACCCATGTCTAGTTGGTTGGTTCCCTGGTCATAAAAGGACACCAAGTTTGTTAGGCATGCCCTTCACTCAACAAAGCCATGCTGGTTATTTCTCTGTACCCCACCAGTTACAAGCTTGTGGTTGATAGTTTCCTTGATGATTTTTTTCAAAGATTTTTTCCTAGGATCAAAGTCAGACTGACCACCCTATAGTTTTCAGGGTCATCCCTCTTCTCTTTCTTAAAGATGGGCACCATGTTAGCCTTCTTCTAGTCATTCGGGACCACTCCTGAATTCCATGACTCTCTTTGAACAGCCTCGCCAGAGGTACTGCTATGAGTTGGGCCACTTCTTTCAGGACCCTCAGGTTTAGGTTGTCTGGTTCAACCGACTTGAAAATATCCAAATGCTCTAAGAGTACTTTCACCTGTTTTGGCCTGATTTTGTGGACTACTGCCATTGCTGTATTCTCTGGGTCTATGGACAGGTGATGAGTCTGTGCCTGGTTTCAAGAATACAGAATGTGAAGTAGGAATTAAGGAGCTCTGCTTTTTCGTGGGGATCAACTGTGGGCTCCCCTTCCGTGTTCAGTAGGGGATCCACAGTGGAGCTGGATTGTTATTTTATTTTTTTCCTTGTTCCCTATAGAAGGACTTTTTGTTTGTTATCTTTTTTTTTGGTTGCCAGCTTTATCTCCATGCATACCTTGGCTTTCCTTGTCTCATACCTACAGGCCCAGCTCGTATGAGTGTACTCTCCTCTGGATGCTGAACCATTTTCCCATTGCCTGTACACTACTTTTTGAGAAGCTCCCTGATACCTCTGGTCCTGCTAATATCCCTAGTCACAGAACAGACCTTAACTTGTTTCAACCTAAATGTACTAGGTTCAAGAAATTGCTGTACCTAGTAATGCTAGGGTGTATTGCTTGTGACTTGGGGGTGTATCAACATGAGACATTTAGTGTAGTTGCCTTCTACATGTGCAGTGCTATTAGGACAGAAGAAACTAATAATCTTGGCCATTGGTTAGTACTTGTAAACAAAAGTGCCATCCTACAGTGGAGTTATTTATTTAACTGCAATGCATGTGTATATGTTTTTGCTGGTTGGCTGGGGCACGAGGATGCAGCATCCTTGTGCCCCAGCCAACCTCTCTGCAGCACACTGAGCTAGGTCAGAGCAGCTCTGAGCTGGCAGGCTGACCCCTGGAACCCCGCGCCAGCTAGGAATGTGCCACCCCAACTCACTGAGCTGCAGTCCTGGGCACATGTGGAAATAGTGTACCTGGGAACAATGAGCTCCAGGGCAAACAGCTCCAGAATTTATTCAGTTGTACTAATAGCACATGTAAATGTGCCCATTATATCCTTCCTAAGGAATATAACACATTATGAAGAAAAACAAAATAAAAGTTTAGAAGAAAGGAAGATTTTTTTTATTAGATAAGGATTAATTCCAAAGCCTTTCTCTGAAAGTAACATAGAATTTGTCAGATCTTGACTGACTATGTCCATATTACTGGAAAAAAGAAGACATGGAAACAGTTTCCAAACTGCTTTACTACTGACTTCATGTGGGAAGAAAGCTTATTCTCATATGGGTCGTATTCCCAAATTCTATCATTAGTTAATAAGATAGCATATACTAACAGTAGGATTTGACATGACAAGATTGTAGATGAATGAATGGGTGGGTCAGAGATTGCTACCAGAAAGTGGCAGGTTTCCTCTTAAGGTCATCATCTTATATATTGCCAGAGTGGTTAGAAGAAAATACAGTTCATGCATTTCACCTTCTGTAGAACAACGTTTGGGATTTCAGTTGCCCTTCTCTATGCTTTATACTGCAAAAAATACTATCACAATGTGACACTGTTGAGTATCGTTGTTCACAGCTTCAATAGGGTAACCCCCAAAAAATCAATGCAAATGGAGACTAAAAAACGTACATGGAAAAAAAAAATGTTGAATACGAATGAAGACCACTAGTAACAGACAATGGTGAGTAGGCTTATTTTGCTACTATCTGGGCACATATACATGAGATGTTTATGGTGCAGTTGACTATTTAACTACACAGTAAATGTCTCAAGGGATTTTTACACATGTTCTGGGATGCAGTGCTGGGTGTTTTAATTAGTGAGCTGTGCTAATTAAAAGCGTCCGAGGGTCATGTGTATCACCATTCCCGTGCATCCCCTTGCTGAAAAAAGTTGGTGAGGCACTTTGAACTAAAGCTCATTAAACATGTTTTATTTCAAAGTGCCCCACCACCACTTATTTAGTGCAGGGATCCACGGAGACATTGATACACATGACATGGAAGGCTGCCAGAGCGTGTCAATTTTTGTGCCTCAGCAGACTTGATTAATTGAGTCTACTCTGACCCATTGGATTTCCAGAGTGTCAGAGCAGGCTCCCCACATGTACATAGGAACCCTTGGTGTCTACAAGTGCACACCTACTGGGGACACACAAAACTAATAAACTTTGCAGCAGGGTAGTACTTGTATTTATTTATATTTTTGTATGCTGGGTGTTGTACATAAAAGACCATTCTCCAGCTCACCAGGGCACAAAAGTGCAGTCACTGCTTGCTGGCTAGCCCCATGCTGAAGAACCTTTGGGCATTTATACATGTTCTGTGAGATGGGAAGAGCTCAAGCTGCTCTAATTAAAGTATTGAGAGGGCCATGTGTATCAGTATCCACACACTTAAAAATGGCATCAGGGCACTTTAACATCAAATGAGCTTTCGTTAAAGCACCCTCATTGCCAGTTTTCAGTGCAGGGACACTGATACATGTGATACTGGAGGTCTGCTGGAGAACAGTTATTACCATGGTCCAGCGGACTTGATTAAGTCTGCTCTGATGTGATATAATTACAGTACATTGGAGCAGTCTCATTGCACATGTATAGGTGCTCTTCATGTCCCAGCCAACCCCACCATAGCACATTGAATCCAGGTAGAGCAGCCCAGGGATTGCCCCCTGTCAGCCAAGACTGCTGTGACCTGACCCAATGTGCAGCTGTCTGGGAGCATGTGTAAAACATGCACCCAGGAACTTCCTGGGAGCAATAAACTGCACAGCAATAAGTTCTGCAGCTTATTGCTGTGTGTTAATGGCTCATGTAGATTAGTTGAAAGCATAAACCCTGGAGCAGTTTCAGCCACAGTGAAGTACTCCCAAGCACAGCATCCACTCATGCATATGGGACAGCAACCATTTGAGCCAGAGTGGCGCAGGCCTGGGCTGGTGGCAGGGGTCAATCCCGGGCTCCAGGTGGTGATGTCCGGTGGTAGAGAGGTTGGCTGGTGCAGGAAGATGCTGAAACTGCAGAGCTGTGTGGCTAGGCACCAGTAAGAAGTCTGATCCCCTGCTTCCTGGGCTGACCAAGAGCAATTATGCCTATGATCAGCATCTACATGTGCATTTAATTGCAATAAAATACCCCACCATAAGATAGTACTGTCCCTAATGGTACTATCTTATGTTGGCATTCATCAGTTCATTGTGGCCTACTAGCATCGCATATGTAGATGGTGATGCTTTACTCCACAGATAATTACTCTGTAGTTAAGCACACGTTAATGTATCCCCTGTGCTGAAATAATGAATTAAAGAGAAGTAGGAATTGACGAATTGCATGTTTTGTGATATTTGTGCAGTTTGAAGTTGCCTGGTAATATGTATTACCACCATCTGGTTTTTTTGTCTCAATGCTTTGAATTAATGCAGCTTTTTCCAGACACTGGAATATACTCCCTGTGAGATACAAATAACTAGCCAAAGGATACAGAACATTGAACGTGTAAGAACACTCTAAGTTGCTCAAAAACAAAGTGTGACTGAAAGGAGTTACTGATTTAATGTTTATGAAGAATGAACTTTTCAAAAGTATGGTATATGCTGAGCTCAGGAGTGACTCCTGAATGA
This sequence comes from Crocodylus porosus, assembly GCF_001723895.1. Classification (NCBI taxonomy): domain Eukaryota; kingdom Metazoa; phylum Chordata; order Crocodylia; family Crocodylidae; genus Crocodylus; species Crocodylus porosus. The sequence continues at coordinate 36,883,285 of NW_017728947.1, forward strand.
ACACACACCATGCTGTTCTACAGATAGAGACCTCCACTCCCTCTGCAAATCCAGCATGACAAGCAGTGCTTAAATTCTGACAAGGCATGTCTATACAAGCTGTTTACTTCGCAATAGACTAATTAATTGCACAGTAAACATCTCAGCAATTACATACACACCTCTATTAGGCTGGAGTAAACTACAAGAAGTATCCTATTGCAGAGTAAATTAAATACAAGTACTATTTTGCTGCAGAGTTGGGTTTTTTTTTTTTTTATTTGCAGCAGTACACGTGTAGCACTGGAGGGGTTGGCTAGGGCACAAGTATATTTCAGGGTGGGGCTACCTGACAGCTAGCTCTGCACTGAAACACCCTTGCATTACCAGATTTGCCCATTACTATTGGGTCTGCTCATTTATTAGGGATATGTTCCTAGGGTCTTGGTAATTCTATTAATGTGCTGCTTGTGTTACTTGTGTTTCTATATGAAGTTGTATCTCTCCCTTCTGCAAGCCCTCACCCCCAATGGAGCTATCTTGCAGAACTCAGTTTCAGTGGGGCTGCGTTCCTCCAGTCCCCAAATCAGTCATATGCACAAACACACACAGATTAATGTGACACGCCTTAACTGGCCACGTTGATCAGCATGGACAGGCTGACACCCTCATATGCTAAGAACCAGTTTATCAGAGCAACAATAAACTACAGTCAGACACAAGCACATAGTTAAACACAATACCTCTGAATCTGGCTGGGTGTCCAGGTGACACCCTCATGGGCCAGAATTCAGTTCATTAGGGCACGTTTGAGTCAAACTGGGTCAATAAGCCTGTACAACCTAATCACCTTGTGTGTTTCAAACTCAGCATGTCCCAATCTTTTAGCGTCCTGATGAGTGGACCCCACAGTATTTTTGGGCTTCACAGGGATCTTTAGCTTAGGTAAAAGAAGCGTTGCTGCAGAGCAAGTGGGGAAGGAGAAGTAGAGAAGGGAAAATATACCCCATTACCACCAGTTTGACTATAAAAGTTATTTATTGCTAAGTATATGAAATATATAATGACAATAGTAGTAATAGACATGCAAAGGAAAACAAACACAAACGTTACAGTATTACCCTGGTTTCACTAAGTATTTGGGGAAACTTAGCTCAAGCTTAATTAATACAGTTCAGGTTCAGAAATCTATGCTTAGAGAGAGAAGAAAAAAGAGAGAGAGCTGGGATCTCACCAGTCAAAGGCACTCAAGGTTGCAAAGCTGAAAGGTTATAGTTCTCAGCACGATCCTTGAAGGAAGACAATCTGCCTCCTTCAGCCTCTCGAGAGGAAAGCGGTTGGTGTCAGCACACACGCTGCTGCTTCTTTTACAGATTTTTATACCTTCAGTTCAGCTTCTTTCAAGCATTCTCAATAGTGTAAATCAAATTGTCTTTTCTATTGACAAGGGGTTATCTGGTTGGAACATCTCAGGAAACCGATTGATACTCAGGAAACACATAAGGTTAGGGAGTAACCAGATACTTAGGAGCCAGCTTGAAATTCCTATGGATAGCAGATATACTAATGGGATATCTCCTGGTTTCTTCAGAAACAGTAGATAGCTTGCAGCATCAGGGTTTTGGATTTTTAGTTGTTGTGAACAAGCCTCAGCTTAGCATGACTTTTTCAGATCTTACTATAGTCTTTTAACAGACTTAAGGTAATTATTGGAGTGTTCATAACCTTTGGGAGTGGAGGACTTCCACCAGTCATCCCGGGAAAAGTATGACAACACTTGTGGTCAGGGCTGCAACAGGCTGAATGCTGTGATGAACCCTTTACCATTGTTCAAATGTTGCCCATACCCCCTGACTCGGTGTCTTGCCTCAGCATTCCCTAACCCGGCAACCAAGTTGTAGCCAATTAAGTTTAAATAGGCCTCCCATAGTGGAACTGGGGAATGTATGGCCGGAGATGCCTATTAAACTTACTTCTGCTTAGAGGTGTGTGTGTGGGTGGGGAGAAGTCCTTTGTAAATCCAAAGTAGAACTGGTCTGATAGATGCTGAGCTGGTGTGTGGGTTGATTAACATTTGGAGCACAGATTCCCCATCATGCAGTGCTCCCCTGCTTCTCTGATCCCAAAATTCACTGCAGTCTCTGATTCAGGCTTTCTGTTCTCCATCTCTCATGTAAATGAATGCTCATCTGGTTCCATCTTGGATGCAAATGAGACCTAGAGCAGTTGTTTCACTCTTGTCACCCTTATCTGGAGGGTTTTATGTGTGTTTCTCACTGCATCTTAATCAGTTTTTGTTTAGGTGGGGGGGGGCGTTCTTTGTGAGTCAGACAGTCTGCGTCCTGTGTCAGGGTTCCCCAAGAACATGGAGCTGAGAGGTAACACTTGTGCTCCAGCCAGCCCCTCCATAACATGATGAGCTGAGGCCCCCTGCCACCCACAGCTCAGCATGCTGCAAGCTGCACACCTGGCAGCAATAAGCTATGGAGTGCTGCTCCAGCAACAATAAGGAAGGGAGCTTATTGCTGTGCTTTAAGAGGCATATGTAGATGCAACTGCAGAGTAGGAAAAAAGTCAATTTGGTATTAAAAATTCCACTTGCAAATAAATTTCCCAGTTTGTATTTCATGAAAAATGCTTCCTACTGTGGCAAATCTCAGAACAAAGTACTGAGCAAAGCAGAGACCATTTCCTTTAAATACATGCATATAACCATATTAGTTTCAGATGGGTAAACAGGTAGTACAGTATTTCGGGTAGTCATTTGTGTGTTTAATCATATGTTAAATACTGTGTCCAGCATAACATACTGCATTGGAGACATCCTTGAGATGTCAGACATCTTGTTCCCTGGCGTTTTACAGTATTCACTGAACAAGAACAGCTGATTAAGAAAGAAAATATTGCTTTCTTTATTCAAGTGGGTCTGAGGGGATTATATCTTCAAGCAGTGGCATTTGATATTGCCAACTAGAGGCTAGTGTAAATCATAGGTGAATTTTACAGTTTCAGAGCTTGATCTTGGTGATCTCCTGCTTTGTATTGGACTCAATGGAGAATTTATTTTTTCTGCATTGTGTACATAATTTATCCTGGTGTTTATAAAGATTATTCATTAAATAAAGAACATAAATGAACTATAATTTTCTAACCATTATAGATTTAAATGTTCAAACATGCTTCAGGAGCCTAAGTTATAACAATAAAATCTGTATATGCATGGAAAAAAAAGGCTGTGGATGGTGCAAATAAGTATGTATAAAAATGTAAATGTTCTGTAAGAGTAATTTAAGTAAATGTGTTCTATCTTTGGTACTATGTGATTAACAACGTACTGCATTTTCCCACTGAAATACACTAGCAAGGGTAATAAATGTACTTTGTCCAGGAGGTGCATTAAATAGAGTAGTTTTTTTGGGGGAAAGCTGCTATTTAATACATTAACATTGCAGTGTCAATCAGTGAAGGAGTTCTGCATATTTTCAAAAACAGCATAAAAAGCCACTAAACTCTGGAATGTTTCTTTTGGTGTATGTTGATAGTAAACCCCTGATATTTCAGAGTTGAGCTTGTTTTCACTAGAAGCGGAGCAAAAGCCTCACAAAAAAAGCAAACAGATTTAATACAAGCTTAAAAAGTAAAAATCCTAACATTATTCATCACTTTCTTCTTTTATCACCAAATCTTATTCATCGCATTTGATGTGTGACATTAAAGCTCTTGAGATTTTAACTATTTGAAAGTCCATGGACAGTGTACAACAGTGTTGCTACAGGCCATTACAACTGCAGATAAGGGCAAAGCACACATTAGGGTAAATTATGAGTAGTGAGGATAAATTTCTGCACTCAACAGCAGTTAAGTCTCCAGTTCCAGTCCTCCATGCGAACTTCTCCCCAGGGCAGCATTTAAAATAAATAAGGTAGTGTGAATAGGACCATATCTGGGAAGGACTGGGATTACATATGTTCCTTTGAATGCTAAAAAAAGTGTTGGGTAATACATTTTAGGCTAGAGCACATGCCAACAGGGTTTGAAATAGTACTGTGCCTCCTCCTAATTTATTTAGGCTTCCATGTGTTCTCAGGATGAACTACACCCTTGTGCAAAAAGGCAGCATAAGACCTATGCCTCACTTGTTCTTGCCTAAGCCCTTTTGTATAACCAACTTCAGTAGTGGATAGGCCTTGCACTGGCTTCTGTGACAGCAATTAATTTCGCTTTCAGGGATCCCATCCTAACTGGCTTTAGGGCCCCATTTATTTTTTTGCTGCCCATCCTTCCCTCCTCCCAGTTCTTTTTTTTTCCCCTTCTATCAAGACTTTCTTCACTTTATTTCTCTTCAGAGTTCATGTCTTCCGCTCCAAGGATTTCAAACCCTTATATCTCTCCCCAGACTTCCAGCTTAGTTTACTATTTTGTAACTGGTGCCTTTTAAAAATAAAGATAGACAAATAAATCCCCAAAAATTCACTGGAAGTAATAAAAGCTATTGTGCCAACCTGAATTCCTTGCAAGGAATATCTTCTTTTAAACAAGTGCATCATGTTGATAGGTTTTTAATGTAAGAAATATTGATTTTAATTTTACATGTATGCAGTGCTATTTAATTTCAATGCAGTGAAGATGGAAAAGTGAATGAGAATAGGTCTGCCAGGATTTTTTTATCAAGGTGTTATGATACTTAATTACTTGGGTCTTTGGGTCTCCACCTTTTTTAAATAAAAATTTTCAGGTGCTTTATTGTTGTTATTTTTATCATTGTCATCATTTTTGAGCACTGGGTTTATAAATAAATTCTCAAGGCAATATCGTCACTATAATAGATGTGAGAATATTGGTATTGCCACCAGAAATCTCTATTTGGGTTGTTTCCGAAGAAATAAAATGTCTGAGCATTTAATTGTGAAATAATTCATAATAGTATCTGAATATTCAGAGGAATCTAGAAACTGGCCACATTACTGCTGAATCAGTAAAGCTGAGGGTTAGAATATATGCATTTTATTCCTGACTTTGGTGCAATTAGTACATGATATCAGTAAGAGACTTACAGTGTGTACACATCTAAGTCTACTTAAAATAAAGCTACTTACTTAAATTGACTTAACCAAGTCAACTTTAAGTTAAGCCACATTGAAGGGTATACATGTACAGTTCCTTGAAATGGTGGCAGCCATCTTGTGAGTCCTCCCTGTAGTACCAGCCACCAGCTAGGGAGTCACTGCAGGCTATGGCCAGGGGGGCTAAGCCAGTAAAGCCACCCCAGGTCTGACCCTGTCAGTTTATGGCTGTCCAACCTTTCCTCCCACCAGCCTCCTAAAGGGCAGAGCCCAGATTGGCTGGAGCCAGCTGCTGAAGCCAGAAACTCATGCTGTTAGCTCGAGTCTCCCTGCTGATGCTGTACCTTTGTTTGCTGCGATGCAGATCTGTCTCTGCTCTGCAGAGCCAACTATGTGCCCCTCTGCCGCCTCTTCTTGTCTGCCCAGCATTCTGGAAGCACTTCATGGCTGCTGCTGTCCCTCCTGGAGCCCAGCCCAATGTGCAGGTCATCCTTCAGGCCTTTCTGGAATGCTCTGCTCAGGTCCACAAGTGCCTGAATGACCTGCATCACCTCCAAGACAGGCACAGGTACCACTTGTACAGTCAGCCTGAGAGCAAATTCTAGTGCTGGTTGCAGTGCCAGTTCCAGAGCCTGGAGCTGGGGAACAATAGTCACAGCCCGCTCTGGGACCTGATTCGTGGGGCCAAAGCTGATGAGAAGGGTGATGCCCAGCACCTGCTCCAGGACTATAAGACCATGATAGAGTTCATCAAGGGGGGCTTGCTGTGGCTGGGCCTCATGACCATATACCATCACCTCTGGGGTCACCCAGTCAGGACAGACTCATGGCATCACCTGGGACAACCAGCTGTGGAGGCAAAACTTCTACCTGTTCTGGAGCACCTTCTATTATGTGGTAAAGCAAGTGAAGCTCCACATCTTGTGCCATGACATTGTCAGATGGCACATCCTAACCCCTGAACAGCATGTGGGCATGACCCTGTTCAGGCTCGCCAAGAGCCTGTGCTACATTGCCTGCCACTCTGGGGTGAGAAAGACCACTGCCAGGGAGGTGACCAGGGCTATTTGCAGGGCCATTTAAGAGGTCTTCAGTTACCAAGTTATCTGCCTGGACAACCCCCCTTCAGTCAGGGCTGGCTTCCATATCCTGGGCTTGCCCCAGTGCTTGGGTGCCTTCAATGGAGCCCACATCCCTGTGGTGTGGCCCCTCAGGAGGGATGTGAGACTACATCAACAGGAAGGGGGTCTACTCCATCATTCTGTAGCTGTTGTCAACCACTAGCAGAGGTTCATACATCAGGAAAAAGGGTCAGAGGAGGGGGGTTAGGGACATTATTGGGTGGATGGATCCAGGGACAATGGGAGCATGAAGCACACATGGTTGCCTCTCATCTGGGGTCCTGCTCATTCATGGAGCCAAGGCCTACCCCTTCCCCCACTTGGGGGTTGGGAGGGTACCTGGATCCTTGCTTCCTAACAAAGAATCTCCTGTGGGGGGGGGCGGTGTTATACCCTTATCCTCAGTCATTGCCTGCAGGCAGAGCAGGAGGCCCTCCTGCACCCTCTGCTCATTCTCCTGATGGTCTAGGAACATTGCTTTCATCTACTCCTGCCTGGGCACCACCCTTCTGTAAGTCACCACTGATTCTCTGGCTGCTGCTGCAGCCTCCACAGCAGCTGTCATCAGGGCTTAGTGGCAGCTGTCCATCATTGCTCCAGTGCCAGCAGCTCTAGCACCTCCCTCTGGTACTGCTGTGTGTCCCTTCATATTTACTCCTACCTTGCATCAACCCGCTATGTCCAGTGTTTGGTGGTCCAGATGGAGTGCTTATCTTGTTGGGATCTTATGACCCCAGCTGACTTCCTACCTTTTGGGCAGGGGGCTGGACTCGCTGATCTTCCAAGGTCCCTTCCAGCCCTAATGTCTATGAAATCTCCTCCTGGGTCTGCCAATGCACCTGGTGAACAGAGCCAGGGGGAGCAGGACAAGGAGTGGGGGAGTGAGGCAGCCCAGTATTTTGTCCCTGCCTGGGCAACAGGGAGCTCCTGAGGGGCCTGGGTACCTGGACTGAGCTCTCTGCTGATGGAAATGCTGCTGGAGGTGGAAGAGGTCTGTTGGAAAGCAGGAGAGACAGAGTGCCTAGTGGAGAGGCCAGCACTGGTGGATTTCATAGATTTCATAGACATTAGGGCTGGAAGGCACCTTGGAAGATCGAGTCCAGCCCCCCACCAAAGGGCAGGAAGTCAGCTGGGGTCATAGGATCCCAGCAAGATAAGCATCCAATTTACTCTTGAAGGTGTTCAATGTAGGTGCTTGAACCAC
>NW_017728947.1:36891097-36910320 GCF_001723895.1 Crocodylus porosus
TCCCAAGGTGGAGAACCTTGCATTTTTCGGTGTTAAACACCATCAGGTTTTTCTCCACCCATTTGCTGAGCTTGTTCAGGTCAGCCTGGATCATCCACCTATCTTCTGGTGTGGATGCTTTGCCCCAAAGTTTGGTGTCATCGGCGAACTTGGCCAGTCTACTTCTGACTCCAGTGTCCACATCATTAATGAAGATGTTAAACAATATGGGTCTAAAGACAGAGCCTTGGGGAACCCCACTGGTCACAGGACACCTTGATGAGTGTCTTGCATCTATTACCACCTTCTGGATCTGACCACGGAGCCAATTTCCCAGCCAGTGGATCCTGGTAGGCCCAAGGCCACAATTGGCCAGTTTCACCAAGAGGTGATCATGGGATACCAGATCGAAGGCTTTTTTGAAGTCTAGATATATGACATCAATCTCTTCTCCCTTGTCCAGGTGATAGGTCACCTGGTCATAGAAGGAAATGAGATTGGTCAAGCAAGACTTACCCGCAAGAAACCCATGCTGCCTAACCCTTAGGATGTTGGCATTGGCCAGTCCATTAAGGATTGCCTCTTTAATAAACTTTTCTAAGATCTTCCCTAGGATAGAAGTCAGGCTGATAGGCCTAAGTTAGCCAGATCCACTTTCCTCCCCTTCTTGAAGATCGGCACCAGATTGGCCTTCTTCCATCTTTGGGCACTACACCACACTGCCAGGAGTTTTCAAAGATCGTTGCTAGAGTGTGGGCTATGATCCTCGCCAGCTCCTTGAGTACCCTGGGGTGTAGATTGTCAGGGCTGGCTGACTTGAATGGCTTTGCTTTACCCTCCTGCTCCAAGGCAGGCTGTCCTGACAGCTGTCTCTGCCCTGGTGGTATAGCGGAGGATCCCCCAGTACTCCTGCCTGGTCCCCAATCACTTGCAGGCCCCTGCTCCTCCTGCTCTGGTGCACCTGGTTGACCCAAGGAAGTGCCCATGGTGAAGTTGCTCTCCACCAGGGCATCTGGCCCAAGGTAAAAGGGCTTTTTTTTCACAGGGCCTCCAGAACTATAGGCACTCTTGCAGAAGTGGGCATTCATGCTTCAGGTGGTCTTCACCTTAGTATGGACTTGTTTTCAGGTCTGATCATACCTCCAGACCTGCATGTCTCCCACAGTAGCTTTGTAAACATGCCTGTTCCAGAGGCCCTCCATGAAAGCATTATATGCAATCCTTGACCAAGATATCAAGGAACACATTCACCAGTTTGCCTTCCTGGTTCAGGCGCTGGTGGATCAGACTGGAATGATTTTTATGGGAAACTGGGTCAGCAGACTGTGATAGCACTGCAGACTTGCAAGGCCATCCCAATGTGGTGGACCTGTTGGAAAGGAGCGGAAGATTAGTAGCAGGTGGGCCTCACGGGACTGCCCATGGCCAGGCAGCAGTTGCCTACAGGGGAAGGAGGCTGAGTCACACTCCTTCCTCCTGAGGCATAACCTCTGCTAGCCTCAGAAACCCCAGGAGCCTTGAGTTCCCTCCCCTTCATCCCTCACCACCAGCTGTCATTTACTCAGGACAGGGACTGACTTACCTGGGGCTGGCAGCATTTACCTTTGTGCCTGAACGTGCTTTTAAGCCTGAGCATGAAGCACACTTGTGGCTCCAGGCAGTGCCAGTGGTGGAATAAGGAAGTGGTTGTCCCAGAGGATCATGGGGCATAGGAGTGCTGGAAGAAGTTAAGTTGATTTAAGTTAAAGTCAACTTAGTGTACACATGTACCTTAAGTCAATTTAGATTCGACTTAGGGAATGCAACTCAAGATAATACACCTCAAAGGTGTATTATCTTGCACCACATTTACATTAACTTGACATATATATGTATGCTCTGACAGATTGGCTTAAAAAAGTTAAGTTGGGACAAACTGTCATAAAGTTAGTACATGTGTATGTGCACTCATTCACTCAGTTTACCCAGTTTTAAGATGGAATGTTATCTGTCTATCTTATCAATTCAATTTTTCCAACCCTTAATTAGCTAGCCACATTGAAGTGGAAAGTATATGATTGTTATCCCTATTACTGACCATCCAAAGTTGCAAAAAAATGACCAAGCCTTAGAACAGTTATTGCAAAAGTGTTTTTATTCATGTAGAAAAACAACCTTTTTGGGAGGAAGTTGATGGAAACCATAGAACATTTATACACATACCTTTTTGTCCTGTGCACTGGAGATCTGACATGTGCGGATGTGGACTGCACTATGCCACGTGCAGTTGTATAAGTGGCAAAAGGTGCATCAGAACACAAAAAATAACCAAACACTGAACAGGTTTCCTTGATTTGTAAATGTAGCCTGTAATAACAGACAAAACCAAGTTTAAGTACTGCATGTTTGCTGGAAATCAGATTGTTAATATACCAGCCAAGGAAATGGTGGGAGGAGGAGGGAACAGAGAAAAGTTCCACTCTTGTAGGGATACTAAATTCTATGAGAACAGTATCAAGGAGAATGGGATCATCTGATGATCTAAGATCTTGCATCTGAATCAGAGACTCTTGAAAATCCCTGGACTTGATTCTGTTCTCTTTCTCTCTCCCTTTTTTTTCCATTTTACACCTATGAAACTATCAGCTTCAAAACTCATTTCAGCATCTGAGAGACCAGAATGAAGCCAACATGTTCTATAGATAACAGGCCATGTCTACACAAGATGTTGACTGTGCAGTCGTTACTGCACAGTCATTTAGTACTTGTATAAACAAGTACTAAATAACTGCTCAGTAACCCAAGTTACTGTGCAGTAACACAGAGGAATGGCTTTTTGTGATGCTGACTGTGCAGTAGCCCAAAACTACTGTGTTGTAGCATAGTGTCACACTTTCTGTCATGCACTGCTATTGTGCTGTAGTCTCAGGCTACAGATTTTCATATCAGATGCTCTGGTGTAAATCCAGAAAACCCTGGTTTATGTATGAACTCCTGGCTTAAGTGTGATTAATATTGTACAACTGTCCTCAAAATCTGATTCTGTGTGTATGCCTGGGGGTTCTGTGCTCTATTACATTTGTAAGGTGACTAGAGGCTGAGTTTCAAGATTCCTTGGCCTTTGTTGCCTATTCTGCTGCTGTTTTATAAATCAGGGGAAAGGGATTCTTTCCAGCTAGGGAGGCATTCAGAAGTAAACATACTTGGATCTCAAATTCATCATATCTAGGTCATTATACTACATTTGAGATTATGCAAAAAATAAAAATTAAAAAAGTGATTCTGTTCACTTCAGGCTACTGCCTCAAAACCAACATGTCAGGTAAGATATATCACATGCAGTCTGGAGGTAAAATGGAATGGGAGTTTTGTCATTGTCTTCAGTGGAGTGAGGGTTTCACTCCTGAGGCCTTAACGTTCGACTTGTTCGATAAAATGCCTGCTCTGCAGGGTGAATCCCACTGGGTGACATTGAATTTCTGTAACAAAAACACTCTTTTACAGACCAAGCAGCTTTTAAGGCATGAGGATTGTTGCTCGTAGACTAACAGATTGAAAGTGCTAATCCTAGGTTTTGAATATCTGATGGCCCTTAACAGAAGGGAGACATTCCAGTCCTTAAAAAACAGTTAAGGCTATGATACCTGTGATCCTTTTGGTAGAAGATGGTCAATGAAACAAGAAATAAAGGTGTACAGTAAAAATAAACAATACAAAACTTTATATTGAAAAAAATTATTGCTAAATTTTCAACATCTCTATTCATGCAGTTGGCCAGACCCATGACAGGAAAAGTTGAGATGAAATAAGTAGTGTTGTAGGGAAGAGTTTTTAATTTGTCCATGGCAGTGTGCTTGTTTCTTAGTCTAGGGATGCCTTTCGCATCAGATGTAACTATATTCCACTGATGAGTAAGATGATCTAACTTAATCTCAATACTAATATTGAAAGAAAGGGATCTATAAAAAGCATTTTTATTGTCAGTGTTTATCATATAGCAGCTTGAATATATACAAAATGCCCAAAAGCAGTGGTAGTAGGAGTAAAAGGGAGAGATTTCTTTTCACTAAACTCTCTCCAAATGCATCACTCAATCTGCCTGTGGCTTAGAGGAGGAAGAGAAAGGGTAGCTTCAATTTCATTTGACAAGAATAAAGTGTCCACTGCATTTATAAAAATGTTGGGCTTCTATACACATGCAGGGAGGCTGCTCCAATGTGCTGTAATTACAGCGTGTTGGAGCAGACTCGATTAATCAAGTCTGCTGGAGCATGGTAATTGCCATGCTCCAGCAAATTCCAGCATTGTGTGTATCAGTGTACTGAAAAATGGTGATGGGGCACTGTAAACTAAAGCTTACTTGACAAGCTTTTAGTTCAGAGTGCCCTACCACCATTTTTCAGATGCTCCAGCCATTTTAAATTAGCACAGCTTTCAGAGCGGCTCTAATTAAAGTGCCCCCTCCTTCCCCCCTGCTCCTGGAACACGTCTTTAGATGCCCATTAAGTCAAGCAAGTAAGTAAGCCTCTGAGTGATGTACTACTGGGCAATGTATGCCACCTTTTCCCCTAGTTTCAGTCTGATTCTACCTAAGCAGAGTTGCCCTCATATTTCTTCCAAATTCCTCTGTCTTTCACAAAGATGCTATGGTTACCTTATTTAATTGTTATAAATGAGAGATATAAGGAAAACTAGGTTGTGACCTAGCTGGTAAAATTGATCTCTGCATTACTCAGTGCTCCCTTTATTGACATTTGATTTGGAATTTCTCTAACGATTCCATAATACTATTAGTTAAAACAATCAGAGAGGTTACAATCAGCTCTTGAATTTTATAGGACCTTTTGCAAAGTGTAATATACTTTCTTGAGTGTCACTATGTAAAATTGAGGAGGGAAAGAATAGGAAGAAAAGGGACCTGATAAGCTATAACATTAAACAGTGAGACAAATAATCTGATCTATAAAAAATGTTTAATTTTTTTAATAAGTATTATCTACCCTTCCTTCTTTAAAATAAAATATCTAATTAAATAGAATATTCAATTATAATAATGCATATTGCAATGATGACATGAGTTGGTATAATTATAATATGCTATTATGCATGGTAGTTATTGATGCATCATTAGTTCAGTAATGTAAATATTTTTAAATGACATTTTCATGTTGAAATGAAATTATGAAAAAATAAATGCAAGGAAATTTAGTATGATTTCATGTATAATTTGTGTTTTATTGAAATAGTTTGTAGTTTGAAAATGCTATTTTGATGAACATTTTCCAAATAGGCGTATTTATATTCTGGGTAGACTGCTACTGAAAGCGTGACAATAATAAAAGCCAATAAGAAATCTCCGTTTGGTCTAAAAACTTCATTAATTTCATTCAAAAGTATTCATTTCAACACAGAGCAAGTTAGAACAGGCATTTCAAATGGGAGATACTGTATTATGATTCTTTCTGAACAAGGCAGATGTCTTATAGGAAATTGCAAGTTACTCTTGCATGATTCACAGTATTTCAAGTGGAGTGGAAAATATGATTTTTATACCAGGTGTGTATAACCATATGATTCTTTCAATGCAGCTTGCATCTACAATTTAGAATGACTTTGGTATAGAATAGGTGGTGGGTCCACGGCTGTACTAAGCAAAATTCAGATTTAAAACTCAAATGTTAAAAGTTAACACAAATATGGTGTGATAAGCCTTTGCAATCTTACGTGAACACTTTTATAATCTGAGTCCAGAAGGTCATGAGGAAGAATGACTATATTTCATTAAATAGATGTATTTTCTTGCAGGCATGCCACTTTGTGGTATGGGGGTGCTATGATTTATAAAATAAGTGGCATTAGGCTTAGTATTTAAGGATGAGAATGAAAATCTGGCTCTAAGGTATAAACCCTGATTCTGCAAACACTTTTACAGATCTATAACTCTACACATGTGAGTTATCTTAAATGTCTGAAGAAATAGAACCTGAAAGTGCATCAACCATAATAATGTAAATTTATATAAATTTTGTTAACCATCTTATCTGCAAAGATACTAATTAAACACTAATAAATCCATGTAGAAAATGACATGACATACCTGCTTGTTTACACACATCCAAAATCTGTATATTTTTAATGCAATGATCAGGTACATTATATTGTTAGCCAGAATATTGTTCCATTATTCCAGTTCTTTAGAGCAACTTTAATTGGCTATTCAATTAAAAAGGAGTAGCAACCCAAGTCACTAAATATTCCATATATACTGTAGGGTTGTATGCAGCCTTAATAATCCCCTTAGCTGGCAAAATCTATACAGGTTTTAAAATCAATGTCAGGGATGTCAGTGAGCAATGAAATATGAGGAAGAATGATATATGTCCTCTGAAATGATCTTTGGATCAAAAGAAACATTTTTCAGTATCTGATAAATTGAAATGCATTTCATGACAGTGAATTAAGATAAAGCTATCAAACCAATGATAACAAAACCAAAAGCCTAGGAAGTTCATCGGTCATCACTGGAGTCTGCTAAAAATTTTCTCACTTGTCATCATTTCCTTCTGTTATGTCCTCTCGGCCCCCCTCCTCACCAGAAAATTTATTCTTCAAGAAACAGAGTTAATAACCAAACTATTACTTCTCATAAATTTAAAAACTGTGAGAGGTTCAGGGAATTCTGACTTGGTTCAGAAAAACAACTCCAAGCCAGTCAAAATATCTGCCCTATTTCCTACACATGTAATTTTCAACAAGATTCTGGACCTCGATACAGTCACTTTGTGCTGTTCTGGCACAAAAGGACTGCAAAGATGCCTTAACTAGGAAGATCTGTTTGGTGTAAAATTAGTGTAGTGGCTCTAAGCTACTCTTTATCCACCAAAGTGCAAACTGGAGTTGAGGTGTACAGTAAGAATAGTTCTCCACTCCTTCAATCTCTGCCCAGGAGAAGGATCCACGGGGATTACTACTTGCAGTATATATTAGAGATGACATCCACCTGCTCCCCTTTTGATATCTTAAGTTCATTGCTAGTCAGAGCTAGTCTGAACCCAACAATTAATAAATAGACTTTAAATACTTAAGTGTCTGAGAATGCTGAGCACCACTTTTTAAGTGACATAAGACGCTGAATTCCACTGAACGTCCACTGAAAGTGGATTGCACTTTCAGGGTGTACTTATACCACATCTGTACTATTCATGGGAACACCACTCAGAAATGTATCTTGACCTCTTGCTCAGTGTGCCATTTTCTAAAAATAAGGAAGTGGGATTTTTCTGGGAGGGATGTAACAGAAATTAAATACGTAAATAAATAAATTATTGGTACGTTCTGCATCAGACTAACACAGCTACACTCTTTCCAGTTTGGGATCTAGCATGCATCATGCAATAAAGTATTCAGCATCCCTCAGCATGGAAGCAATGTATATCAATACATGTTTTTTCCATATAGACCATACCACAGTACTCCATAGGTATCTAGTAAGTTTTTGCCAGAAAACAGATGTATGCATACCTAGATATACTGCCATCTTGAGTACACTGAACATCTTAGTACTTACCTCAGGTCTGTGCTGTTTAGGATGCAGTCAATTTGGAAAAAGTTAAATCTGACTCCACTGACAACCCCAGTTTTCTAGGTTACTGGAATAGTGGCATCAGTGGCATTCAGCTGAATACATGGACATCACTGGGAACAGAGACCAGAATCCAAGAGTCTTGTCTCTCAAGAGAAGCCTTCAGCACCAGGCTAAAAAGTCATATTCCCACTTGGTTTCTTTCTCTGACACTCAGCATCACTGTACAAAAATATGTTTATGGATCTGGTCCTTATTGTCCTAAGGATGCTCATCTCGACTACTGTCAGAATCTCTGCCTCGTGCATGATTATTAGAGTGTTCTGAGAGCCATTCTTAAATGACTTCATCACCAAAGTGTCTGGACTTGGTACATGTAAGTGGGAGTAAGTGGTCAGGGCAGTGCTCCCAGGCTTGGCATTGAGACAGTGCAGACCTGCCATTGTGTTTAATTCACCTTTCTGAAAGTGTCTTGGGTATCTAAGCCCTGAATTTGTGATGTTTATAGTGCCAACATTCCACATACGGTATACACCAATTCTGAATAGATCAGAAATACTGCAAAAATATCCTCATTTTTAAGCAGGTGTAAGGCTTTTAGGTATTTCTGACATTGTCCAGGCTTTACACCTATATAAACCGGTGCGGTTGACAAGAGCCTGGTAGAAAAGAGCCTGGTAGATTTTTTTTTTTTGTAATGTCTTGCTGTTCTGATTATCAAAGACATGATTTCAGAGATGTCCAAAGACAGCACTGGCAGATTTGATTTGGTGTTGAATACTATCTGTGTTTACTTTTTTGGGAAAAAGCAGCTACCCAGGCAAAGGAAATCCTCAAAATTCTCCAAGGACTGCCCTCTAATTGCAGCATGTGGAGGAGCAGCTGGTCTGTTTGAGATACTTTACCAACTTATCTTAGGTTTTGTGAAGCTGACAGTGAGTGCAAGTATTCCATACATTTTACAGAAGCACTTGGATGGTCTGGAATTCTTCAACTGAGTGGACACACGTGACACAAGTCTGTGTACTGATGATCAGTAATGGATGTGTTGGGTCTGCTCCGAATCTAAGATAGCCAGTTACGTTAATGAGATTCCCATCCCTGTGATACTGAATGCTGACTCCGGATGGAATTCTGGCAGCAATGAGATGTGGAATAGCTCCACTATGGATGGGGAAAAAGTGTTGGGGCAGTCACATCTTCGCTTAACTCCAAATGGATCGAAAAAATCTGGAAACAAATAATCCTTCCCTCCAAAACCAACCAACTGACCAAAAAACCCCCTTGTTATCTTTGTTTAGTATGATTTAAAACCAGTAGTGAACTAGTTTTAAATTTATAAGCAGGATACCTGGGACAGAGTATTATGATTTATGTGACAATGTGGGTCACAGAGATGATGTCCTTTAATCTTGACAGTATTCTTTGATAAGTCCTCACTCATGTGCAGAGAATGTTATGTTTTGCTTTCTTTCTTGAATGCCAAAGATTAGTGCATTCAGTAATAGGATTTTGAAAAAAGAGGGGAAGTACAGGCTAATAGTTATATCTTCCCATTTTTCCTGATATAGTAAGTACAATGTTATTAAGTTTAAAGACAGTTTAAAGTCATAAAAGTCAATCACCATATAAATCACACTTTTTGTTACTCAGTGTCATGGTTGGCTCTAGATGTGGCTTGTGCCTATATATAACATGGCTAATACTGTGCTAATAAATGTGACAGTGACTGGTGCTTCTCCCCTTGCTAATGGCCTAAATATACATATGGTTGCCTTCCCAATGCCTTTTGTTTTTTGCTTGCTGTACTGACAGTAACTCATCAGTATATCTTTGTAACTGATTAGTGCTGTCCAGATTTCCCCAGAATGCATAAATACAAATATACTTAGGTAGTGGGATGGGTAAATACATATAAGCGTGGTCATTGTGATAAGTAAAATCCTATTACATAGACACAAATTGATCCATGTTATTTGTACCCAGCTACCATCAAAGTTGAAGTTGAAGTACATTGGTATAGTTTGTATGGCAAAGCTGTTTTTAAGATTAAGAGACCTGAGCCAATAGTGAATAATCAGGCTAATCTAAACAGTCAGTGCTATTCTTTTACTCAGTTTTTGAAGGTGAAAATATTGACAGATCATATAATCTATAGCAATCATGAAATAGGCATTCATCTGTTCTTAATGTTACACAATTATGCATCTGTCAACAAAATAGGATTTTTTTTTCTATCTAGCAAGTACATGAATCCCAATGCTTTCAGAGAAGGAGATAATGGACACTAGGGTTTTCTTTTACCAGAGCAAATGGTGACTTTGTATATAAAATGAAGGCAATTCTCAGAGCCAAATTGGCACTCGATAAGCAGTGTCATCTGAGGAACAATATGTAGTGTAGAGTGCATATAAACAACTGTACTCAAGAACTGAGGCTGCACAGATTTACCTAGTGGAGAATATAAAAGCTAAGGCATACCAGAAATAGCAATACAAATTTCTAAACAAGATAGATCTGAAGACTATAGAACCATAAGCTCTTTCTTTTATTAAAAGAAGGCTTTCTTGAGCCACTCCAGGAGACAACTGAGAAAGTGGCAACTAGCTTTTACTGTTACTGCAAGGCTGCCACATTCAATTCTTGCTCATCTTGGATCAAACTGGATAATGTGTCTATTTTCTTTTAATGAATATGCCAATGGACAAAGCGAGTGTCATAAATCAACATTTACCAATTCATTCAGCCATCTGGTGAGTTCTTTGCAGAGCTGAAAGGGATAAGATAATCTCCAGACTCATTAAAATTAACCGTAGTGACTATGTTGTTTCTAAATGGGCATTAGTTTTCAAGTACAAGGTCTGATCCTTGCTAACCCATTCCAGTGATTCTTCACCCCAAACAGTGGCAAATTTTCAAAAGACTGTTTAAAACTAATTTTAAAAAATTAGATTACCAAAATGTTCATAGAAAATAAAGAGAAAGCTCTGATGTATTACATTATTTCTGGAAAATGAAACTCCAGTTCTATCTTGCCTTTTTTTTACTGTGCAAGACTAAGACTAAGAGAGTTTAATATTTTCCTTGCATCCTTCTAACTACTACAGAAAAAAAAAATATCAGTGAAATATTCTCCTCATATGCCACAATCCTCACTCCTGTGACAAGGGCTGAGACAAAGTCTGTGCACCATTTAATTCTCATCTAAAGCTTTTGTGGCCTTCTGTTCAGGACTGCACTTCACCCTAATCAAGGAAGCACTAGAACTTAGTGCTGGCAATCCCAAATGTTAAGGCTAGCCTTAACATTTCTCCCTCCATATTCTATGAATTTTCTCACTCACTCCTTGAGAAGAAGAGGAAAGATGTCTTGATACAGTCCTTGTGGTAGATGTGGGATTGGTAGCACCTGGTCCCTGTCTTCTAGAACAAGATCAGGTGACTGGAAAGGGAGGAGTCAAGGGTCATGTAAACCCAAGCAGAGAGCTCAATAGGTAGACTAACCTAGATCTCCATGGTTGCAGGTGGTCTGCAGGGAGTTGTAATGGGAGAGAAATAAATTATGGGTTTGGGTTTTGTTAACTGTGAGGTTTGCAGTGGCTTAAAGGGGGGAGGAGAAGGCCATGGGTAGATTGCCTAAAAGGTACTCCACATTGTGAGGGGCTAAAGCCTAGAAAGAGCCTTGCAAGGGGCTGAGATCAGGTGGTCTGTGAGTCGCTAAGGCTTAGGAAGAAGGTCTGAAGCCCAGGCAGGTCTAGGGGCCCAGTTGGAGCTAGATGGGGCCAGAGGTCCAGGGGGAGAAGGCAAAGAAAGTGACAAAGCATTGCTTCCCCCCTTCCCCTGAGGTTGTTTCTACTTTTTTCTCTCTCCTTCCTAATACATCCTTTATTTAAGTGACCAAGTAGTGCCACTTGCATAAATGTAATATAAAGCTGGGGGTTAGATAATGTTTTCATATTTTACAGAGTATTCTTTGCCCCTATGCCGTTAACGTTTTATTCACCTTTCTGTCTGTTCTTGTGTACTGAACTGAATTGTTCCTGATAATATCTAAATCTTAATTTATAAATCAGTACGATGTATAAATTACAAGTGAGTACAGTTATTTGATTTTTACCAGCACATTTCCTATACTAATTACAATTTAAATTGTTTCCCCTGAATGACAATATGTCACTTCAGTCTGTGATTAGTTTAATGTGTCAACACGTTGTTTACTTGCCTACTTCTGTAGGGTCCTTCCTCAGCCCCAAATGTACTTAATAAATGTGAACTGAGAAACTAAAATTGTCCCATGGTCATCCTTAACTATATCACTTGCTTTAGAGATCTACTGAATATGTATATGTCATTAAATAAACTCAGTGTTTGTATTATTCAAGTTGTATATCATACCAACTATAGAAACACTGTGGATGATAAAATTGGTACTGATTTAAGAGCTACTGCTATCAGCTATTTCACTTTAGCTGAAGTAGCTTTTAAAAAGTGAAAAAGTTTGTTATTTCTCTGATCTCAGGCTGCAGTAGACTGTATTAAGATATTTTCCATACTTTTCTATATATCAGACTCCAATGAACACAAGACTCATTTGTGACATTTTAAGCTGAGAAAAAATCTATTTTTCTTCTGTTCCTCTAGATGTTTGTTTTGGCACCTAAGAATTACTGTATTGACCACATAATAGTCCTAAAATAAGATCTGGAATTGTTTGTTTGTTTTTATCAAAGATGGCAGGACAGCCTATGAAAGGTCATCAATGACTATAAAACAATCATAGAAACTATATAAAAGTTGCAAAACATTCTTAGAAATGCTAAGAGAGTTTGTATAAATTGAATGAACAGTTTTTTTTCATGGACAAGAGGCAAATGTATGACTCTCTCTCTCTCTCCTAATGGAGCAAGATTTCTAAAGATCCATTGGGCTACCTCTACTCCCATTAAAACCAGTGGGAATGTTACCAGGCGCTTTAATAGGGGTAAACCTAATCCCATGATGGACAGATTTTTGAAAACCCTATTGAAAATACATATATTGATCTTTTTGTGTGGCAAGTCACTCTATCTTGTCCCTAGTGGGTTCAATTATATTGTATATATAGTATTACTATAGTACATATACCAGTACACCTATAAATTGACCCAGTGTGGCTTTATTGCACAGAAATACAACCAAACTATTAGTCAGTTTGTTATCAGTAGCCCTTGTGACATGTCAAGCATATGCACTGAGAACCCTTACTTTGCATTGGTGCAGTAATAAGGCAGTACTCCAGCTTGGGCTGGGGAAAGGCATGCATAGAGTATTTTTCACTTATTAACTTCTGTTTCCACATAATGTTGATGTACACTGTTAAATAGTTGCCATGCTTCATATAAGAAGTGGCTACATGCCAGTCTTAATTATAGAATCGCTACCTAGAAAGAGCTTTTGTATTCATAATGAAAAATGCCATTATATGATTCATTGCAAAATATTCTTGCCTCCTATGGGGAATTAGAAATAAACTAAAATCACTCTCCAAACAAAAGAGATCAGCATACTCTCTACCTGTAATCAAGACTCAATATTCCTAGGATAAATTAAATGTATACTTTCCTAAATGAACACTCAGTGACCTCACTGTTTGTTGCATCATTGCAACTACCCTCTGCAAAGATTTACACAGGGCTCTGCCTTGAACCTGGGTGTAGCATGTAATCCCATTTGAAATTTTGCTTAACTTCAAAACACATAAACAGTCCCATTTATTTCAGTAGGTTTCTTCATATGTTTTAAGTTAAGCATATGCCTAAATCTTTGCCAGATCAGGACCTATGGGAAGAATATCATGATTTATTATGTGAATGAGGTATGGAAGGACATCTAGCAGCGCACAGTATTGAGTTAAATTTGGTTTATTTACTTTCCTTCCTGATGCCCTCTGTCAGATTTCACAGTTATAGGAGACAAGCTACTTTGGCTGTAAGAATTGCATATAGCAGCAAGGGAAATGTGAGATTTTTCTCCCTTCTGCCAAACTGTCAAAAATGCAGCTTTCACTTTGCTTGTGAAAATAGTCACACATTTAGCCATAATTAGTATGTTTGCTCTTTGTGTAGAATCCCTTGGAGTTGAACAAATCAATGGAATGTGTATAGAGATAACAGGAAATAAGGAACATGAGTTTACATTAGAAAGCTGCTGTT
The DNA here is from genome assembly GCF_001723895.1 of Crocodylus porosus. Lineage (NCBI taxonomy): Eukaryota > Metazoa > Chordata > Crocodylia > Crocodylidae > Crocodylus > Crocodylus porosus. The sequence goes on from NW_017728947.1 coordinate 36,904,828, forward strand.
TCTGGACATTTTCCTGATTACTATATCTACTTCTTAAAGTCACAGGGTCAGTGAAATCAAACTTGAACACCTTGGACTTAGAATGCAAGGCTGTAAACCAGCGCCAGTTCTCTGCCGTGATGTAGAGGCTACTGACTTAAAAGATCAGAAGTTTCCTGTAGATCAATTATGATGATAAAATATGACCATTCTGGTCACTTCCCCTTTATTTATCTTTGCTTCAAAGAAGTATATACTCATATGGCTGTTGGAGATTATCCTGCTATACAAATCTTTAGTAAAAGATCCCTTTTCTTTATGTTCTTAAATAAATAAAAAGTAAACATTTGGCCCTTATAGACCAAATCATACTGGCATAAACAGCTACTGCACATTCTTACATACATTTGAGATTATAAATTCACTTTATGAGTTAACAATTTTATACAACCTCTCATCCAAGAATCTCAAACTGCTAAGGTAAACAGAATGTGAGGCATTATCATAAAGGGGTAACTGACTATTCCTATGGATTCTAACAGGAATCCACTGGTCCATTGCATATTAAAGGTGCTAGATATGGTGCTACAGTGTAGCTTTTAAAAGGGAGGAAAGGATGAGCCAAGGAAACATAGACATGTTAGCCCAGCTTTGATTTCCAGAAAGGTTCTGGAACAACTTATGAACTGATTGGTTGATAATAAACTAGAAGGTATTAAGGTATTAACAATAAACAGGTTCCTCAGCTGATTTGGTTAAACAATCTTGGGTTGTTTTTTTTTGATGGGATAACTGTCCTACCGGATAAAGAGGAAGCAATAGACATGATATATATTGGCTTTAGTAAGGCTTTAGGTGCTATCATACATGACATTCTCAGAAGCAAGCTAAGGAAATATGATCTAGATTTCATCACCATAAAATGGGTGCACAACTGAATGGGGAAATGGTAGATACCCATAGGTTCCTATCATACTCAGATAAATTTTTAAATAGAATTACACAGGACTGTGCCTTGTTCCTGTTGTTTCTTTGAAAATGAAGTTGATCAGATAATGGAACAAAAATACATTTATTCTGTAATCATGATCAAATCCAGGACTTACTAAAGAGAGGCATGGCATACCACTACTCAGACCATTGGAAGAATGAGGGCAAAGCACAGCTGGAGTCCCTCAGTCAGTGAGGGAAACTGGGGAGCCGGGTAGGGAGCAGGGACAGAAAGGAGGAAACCTGTCCCTTACCAATATCACTGCTGCTGTCCCTGGATGACCTGGGAGCTGAGGAGGTAGCTCAGAGGTACTCCTGCTGAACTCTGGGCAGGTGCCATAGAGAGAGACTGCATAGGGTACCAGGCTCAGCTACAGACAGTGGCAATGGCACAACTTTTTCTTTTCCCAAGTCCTACTTCTTTCCTGCTCCCTCTCCCCTGCAGGGGTCCCCCACGGACCAGGAACAAACATAAGGAAGTATAAGCAATTTACATTTGCATTCAAAATGATCTTGAAAAAGTGTAAAACCTGGTCCAAAACCAATAATATGAAATTCTATAAAGATAAGTATAAAGTGCTAGACTTAGCAAGAAGAAAACAAGAGCACAAATACAGAATGAGGAATAATGAGCTAGATAGCAGTATGGTAGACAGAGATCTTGAGGTCATAATAGAAAACAAACTAAAATATGAGAGAACAGTATGAAACTATTGCAAAAAAAAAAAAAAAGACAAATCCCATTCTGGGATACATTAACAGGAGCCTTGTATGTAATGAGAGGGGCAATAGTACCACCCCATTCAGCACTTGTAAGGCTTTAGATGGAATATTCTGTTCAGTTGTGCGCATCCCATTCAAGACATAAGAAGAGGAACTGAGCTGCAGAGGAAAGCAAGAAGAAAGTTAATGTTCATAAAATGTGACCTGTGAGGAGAGTTTAAAGGTATTAGGTTTGTTTGCTCTAGAAAAAAGAGAACAAATGTTGGTCAGTTTCAAAATTTGTAAAAGATGATTATAAAATGGATGGTGGCTAATTGTTCTCTTAGCCTCGGAGGGTAGAAATAGAATACTTTTGATTAATTTGTAGGAAAGACAATTTAGGTCACAAATTTAAAAGAAAACAAACCCAAGCATTGTAATCATTACAGTAGTCAAATCCTGAAACAGGTTGCCTAATGATGTTGCAGAATTTTATTCCTTAGAGGTTTTAAAGAACAGGTTACACAAACACTGAAAGGGATGATCTGGGAATACCTGAGCCTTACTTTGCATAGGTCTAAATTATGTCTTGAGGTCCTGTCTAGCCATATAATTCTGATTTAGAATATCTGTTTGGGAGTTCTGTTATCAAGTGGGTAGAGCACAGGATTCAAATTTATTTTTAATATCAGCTTTTTCTGTGACACTTATCCTTTATTAGTATTGGGAAACCTAAAATAGCCAGCAAGCGGCAAGGACTTTGACTTTTACAACTCTTCTTTAGGCTGTGTCTATCAGAACAGTATCTTTTTATCACTTTTGATCTTACTGAATCAGAACCTTCAATTTCAGCATGACCTAGATGGTCCAGGGCCCATACAGCCTAAATTCCCTAAGTTCCTGAGATCTTAGTTTATTCTTTTTTTTCTGTGTTGCTAATGTAAGACTTGATTAAGCACTATTAGATGGGATTTTTTTTCCTGTCATCTTTAAACATTTTCTTTAACTATTTTTCTCTCTATTCTAACTTTTATTCTATAATTGTTATTTTCAAATAATCCAAATGATTAATGTCAGGCAGAGAAAAAGACAGAATCTGTTGAACTCAATACATTTTCATATTATAGTAAAAGTTTCACCAAAACCCTTTTTAAATACAATTGAGGTATTTTATAGCTGCTGTGCCATTGATTTTACAAAGTGTCTTGAATAAGCTTGGACAGAATAGGTCTTGTTCCCTGTTCTGTTTTTGTTTGTGATATAAACATCTTCCCAGAAGTCATTCATTTGTTTTGTGTATGCAATGAACAAGCACCCAACACCCACTGGAGCAAGTTTTCAGTAGCACAACCATGTATGCAAAATGTTTAGGGGTGTAAAAAACAGAAATAGGCTTATAGGCAAAATTATCTCTTAATATCCAAAAAAACTGGATAGAGACCCCCACATTCCTTCCTCTCCTTGCAGATTTGAATTGGAGAACAAACCTCTCCTCGGAGATTCCTGCCTCTCCTTACAGATTCGAATTGGTGAAAGACTTAGTGTCCTTTATCCCCCTCCCCACATCTCAACATCTGCCTATTTCTTGGTATCAGTAACAGAGAGCAGCATGGCAGGCAGTTTGTAGACGTACCAGAAAAGCCAATAGAAATAATGCAAGACTACTGGAGATAATGGTGAAAGTTTTATACCCTTTTAACTGAAAGAAAATCAGTAAAGAAAGATGAATAAGTTACTTATTTTTTAAATCCCTCATCTACTGTCATATGCATTTTGAGTGTGTTAATGGCAGCTAAAAAGTGCTATTTATTATTAACAATGGCTACAGACCCCGGAAGAAGATGGCTTATCCACTACAGTGAAGAAGGAGATGTATAGCATTTCAGTGACAAATGCTTCACACTTCCTTCTCCCCAACTACCAAAATTAAAGAACAAAACAAAACAAAAAATATTTTTCTTTGACCAATTGGTATAGAGAGATTTTAAGTTAAATATTGTGAATTTACATATTATCCAGACAAAATGTGTCAGTCTGCCCAGGAATATCCTAGATCTTTTCTACCGTGTATAGTACATTTTATCTATAATACATGGAGAGGCTCCATATTTCTGAGAACACACAATTACTATTAAGACCAAGCTCCTTGAAATAACAAAATAAATAAATAGCCACATTGTAAAGGCTGAATAATGGCAATACTTGCACAGGTATACAGCATGTGATTATACATGACCTTCAGCTATCAGTTCAGTCAGATCTCCTGGAATGAGAGTATATAAGAACTATTTACAATGGGTCCATTTTCCTTCTCTCTTATCTTAGTTGCAGATTGATCCAAGTCCATTGATTCCAAGAGTTATATCTGATTTTCACCTCTGTAACTAAGAACAGAATTGCATTCTCTGGGCATGACCACGCGTGCAGGCGCATACTCTTGCAGCAGCTCAAATAGAAGTGGTGCAAATTTGAGCTAAGGTTTTTTGCCTCGGCACACGTGCCCAGACATGCACTTTGGTTAGCCTGCTTGGCTCCTCCCAAATCTGTAACCAAGGGGAGCTAGAGCCTGGGGAAGCATCTATGCTGGTCCCAACAGTGTATAAAACTGCCCTGTCCTGGCCCCATCCATACAAAAAGCTGCCCTGGCAAGCAGTTTGAGCTACTCATTCTCAGGAGCTTCTGGGGCCCTCAGGCACACTTATTTTCATGTTTTTACCCTTTGACCCACCTTACTCTCCTATCCTGCTTTTTTCATTAGTTGTCCAAGAATTTAGTTGTATCACTCACTCATTAGTCCCACATGGGGTTACTAGTTAGCCAGGTGGGCCTTAGGGCCCACAGTATGAGTGTTACAAATAGACAGGAGCTTCTGGAGCCTGGCCAATTGGTACCTGGGGACACTACGCCTTGTGCCAGCTGGATTGCTGAATCAGTCCTGAGAGATCCCTGAACCCCCTACCCACTGCAGCAGTCTGGCAGTGGGGGCTACTGTCTGGCTGTGACCTGCTGCACACCTGCCAGACCTTGATGGGGACTGTACAGCCAGTAGAGGCATCTGCCCCACTGGGCCAGCTGCCAGTGGGCTGTGACTGCAGAGTTGGCCTTTGTGTGACACTACTGCCAAGTGTGCCCCTGCCCCCATGGTGGTGGCCAGCTTTGAACTGTCAAAGTATGTCCTCCTGGCCCCAATTGGCCAGGAAGTTGGCCATCTCCAGCTGGGTCCAAGGTCTTTGTAGGCTCCTCTGCCTGGGTCCTACCGCTAGCCGGAATTCTGGTGTTCCCTATTTGAAAATTGAAAAATCCCTGATAAAAAAATTCCAAAAAAAAAAAGCCCAAAATCCATGTTTTTCCACAATTAAAACAAAATACCACTATAAAGAAAGAGCAAGACAGACAGACAGCAATCAATTGGTCAATGTTTTACTGATATATCTACAATGTCAAAGCAGTTTAGAAGCCACTATCTTACCAGTATATCTATCATCATAATAAAATGAATTCTAAATACCTGTAAGTTTTGCTATTTGCCTTTGGTTTTCTTACCTTAGGGCAATTAGAGCTCCCCCAACCCCTTCACTAACCAGGATGTAGGGACAGCTGCCCCTGAAGCCACAGCTCCTGCCAGCAGGTCTCATCCTGTCTGGCAGCTAGACTTGCAGAGTGCATGCTGGGGGGATGTGGGGTTTGCAGGAGGGGAGTGGGAAGGGGATGGGGGGATGTAGAGGGTTGTGGGAGGGATGTGGGGTGTGCGGGTAGGTGTGGGTGGATCATGAGGTGACTGTGGGGGATGTTCAGGAGGGTTAATTTACCTGCCCCCCACAG
>NW_017728947.1:36910952-36933362 GCF_001723895.1 Crocodylus porosus
GCTTTGCCTCTTGTGAATGTGAATTTTAATCTTCCATGTACATGTATTGCTCTTCAGTTAGACTTACTCAATATCTGTACTTGACTATAATGGAAATCACACAGAATGCGGACACACAAATGCTTGGAGGCCTATCAGAAGGGGAATGTTTCAATAAGGAAATAGCTGGTACATTCTAATGAGGTGAGAGTGATTCAAATACAAAAAACCTGTTCCAACTTTAACCTTGAATGAAGGAGCATTAGGGCCTTGTCACACATTCACTTGCAAGAGTTGCAAATCATTGGGATGCCATCATCAGCTCTCTCTCAATTCAAAGATGATCTCTACCACAGCTCACTGCTGGGTCTTGAGGTGACTTAAGAATCTAATCCTTCAACCACAGACTCATCTACAGAAGATGCAGATATTTCTCCAGGGGAAGTAGGCTGTAGGCCAGGATCTCTCTCTTTTTCCTTCCTCTGCTCTCACTCCCCTGCTTCAAGGAAGAGACACTTTACCTCAAAATTGACATCTACTTGGTTGAGGTTATATGACCATTGGAATCAGTTACCAGCCAGCTACTCCCAAAGTCTTGACATTGAAGGCATACCTCAAGAAAACAGATGCCAATGTTGGGAGTCCTTCACACTGGAGTTGAACTGTTCTTTGTACTCGTTATGGTGGCATATTGGTTGTTGCTTAGTTTAAGATGGAGGGCCATAAGGTGTTTGTTAATGCCCACAGGAAGCTGCATAAGTTGACTGACAAGCTGATTCTTGATGGCAAAGCTGACACCATAATTACGTCTGTTCTGGTCCCGTTTCCCCTTCCAGGAGAAGGTGGATTCTATGCCCTCTTCCCTCAGTTGACCCTCATCCAGTTGTCTTGTCTCATTTAGAGCTGCAATGATGACATTGTATTTCATTAGTTCTCTGGCAACAATGGCAGTTCTTCTTTTTGAAGAACATGGTCTTGGCTTTCCATCAAGGTATGGATGTTCCATGTTGTGAAAATCATTGTTTTATGGTGGTTTTGACTGCAAAGAGAGTGATCCTCCTGGATGTGGTCATCCAGCCAGAAGCAGGTAAGATAAGCCTCGGTTTAGGGCACCTGTTATAGCTCCTTCACCGTGAGGGGTGAGCAGAGGGGATTCTAAATAGGACTGCTCAGTCATGGTAGCAGCTGCTGAATTACACCCATTTTAACCCAGGTGCAATATGTTCATCAGACTACTGCCTCTTGTATGCAGATTTGTGCCTGGATGTTGCCAGACACACTAGTTCTGTCTCCATCACTACTCATCCATTGGACCATGGTTTGTCTGGAATGTCCTCTCAGGCCTGATCACCATGTGTGACCTTGCCAGACATGTGAGACTGGGCAACATAGCTCTGAGCATCATTGGAGCACATAAGCCTCCCCAGCACTACAAGCCCTCAGTCCATTGAGATGTAGTGATTTATTAAACTTAGTATAGGTTAAGAAGACTCTTGCCTCAAAAGGAATGACAGCAAGTAAATGTATGACACACACTCCCTAACAAGTGGTGACATTAATACATCATAACAGTCCAATGATTTACAAATGTTACAAGTGAACATGTGATTAGTCCTTAAGAGGGCATTTAGCATGTTCTAACCTGCTTGCATATGGGGCTGCTTGAGTTTTAACTGCACTTAGTAAGTGCTAAGTTGAACAACAAGAGACACCACCCCTAAACTTGGAGGGAGAATTGCTGTGTTTGAAATGGTCTCAGATCATTCACATATTACAATGTAACAGCTTCTGTCCTGTTGAAATGTTCCCCTTTTGAAAGGGCTTCTTCATACCTTCCTGTGTCCATACCTACAGGCAACACCTTATGTAAACTTTTACAGTGGCTCTTTCTGTAGTGTACTGCACTCACTTCACTAGGTTTTTCTCCTCCAATTTCTCCTTATTTCATGATGTCAGCCTTAGTAATGTTCCCTCTCGCTACCCACAACTTATTTATAAGCATTTTGTGGCAAGGGCGGTGGTGCTTTCTGTGTGACAAGTGCTTAATATCCCTAGAATGTATACATAATTTATATATAAAATAATACTTTCTAATACCTAAAGGTGTGTTGCACATATTGTCTTTACCACTAGTAGCACACAAAAGCAAATAGTGAAGGCTAGTAGCATATGGATGAGTGAGCCACATGCCCTGGGCATTGGCTAAAAGGGAGGCACTAGAATAGAGTAGGTGTATGTCATCCGTTCAACCCTTGCTCCCCCTCCACCTTAACTTTCCAGTTCTAGCCAGGGTAGTGAGCAGAAGTGGTACGGGAGTGTAATGGAGTGAAGAGTATTCTGGGAAATGTAGTTCTGTAGATCAACAGCAAGTGGCAGCAGATGGAGTTCACTACTCTTCAGGGAAGATGTTACCTCATTTTTTTAACCACCAAATTCAGGAGGGGTTTTGTCTGCTTGATTTGTGCCTGCAGCAAAAAAAATGAGGGGACATCTCCTTTCAACAGAAGTGAACTTCAGTGGCTGCTTTTGTGTTGTCTGGTGCTACAAGGAAGTTACAGGAGTAGGAGAAAGAGGGAGAGAAGGGACAGTCCTGGCGGGTCATGCCTGTGGTGAAGGCATAAGAATAGCATTGTAGTTCAGCTAATGTATTATCTGTAGTCATAGGAAGACAGACAAAAATAGCATAATTTTTACTTACTGTGAGCAAAGAATATTCAGTAGTTTTTTTTTGTTCTATTTTTCTTTCCCTTTCCCCCAAACCCATGCCCCCTGCCAATACCAAAGTAAGATTTCATTTCAGAAGCACCTTAATCTCCATTCCTACCAGCTTAGATGTCATGGTTGCCCAGATTGTGCAAAAACTAAGTGTCAGGGAAAACCAGATGACTCGGCTGACAGCCTAAAATGATAACCTGAGGGAAAAGAAACATACCTCAAGTAAGGTGGTGATGTCTGGCTTGGCAGCAGCAGGCTTCCTGGCAGTAGGATAATACAGGCACATATGTTGCAGTGGGAGGATAGGTTACTTTTCATATTTGCTGTCTCAAAATCATCCTATAAATAGATGTCCTGGCAAGAGAATTTGTGTGGTTTTATTTATTTTTTGGGGGGGAGGCAGGGAGGCTCTATTATACTATTGTGTCTGGGACTCTTCTTGTATGAAAGATAAAGCTGGGAGAAGGATCTGAATAGTTTACATACAAATAACTCCTAAATCCTAATAGATGGTGTAAAGAGATGGTGTTGAGTCAAGGAATAAAACTACAAATGGTGGGGGGGGTGTTGTTCATTTATTTTTTTGGCTGATAATTTATATTTAATTCATAATTGGGGCTTGACTCAATGAAGGGGCTGGACTTCATGATCTTCCAAGGTCCCTTTCAGCCCTAATATCTATGAAATAATGTCTATGAAATATCTAAGACCAGAAGAAAAAAAGTGGGTGATTGGGAGGGTTTATTAAAGTCAGGGAGTAGCACTACTCCTGGGAGTTCAGAAATTCTTATTAGTGGTGTTGGAAAGTGAATTTTACCTCTTAAAGTTACTGATATTTTTTATTTCCATTTATACACACTTTGATATAACCTCCTTACTTTCATTTTACTGTTTACATGTAAATAGACTACAGCTCTCTCAGGTATCAATCAAGGAATCTTGGAATTTGATGTAGTTTTATTTTTACAGAAACTAGTCTAAATCCATCTAAGCCCAGGCGGATTACATTTGTAAACCTAACTAAGCTAAGCTACTATGGTTTTGTTTTCTTCTATCACAGAGGGGGAGCATTCACAAAAGCAGTTAATGCAGAGCAGCTGATACACAGTAAATCCCTGGCTCATGGTAATTTGTTCATGTGTCCATGTGTTTGGTGTTTAAACAACCTTACAAGTTGTTACCATTCTTTCATTGTTTTGTTTTTAAGTGCACAGGATCTCTAGCATTTACTTCTGACAAATAAGCCTGGAATGTCCTCCTTATTCCAAAATACATGTGTGGTTCAAGCATGAATTGCTGCTGCCTCTCTTTTACCATCACTAAATTCTCAAAAATATAAACAAACTTTAGGGCATGTGGAGACATTACATTTAAATTGACTTAACCAGGTTTAGGTTACACCTGTATCTAATTGTACAGGTGTGCAGAGGGCTTAAATCTCCCGCAAAAGCATGCCCAATCTAAGCTAGTGCACCTGAGTAGGTGCATTAACTTAGATCAAGATCAGGTTAATTCATTCTAAGAAAGGGGTAACTCAATCTCATGACACTTGTATGCATTCACAGTGCAGACCTGGCGCTGGGAAGCCTAGCCACTCACTGCAATGATATTCCCACCCCGCAACCCTGACTGCACTATTTCCTCTGCCCCCACATCCAATAGGGTACCCTTCCTCACAGACCCACTAACTAAGGCTGTGCAAAGCTTTGGTTACTGATTCAATTCAGCATAGATTCAACCCTATTTGATGGCCGAGTCTCCAAATCTGAATCGAATCAGGAGACCCTTTAATCTCTCTGAATTGAATCAGAACCCCTCCAAATTGATTTGAAGAGATTCAGAAAGATTCAATGATTCGGACATAGACACAGCTTTAAAAGTTTTTTCTTCATACAACAAGGTACCAGGTGGCTCATGAATGCTGAGATGCTGGGGCAGATGGAGTGCAGGGTGGGGGGTCCCCAGTGCACTTGGCAGCAGACCCAGAAGTAGACCAGAAGCACTTCTGGCCCACTTCCGGGTCTGCCAGGGTGCACATGGGGGGGACCCCCCTCCGGCTTGGTGACTTGTGCCTCCTTGGTCTGGTGGGGGCAGGGCACCCAGGTTCCCCCAATGGCCTATTGCCAAGCCAGGAGGGTGCAGGGGGAAGGTCTCCCGCATGCTCGGTGGCAGACCTGGTTTGCCGCTGAGTATGCAGGGGATGTAGGAAAAAACATTTGGTATGTAGAAAAAACATTTTAAAGCTGTGTTGGTGGCTGAATCATTGATTCCCCAAATCAGCATTGAATCTTCAGATTTGGTTTTGGCTGAATGGATTCAGGACAGTGATCCAAATCAATGAATTGAATCACTGTTCCCAATTCAGGCTAAATCTGAATCAAATATAGTCCATTTCACACACCCCTCCTACCAACCCCCCGATCTCTCCAACCCACCTTGTCCATCCATTGCCTCTCTTTTGATCTTGCCTGCCCCTCTTCCACCCTGAGTTAATTACACTGGTTTCCCCATAAAGCTCGCAAAAGCAGGTGAATGGCTGCACATGCTCCTTCCAGTCTACATTTACACATCTTAAAATAAGCCAGATAAACATAGAGTTGGGGTGCATCTACATGAGATTCTTCTGTGCAGTGGTTACTGCCCTTTTATTTAGTACTTGTATAATCAAATACTAAATAAATTTGCAATAACCAGTGCAGTAGCACCAGTGATTTCCTTTCAAATACCACTACTGCACAGTAGGCCTGTGCGAAGCAGCTAGTATTCGCTTTGGTTTTGGATTAAGCCGACATGGGGGACAATGATTTGATTTGGAGATTTGAATCACTGTCCTGAATTGATTCAGCCAAATCCGATTCAGAGATTCAGCTGCTGCTGAAGCAGCCAGATCTCCAAATCACACAGGCCCCATCCCCTGCCCATACTCCCAGCCCCGGAAATGGCTGCTCCACCCACCCCAGCTCCTGGCATTTTGAAAAAAATAAAAGCCTCGACTCATGGGCTCCTGCCTGGGTGGGGAGAGATCCCCACTGCCCTCCTCTGTCCCATGCTGCATGGGGGGGATCTGTCACGAGCCCCCCAGCCCCCCACTGTACCAGCCACCCCCATGGCTGCCCTGCCTGTCCCAGCTCCCGGCCCTTTAAGAAAAAGAAAAACAACGCCCCCACATTCACCAGTTTCTGCCTGTTGGGGTGATTCCTGCTGCCCCCCATTGCCCTATGCTGCATGGGGGGCTCTGCACAAACCCCCCAGAAGCCACGAGGCCACTGCAGCAGCCAGTGAGCCTGGGGTAGTTTTTTTCCTAAAGGGCCAGAGCTGGGGCAGGTGGGAATGGGAGGTTTGTGGCAGAGCCCCCCATGCAGCATGGGGCAGTGGCAGGCAGCAGGGATCGTCTCCCCACCCAGCAGCAGCCGGTGAGTAGGGGCTGTTTTCAAAGCACCAGGAGCTCAGGCTGGGTGGGGCAGCCATAGGGGGGTGGATTAGCAGGCAGGGGTGGAGGGAATTAACAGGGGGTGGGGAGCAAGCAAGGGGAGGGACCTGGCAGGGGTCCCCCCGTGGTCCCCTCGCCCCTCCTCCAGCCCCCTCTCCTCCACCCCCTACTTACCAGCTTGGAGTCTGGGTCCCACCTCCCTGCTGCAGCGGGTGGGGACTGGCTGAATCACTGAAGCTCTCCAAATCTTTTCCAAATCAATTCAGAGACCTTTGAATCAATTCAGACCTTTTAATTGATGCCCTGATTCGATTCAGATTCGGAAATTCTGCCACTGAATCAGGCCAAATCTTTTCCAAACTGAATCAGCACCCAAAGCTTCACACAGCTCTACTGCACAGCAGTTTAATACTACTGCACAGCAGCATATTAGCACTGTTGGTGCTGTGACGCACTACTGCACAAAATTATTCAGCTTTAGTGAAGTTAGCATCTCATGTAAATGCACTCTGGATGTGGCAAATGACTGTACACACCCTTTAATGCACTCCTATTGCTTAATAAACTCTATTTGGTTGTAAATCAGCCCTATGCAGGCATTGTCATAAATCCTCAATATCACACATTTTGCAGGGTATGTAGGTCTCCTGCTCCTTTGCTCAAGGATTAAATTTCACCATTCAGATGCCAAGCATAGTCAAGATTAAAAATGTATAAATGCAGATGACCTCCAACAAGCCCAGAACTACAAAAGATGACAGCAATATCTTATCTTAAACGGGAAAAAATGAAATAGGCATAATCTATTATATTATTTATAACCTATATACATAATGCTGACCCATCTTGGTGTTTGTTTTTTTTCATTGTTGCTTGGATGGTTTTGCTTCCAAGATTAGCATGCTCTAATTCAACAGCAGAAATATCCTTTAGACAAAGCAGCATGATAAAGCAAAGCAATGTCCTTCAAAGAGTCTTGATAGACTTCACAAAGTGGTTGTCCCAAATATAAAAACATCTTGAACATGCTTCCCTCTGCTTCCCTTCTCTCGGCAGATTTTTCTCCTAGATTAGTTTTGATACATTATTTATATGAGTTGTTCTAAGTCTTTGTACATATAAGACAGTCTGATAAGGCTTTCAGGGAAGCCTTTGGAGACTGGAGCTCTTAAGAGTTTTGACAGTGATAGGATGCCCCAGGGCCCATACACTTATAACATAATAAAAGGCCTGCTACTGAAATCTGTATGACAAATCCATATTTATCTCTTCATTAAAGGGAAAGGAAATACTGATCCTCCTCCCTCCCCCCTACTCCCTACCTGGGAGTCAGAAATCAAAATCTTGAATGGTTTGGCCTCCTTTTGCTGTCAGGGGATCTGAAAGACACAAACAGATTTTTTTTTCTTTAAAGTGGTTTTACAAATGAAACGCTGAGCATCAGGAAAAATAAATTCGCTCAGAAAGTCTCCCTGTGGGGATGAACTGTGAGTTGGATGCTAGTTAGTATGTGGTGTTTATTATAGACAACTTCAAATGAAACTAGGGTTCAGAGATAGCTACAGTTCGGAGAGAAGAGACACAGAGAGAGAGGTAGGCTTTTAAACCCTCGAAATCCATGAAGGGCAGTCAGTAGGCATGGCTATTCCTTTGGGAGATAAATAAAATAGATTTAGCCATGATAGAAAACTAAGCATGATACAAATTACAAGGAATGTTGTTGCCAGTTATGGTTGGAGGGAAAGAGCAAGGAAACTGCATCAGCCTAGTCAGTGTCAAGAGAGCTGGGAAATGACTCACTCCTACATTAGACAAGGTGGAGTATCAGGGAAAAATAAATTAAGAACAACTCAAGAGCAAACACAATGCCTTATGTATAAGAAGGAGTTTTTATATGTATCAGACAAAAAAAAAGTGGTTGATTCTTACCTGGAAAAAACAACAAACCTATATTAAATTATGTGTACTAAATGCACATGTGAGAGCACATTTTTGAAAATCTGATGCTTTTTTACTCAGGAATTTACATTATTATGAGCTTTGGAAAACTGGATAACACAAGTAGTCCTCTACCCCATCTTTTCAAAACAAACTCATGATAAAAGCACTCCTTTCAGATTAAAACTAAACACCTATGCATTACATTTTCATCCTACTAAACACTAACATCAGAACAGCCAAAGGGTTATCTACCTCAAAGAGAAAATAGTTGAGAAGACATCAGGTGTGTATACTGAACGTTGAAAAAACAAACAAACAAGAATAGTTTAATTTTAGCTTTGGAAGAAATGCAAGTTACGCATATGTGCCTACTTATGCTCATATACATTTACAGTTCTTCTAAATCTTTCCCAACTCAACATTTCTATTTAACGTTTCCTTTCTTCAGAACCATTTACTGAAGCAGATTTCCTTTAAATACAAACTGAAAACTGGGGTTTCCTCCAGAGACCATCTTAGGCAACAGGAATTGCAGCAAAATACTATAAACTACTATTTTTAGGCAAGTCCAAGCCCTATATAAATGACATGTTTATGCCCATGTCATTGGCATTATATTAAAAGCAAACAAACAAACAAACAAACAGATAACCTTTCCTTGGACCAGTGGATAATCACCTCTGAAAGAATAATGGAAATAATTCCACCAGTGTAAATTGAATTAATCTGTATTTTATTTGTTGGTGTCCATCCCAGGGTAGCTAAAGGTAACTGGAGAATGTCCTTATCTTGCCAGTAGTAAGGAAAAGTAATTCACTGAGTAGAGACTTTAAAGAGTTTTTTTTCAGCCAGAGCTGCAGTTTGTCAAAATATTTTAAAGTGTTTTATTTTTCCGTGTAGAATTTGGAATTTTGAAGAAACCTCTCCAAATAGAAAATATCATGAAACTTCAATCAGCTGTAGTGTTAACAATAACATTCAGTGAAAAAAACCTGTGTACTGAGGCCCTTTGAGATTGGGTGCAATTGGCAGGCACCTAAAGTTATAGGGAAGTAGATTCTTGCAGGTAGTTTGAGAGAAGAATATGGGAAACTACAAGACAGAGATGTTAATTCTAGATCTAAATATCTGTTTGCTTCAGCCACGCCAATGACTGTAATCGGCAGTCCATTCCAAGAACAAGGTGGGATTTAAAGAAAAGTAAGTATTGTAGTGCATTGGGTGGCACAGATTCTCAAGTTCATGTGGGAATGATTGCCTAGGCTGTGAAAGTGCAGAGAAAGACCTGGGGGTTGGAGTGGACTATAACTTGAATATGAGCTTACAGTGCACACTAGGAGCAAAAAAAGCCAAAAGTATGCTGGGTTGTGTTGGCAGGAGTGTTTCTGGCAGATCAAGAGAAGTGAGTCTTCAGCTCTAGTCAACACATGGTGAGAACTCACCTCAAGTATTGTCTCCAGTTTTGGGCTGCATACTTCAAGAAGGATGTGGACAGATTGGAAAGTGTTCAGTGGAGGAACACAACAATTATTAAATGAGTGGGAACCACAATTTATGAGAAAAGGCTGAAAGACCTGGGACAACTTAGTCTCTCAGAAGAGGGGAGATTTGATAACAGTCTTCAAATACTTAAAGATGGACTATAAAGAGGATGAAGATGAGCTTTTCTCTGTGGTCATATGGTACAGGATGAGGCAAAATAGCCTCAAGCTGTAGCAGAAGAAATTTTAGGTTGGAGATTAGGAGGAACTTTCCGATTATGAGGTTGGTCAAGCCTTGGAACAGGCTACCTAAAGAAGCTGTGTAACACCTAAACCTGGAAATTTCAAGAGTAAGGTGCTCTAGTCGGGGATTATCTTGCCTTGATCATAGGGCTAGACTAGATGACACTGTGAGGTCCTTTCCAGCCCTTATTTCCTATGCTCCTCTTAAAACACCCCAAAACTACTCTTTTATCTTAGATGCATACATAAATTCTTATGTATAGTCAACTTCTCTACATGCAGTTGTAAAGTAAACTTCTGTAAAAAAAAAATGCATTCTTACCCATTGCATTCAAGTCTTGGAACACTTGAACATTTTTGTATTAAACAAATTGAATGAAAACTAGATTGGATTTTGGGGGGTTATTACTACAATTGTGTGTGTTAAAAAACAATTGCCAGGAAGTCATTTTATGTTACATATTCTTTTACCAGGCCCAACTTCATCACACTGTTACTTTGATTATTTCATGAAGGTAATGTAATTCCCAAGCATCGCTGGTTAAATCCATAGGCCAACCAGTGTGTTTCAGCAATAGATTCTTACTAACCTGTTTAATCTCATAAAGTATAGTATATGCTAACTACTTGTCTGTATCACTGTAACATATAAAGTTCTACTTTATTCCACACAATGAAATCCTGACAGTCAAGAGAAGAGCTTTCCCAGGTTTTATTTGCCATTTCAAACATAGTGGTGGCACACAATACACAGCTCTAGACAAGGTGAATATTCAACTATAGCAAATATCTTTATGACACATGAAATAAGTAGGAATTTAAAATCTTTACTTCAAATGGATCAGATGTTATCTTATTCCCCCCTTTCTTCAATCACAGCACAGCAGCATCAACCTGCTTTTTCTAATATGTTCCACAAACTACACAATGTTCTCAAAGTGGTGAAAACAAAATATGTACTGACCTCCAATTACTGTTTTGCTGGGAACAAAAAGCCAATGTAAATACGTTTTCACCTCAATGAAGTTTCTGGCCTTCAGTTTTGTTTATTGGGAGGCATTGAACTGAAGCTCCTAGAGCTTTGTCTGAAAAATGTGAGAATGAGACAGAAGGAGTGAAGTAGCCAGGAACAAGAAAGAGAGTCAGTCAGGACTTTTATAGTGTTTTCAATAATACATTCTCTTTAGTACTTCAAATTCCCTGCTTTGCTCACTCATCTTTCTGTCTCCCACATCTCCAATGGGATACAGGCTAGCAATAGATGAGGGATTGGTGGGTAGGGGAGAAATGATAAAAATGGTAAACAGGCCAGTTCATAGATGAGAGAAGTGCTTTGTCCATAAATAACTTTCTCTGTGGTATCTGAGTGCATAGGCACTGTAAATCTAAATCCATTTCTTTTCTGAGGTGCTTTAAATATCCTGTCCTATGTGTGTGCATGTGCACATGAACATCTAAAATATGAGAGATAATTAAGAGAAAATATCTCAGATTATTCTAAGCCAAGACCAAAAGTCATTTAGCTCTATATATATAGCAAGGCTCCCTGGGGAAATGTACTGCTAAGGGGCAGATGGTACTTGTTCAGTAATACTAAGCCTTAGGCATCAGAGTAAATTCCTGTACACATCTACATGTGCAATTAATGCTCCTTAAGGTTACTGTGCATTAAAATAAGGTGCAGTAATCTGCACCCTGAACACATGTACATATCCACACACATTGGGAGTAAATTTGCTCCAAATGAGAGCAGTTGAGTCTAGGGCTGCTTCTGCCCTACCTGCCCTGTTCTT
The DNA here is from genome assembly GCF_001723895.1 of Crocodylus porosus. Classification (NCBI taxonomy): domain Eukaryota; kingdom Metazoa; phylum Chordata; order Crocodylia; family Crocodylidae; genus Crocodylus; species Crocodylus porosus. The sequence goes on from NW_017728947.1 coordinate 36,922,535, forward strand.
CTTCCTTGCAGCATCTAGGGGGAGCTCCAAGCTCTCCCAGTTCCAGACCCAGGCTAGCAGGGGTTACGGGAGTCAGGCCTGGGTTCTGGGGAGTGAGGGAGAGACGTCCCAGAGTAGGGGACAGCTCCCAGCTATGTGGAGCTTGGGATCACAGCCTGGCTTGGTGTCACTGAATGGGGCAACGCCCCATGGCTGAGCAGCAGTAGTACTCTGAGCTATCCCTTTGGTTTGCTTCCTGAGGGGATGGGGGAGCATTCTGACCCACAGTGCTGGGCCAGGGATAGAAAGCTTCCCTGTCCCTTCAGCCCTGCTGATGCTCATGCAGCATATGCCCCACTAACTCCCTCTCTCACCTGTGCCTGGGGTGAGCTGAGCAGTGCCAGGACCAAAGGAAGTGACAGGGGTAGGAAGCAGCACCAGAACTAGTGGGGAATAGGAGGATGCAGTTTAAGCAGCACTGAGACCAGGGGGAGATGTGGGCAGCAGAAAGGCTAAGGGGATGAGAAAGCTCTCTGATCCCAGCCCAGTGCTATGGGGACAGAGAGTTCCCCCATCCCAGCACTGCTCAGGTCCTAGCTCCTGGGGGGAGCTGGAAGCTGAGCAGCACCAGGATTGGGGACAGAGAGTGCCTCCATACCCTCAGCAAGCAAAGCAAGGGAGAACTCAGGGTGCTGCTGCTGCTCAGCCATGGGTATCTCTAAACTGGGCTGCAATCCCAAACTCTGCACCAGAGCTGTGGACAAATCCCATCCCCCTCCTGTCCATGCCTGGTGGCCCCCTGCTGCCTAGGCTGATTGGGAGTAAATTGCTTCTGGTCAGCATCTACATGTGTGCTACTTTGCAGCAGCTAATGGGCAGTTAATCTAGTACCTATATTTTTGTGGTACTAGCAAACCGTGTTTTAGCCTAATTTACTGTGCAGTAAATCCTGTCTATGTGTAGATGGTGACATTTTACTGCAAATTTGGTTAGGCTAATGTGCAATAAAGCATCTCATGTAGACGTGCCCTCTGTCAACATCTTTAGATGTATAAAGTTTCACTCCATTTTTCAGAATATTTTGGATGTACATTATTGCATCCTTTTTCCATTATAGCCTGAAGTCTTCATGCTGCCCCTGTAGAAACTAAAATAATTTTATAGTAAGGGCTCATTTTATAACTAGTATTTCTTACTTTCCTAGGTTTATTTTGCTCATTGCCAGGAATTTTCTTGATCCCTAACTGAATCTCTTTTCTATTCTGTATTTATTTCCATGTGGAGTTTTATACAAATCTTTTTTTCTGTCTGCTATTTAGCTCTGCTGTGCTTGCTTCTCTCCCAGAGACCCAAGAAAGGGTACTGTGATACTAAAAAGCTTGTCTAAATCTTTGGTCCAATAAAAGATACCGCCCACAAATTTTTGCCTCTCACATATTTCCTAAACCATCACAGCTACAGCATCACTTCAACACTTAACTTAAAAAGCTAAATCATCTGGTCCAATCCTCCTCAGATCACTATTGCTTCTAATGTGTGGCACACAGGTCTTAGTATAGAAGCTTTTTCAAATATTTACTTTTCAGGATCACAGTTTGATTGACATACATTTAAAAGAGGGGGGGGGCAGCGATACTGCTGTAAAGTTAATAAGACACTTTCTGCTATAAACTCTGAGTATAGCCTGTAGGGTAGGGGAAAGGGTTGGGTAAATTATAGAGGAATGATTTGGTTTATGATCACTTACAGAAAAAAGATACATGGGAGTGACACGCATTTCTGATTACGTATTAAAAATAAAATGTGTATTCTTCTGCAAAAGAAGAATATTTTTTTTACTGCCAGTGATGGGCAATTTGGAGTTTTCACCATTCAATCAGCACACTTAAGCCAGACCATGTGGGTATTCAAAGAGCACACCAAACCTACACTGACAAGACTGCGGCTCTCAGAATGCACTCCTAGACTTTTCCTTTTTATGGCAGGAAAAAAAGAGGAATAGTAGTAGGAGAAGGTTTTGATATCCACCTTTTATACAATGTCCTATTAGTTAGATGAAGCACTGAGGAAGTGGGTTACCACTAAGATATTATACAGAACATCATCTTCTCTTAATCCAGCTCTGCTTTAAAAGAGGGCATAGGAACATTAGACTGAAAAGGCTTCCTAGGTCATTGATTTCAGTTTCTTGCTGAATATTTCTTCCACATAATATTCCTTTCATTAACTTATTAAACTCCATCTTAAGGCAGTTATTCTTCCGGCCTCACTACTCTGATTAGAAGAATGTTCCAAAACCTCAAGTTTTACTTATTTAAGAACCTCCAGAATTAATTTATTACTGGCTACTTATTGTCCATTTGCTACTATGGTGATATTGTCATTTTAGCTTAGTTACTTAACTCTTCTCCCATCCTGGCATTTACTCCTGTTTACCCTACCACCCTGATATATTAATAGACAGCAATTGTGTACCTTTTCAGCTTTCATTATGCTAGATTAATGAAGCCAAGTTTTTCTAGCGACTTCTTTTATAATTTGTTATTTTCTTGACCACAGTAACAACTTTTCTTTGCATGTGTTCTACTTTGTGTTCATCTTTCTTGGATATGGGTAATCAAACGCTTCAATTAATTTCGATTTGGTGCAGAACCAGAAGTTTCTATTGCTAGTCCTCAATACGTGAACTTTGCATATTCTGCATTGAAAGAGAAAACAAGTTCCATTTCATTCTTTGAAAAGAATGGACTGCAAGAGGGCTAGAATGCATGCACGTAGTCCTGAGTCAAATGTCTGAATACCTGAGAGATGGAAGATTTTAGATATGTCCTATCCTCGTAGATAGCTGTGGCAGCTCTCTAATCAATTTGAGGGCTATTTTGGATCACATTCTGAAGCACCTCTTTTGTGCATAGCATATGAGTCCCAGGTGCCTAACAGAGTTCTGGATTCTCCCCTAGGGGAGGGGGAGGAGGTGCCACTAGAAAGGTAGGCATTGCAGCACTGTTAGCTTGTAAACACCTACATCGTTCTTTGGATCTAGCCCTTAATTTCTTTCTGACTTATTTTCCCAAACTGTGAAGGGTCCTAATGCACAGAGATGTCTTGAGTCTTAAGAAAATAATGATGTATAATGTGATGAGATTTTCAGAAGATGCACATAATAACTGTTAATGTTCTACCACTCAACTTTACCAATCTTTGTATTAATTCCATTAAGAAAAGTACAAGTCTGAGACAGTTGCACAAAATGAGGAACACAGTACTGATTAGAAGAGATAGAAGGTGAAAATACTGTAGGATAATTGCATAATTTTTTCAAAAGTAGAAATGTGACTAAAGTTATGCTGTATTTTTGGGGTTATGCACATACAGCAATGACCAATGAGATCTGCCTAGGCTTCTGTAATATGGAAGTAATTTGGAGTTCAAACTGACAAACACATTAGGGCTGTAATCAGGTATAGTTAAAAGATATGTACATATTTCCAGCACTAAAAATTCTGCTGTTATGGTTTCTACACTATATGAAAGAACAAACAAAACAGCTATTGTCCAACAGCGGTGGAAATCAGCTAACTTTCTACCCTATACCAGGTCATACCAGGAATACTCTTTGGCATACATTAAGGAACCTACTAGGCTCTTATCTGTACATATCCTTGTCTGTCATACAAGCTAAGCAGACAAATAACCACACTATCTAACTCTGTAATCTAAACAACATGCTCCTAGCATTTCTAGTACCCCTTAAATGTATAGAACACCTGGGGAAAATGCCAGTTCCATGATAAAGAAAAAAAATAGTGGTCTGTAAGGAATATTACTAAAAGACTGAGATGTAACTGAGGAAAAAGAAGAAATTATGTTGTCTTTATGAAGTGGGGCGGCGGTAGTGTGGGACTGCCTAAAGGTATGATTCCTTTAAGATACAGTATTTTAGGATGGATAAAGAGAATCCAAATGAGAATAAGGAGTGGGGGTGGAATTAGATGCTAACAGGTGACTTCATCTCAAGCAATAAAAGCCTGGCTCTGAGCCCCCTCCCTAATCCTGCTCCCTGCAACTTTATTTTGAGAAGGACTAAAAAATGATAGATGGGTATGTAAGGAAAAATAAAGTTAATTGTGTATTTCATTAAGTCATGGTATAATCTGGAGATCTGGGAACATCTAACAAAAATGCAGCAAATCCTGAAGAAGGAGGTTTTAGTTACTAAAGATGTAAGTATTAACTCAGGATAAAGGAAAGGAATGGTTTTGGATGGGGGAGGGGTGGACAGCAGGAATAAAAGGAGTCGCTGTGAGGTTTGAGATTAACAATGGAAATAAATTGGAAGAGCATGTGCTAGAGTTTAAAACACAGCTCAGAAGTGAACCTAATAAATACCTGAGCCCAGGGATAAAGATAGTGAATTTGATTTTGAGTTATGGAAATGGCAACCTAGACTTTTAGGTTTCTCATGGCTGAGTACCCAGGGGTAGGGTCTCCCTTTTCCTACACCCTGAGAACAGGGTGGCAACCTTTTTGCTGAAGCCATTCTTGGTCTCCCAGTCCTGCCTTGCATATGTCCACCGTGGCACTGCTGAGCCCAGAGCTGGAAACTGGCAGGTGTGGTAGAATGGCAAAGCACACAGGGGACCCAGGTCCCCTGGGGCTGGGCTCAGGCCTTCCCCTAGGCTGGGGAAAGGCTGGCCCATAGCAGAGGCTAGGCCAGACACTGCATTCACTCAGAACCAGTTTTCTGTAAGGAATCTGGGGTGCTGTAGGGGTGTGCACACTGGGGGTCAGAGAGTCACCTGCACTGAGGACATCACCTTGACACCTCTGCCCACCCATAGTCTTGGGTACCATTTTTGGGCCTGTCTTTCAACCCAGTCTAGAAACCAAGCCCCACCCCCAACAGAGCATGAACATCCAGTTCTTGGACCCTGTGTGCCTTGGTCAGGCTTCCAGACACAGACTACCAATTGATGGACTGTCTGAGTAAAAAATGAACTAGTGACAACCTTACTTGGGAAGAAATGCATTTATTTAATAGATTTCATAGACATTAGGGCTGGAGGAGACCTTGTGAAATCATTGGGTCCAGCCCCTTGCCCAAAGGAAGTCAGCTAACCCCAGCAAGATAATCATCCAAACACTTCCTGAACGTGTCCAGAGTAGGTGTTTGCACCACTTTGTGGGGAGTCTATTCCAGAATCTGGAGACTTGCACGCGTAAGGAGTTTTTCCTTATGTCCAATCTAAAATGGTCTTAAAGCAGTTTGTGACTATTGGATCTAGTCTTCCTTGGGGGTGCCCTGGTGAACAGATGTTCTCCCAGATCCTTATATACTTATAGGCTGCCACCAAGTCCCCGCTGAGCCTTTGCTTCTCCAGGTGGAAGAGTCACAAGTCACTCAGCCTCTCCTCATAAGGCCTGTTCTCTTGACCTCTAATCATAGTGTGGCTCTCCTCTGGACTCTCTCAAGCTTCTCCACATCCTTCTAAAAGTGTGGAGCACAGAATTGGATGCAATACTCCAGCCTCAGCCTTACCAAGGCCGAGTAAAGCGGAATGATGACTTCTTGGGTTTAGGTTCAGATTCATTAGTATATGGAAGCCAGAGTTTTATTTGCTTTGCCAGCTACAGCATCACATTGGTGACTCATATTCATTTTGTGGTCAGTCATGACCCCCAAGTCTCTTTTGGTCACGGTGCTAGTGAGTGAAGCACTGCCAAGCCTGTAAGTATGATGTGGGTTCTTTCTCCCAAGGTGGAGCACCTTGCATTGAGCCTTTTATATAATGGAAAGGAAAGATAGGCTATAGCCAAGGAAGACTAGAGGCTGAATCCTGGTAAAGGGATGAAGATAAGATAAAAAGTAGACCCCTACTAAAGCCTTACTGGAAAGTTTCATTTTTTGTATGTATGTTTAGACTTTACTTACTGTACAAAAGTTGATTTATGTAACTGACTTAAATCAAGGAGCTAATCCAGCAACAAAACTATGGAAGTTGAAATAATCATCACAGATGGAGGCAAAAACAGGTAGGGTTATAACAGTTATGTGAGGAAATGTCACTTTCACATCTGTGTGAACTACTTCCAGGCTAGGGACAAAAGTTATGCAGAACTTCTGTGATAATTGGTTTGGACCTGTAACAGAACATACATTCAGTGCACATAAACCAATTTCAAAACGGTCAAAACTGGTTTAAGATATACCTGGTTGAATTTAGTAGCAGACTTAACTGATGTGGGTCAAACCAGTTTATGGAACTTCTGTCCCAGACCCCTTCCTGGTTTAAGTTAACTCAAAGTTCCCCAGCATGCTTTGCATCTCTGAGATGGACTGTATTGTCTGCTGCAGAGAGCAGGGCTGACCCTGCCTCTCTACTTCCTAGCCAGAACAAGGGTAGACACATGGCCAGATGCCAGCCAGCATGGCCCTGTAAGGTGAAGGGGCATGGAGGCAGTTTCTTCCCCCTCCATTCCCTCTGGGGGACTGCAGCTGGGCTCTGCTTGGCTAGAAAGAAGCAGTCCCTGTCAGTGTGACCCCCCCAGGCTGGGGCTGAGACTGCATGGCTAAATCAGGCTGTCCTGCAGGCACTGCTGAGGGTAGGCATAGTGGGGCCAGCCTGGGATGGGCCACAGGGGCAGGAGGAGCTGTGTCCCTGGTTTTCACCCTGTGCCCAGGCTGGGCTGGGCTGTTATGGAGCTTCACTCAGCTGTGAAGTGTACTGCCTCCACAGCCACACTCAGCCTGGACTGGCCTCTCTGTACCTGCCCCCCCCAGCACCCACAGCAAGCTCAGGGACTGGGTATACAGCAGGAATGCAGTAGAAGGCACCAGGGAAGTCACATGAGTCATAGGTACGCACAGACTGAAGCCAGTTAGCTGTGCAGCAGGGGCCAGCTGCTGAAAGTGCTCCTAAAAAACAGCTCTAAAACAGCTCCTTAAACCAGAACCAATCAGCAGGGTGAGGCTCAGCTGGCCCTGTTTAGGGGGTTGATGTTGCTGACTTAGTTGCCAAGCAAAGACCTTACAGACCCAAACTGCTCAGGGTCAGCCGTCTCCCTGCAGCACAATGTAGAGCAATGTAGAGATTATAAAGGGGGCTTGTCCTTGCTTGGCTGGAGCAGCAGAGTCCAGCCTGAGTGACATATTGTCTCCTGGTGAGGGGAGATAAGGGTGGGACTGAAGTATGCTGGAATGCTGGAGAACTTTGCTGCAGCTTCTCTCAGAAGGTCACATGTACGTAAATTTATGCTTCTAGAAGAAACTCTCCTGAAAGTGATTTAACGCTGGTTGTTTCTAGGTTCTTTTTCTTCTGAAGTGACCATTTTTGCTTTGGAAGAAAACTCCTGAACATCTGTACGTTTGCTGTTTCTACTGGGAGAGCAGTGACTCTCCTAGGAGAAACTGAATGCCTGTACAGGGCCTCTGACTACTTTCTTGTGGTGTCCATCCAGATTTAATGGAAATATACTTTGCACTCCTGTAATGCTTTCAATTAAAGTTGTATCAGGATCTTTCCTACAGTCATTTAAGTTTATTAGCACCCTTCTGAAGTTACAATTATTATTTTCCTATAGTGGATAGGTTAAATGAGTCATAAAGAAGAGATGGCACTGGAAGAGAGCATCTTAAGATGTCACCAGAAGACAGCAGTGAAGATAGGACTAAAATGTAGGATTTTTGACATGCAGACCTATAAGCTCTTGACTCTCAGACCTAAGTAGTAAACCAAACTAAAAATGAAGGTCCTTTTAATTTTCCTCTCTCCAGCATGATGGGATATCATCTGAAGATATATACAGGCACAACATAGTGACTAAAATGAAACAGATTACAAAGGACTCATATTCTACCAGTGAAGCTATGTAAACTAGATACAAAACCCAAACATTATTAGAAAAATAGAGCTGGGGGTGATTGCAGGAGATCATACACATCAGACCCCACACTGTAGCAGAATTCAGTAAACCTAGATCAGGAACATTAAACATACAGCCCATGGGCTGAATCGGGCCTGAAGAGCTGGGACATCCCTGCACCTTTGATGGGGACATTCCTGTGGCCAAGCATTTGGCCATGATCCACAGTGCTAAAGCGCCAGCAGCATCAGGGAAGAAGTCTGGTATGGTTGATACAACTAATCCTCCAGTGCTGCTGCTTTTACTGGTGTGGCTGCCAAGCACTCAGGCCACAACACCATTCTAGAGTCCAAAGCATCCCTTGGTAACCCATCCCTGTGTTTCACTAGAATAGAAAGAAGGGCAGAGTAGTACCTTATAGACTAACTCAGAGAGGAGTTAGCTTTGATAAACTGTTTTATGAAAGATTATGCCTCTGTGAATTAGATGGGGTACCACTCTGCCATGCCTTCTTCTTTAGACTAGCATGGTTAACAATCTCTCTTTTCACATAATTGTTAGTGAGAAGTATTTCCTATTTTGTATAGGAAATTAAGCTGCTTTCTTGTCCTTACCTCATCATCAGCCATGAAGAACCATTGAGAACTGTTCCCTTCATAATTTCTTCTGTATTGGAAGACACCATCATGCTCCCAATCATGCTTTTCTTTTTACACTATAAAAACACTCTTCCTTTGATTTTTTCCTCTTAGATCATGTGCTCAAAACTATTTATAATTCTTGTATTTAGTTTGATCCATTAAAATACCCAAACATTTCTCTCCTTTGTAGATGCCTCATCTATTATTCCCTATTTTGTATTTGTGCCTCTGATTTTCCTTCCCTGAGTACAGCGATTTGCATCTTAACTGAGTTTCATCTTGTTGACTTTTTTTTGGATCATCTCTCCAATATGTTATGGTCATTTGGAATTCTAATCCTGTTCCATATGTGCTGTTCCACTAAAATCGATATCATCTGCAAATGTTATAGGTACTCCTTATTTCATCATCAAAGCCATTATTAACATTATTGAATAGCACTGGGTCCAGGACAAAACTTTGGGAAACTGCAATTGAAGCACTTTTCCATTTTGGTAGTGAAACACTAAAACCACTCTCAGAGAATAATTTTGAAATCAGTTGTGCAATTATACCTAGACCGTATTTCTTTAGCTTATGACAATGCTATGCAAAAGATATAATCAAGACAGATCATATCTACTACGTCCCCTTTATGTATTAGTTTAGTTTTCCTGCTAAAGATGGACTTTAGATTCTTTTGATATAATCTATTTACAATGACAAAGTCATGTTGGTATTTTTAAAATCATCTAGGATTTTAAAAATAAGTTGTTTAATAATTCGTTTCAGAACCTTTTCAGCTTGAAGTTAAGTAAATATCCAGATTCTCTTGTTCATAATGGATACTATCTTGCCTTTCTTTAGTCCTTAAGATTCTTAAATATATTTATCAATAACTCAGAGATAATTTTAGTCAGCTTCTTAAACACTGTACTCAGAAATGCTGAAGAAACAGGCTACAGTGTTTTTCTTGTGTGTTCTGGCCTATACTCCTATATTTCCTTTTAAATTAGTTTATTTAAGTAACTAGTCATAATTAACCTTATTCATGTGTACAGACTAATGCAAAAATGGTAGTGAATACTTCAGCCTTCTTTCTGTCATCCACAGTTTTGTCTCCTTACATGTTTGATAGTAGACCTATACATCCATTTGTTTTCCTCTTATTTCTAAAATATTTATACAACTTTTCTCATGTTGCCTCCTTGCCTCCTGCTGTTTGAAAATAATTCAAAGCCTTAGCAGCTGCACATGTGCTAGCTACCACCTTACCTGACCCAGGTACCTCCAGAGGTAGAAGCATGAGCCACTGCTGCTTGTACTAAAAAGTAAGGTTTTCTAACTGCTTCTAGAGCAAACTTCAGTCCAGGATCAGGAACAAACCTTATAACATATACTTTCCAGGAGATTATACTTTAACCCACAATGAATTACACTGAAGTTATCAGACCTGTTTGGGAAACTAACTGCAGATTCATTTTCAGGGCTGTGGTTTTAGAATCTGTAGTTATACCCTGCCTGAAATAATTGGAAAGCTGAATAAGCATAGATAGCAAACGTGATATGTTAAACAAATTAAAAAATACATAATGGAAATAGAGCATTATACAAAAGGACATTAGGTAATGGGAAAAAGACAACAATAAATTATAGAGGGGAAAGGTAATGAATTATTCCTGAGAGAGATACAGATTCCCATATACCTGAGAATCTGGATTGGGTCTAATGTTTCTTTCATATAATATAGCAAATGAAAATTAATTTTTAAAGTTGTTTATCTAAATGGTGAAGTGAAAGAATGGGTGTAGGTAGAACTAGAACAGAGATGAGAGATGGCAGAAAATTTTGAGGATAATTTTTAATTAGGAGAGTGAGTTCACTTACTGCTGTTCTAGGCTCAGAATGGGTAGGTGTACTTTATATCCAATCAGCAATACTGTATTGCATAGGCAATGTTGTGTCCTAATTTATAAATGTGATAGCCAGGATTGTCTATAGGAAGGGTGTCAGAGAGATAGCCCATGGAGCTGGTCCATCCAACCAGCTGGGCTACCAGCAAACTACCAGAAGTTGGGAACATGGCGAGCAGTAGGAATGGCCTGCCGCAGAATCCAAGGGCCCTGGGCCCCAGTGGTCATAGCCCTCAGCAGCAAGGGCTGAGTGAGGGCTGTGCAACATAGCCCTTAGTTTCCATGTGACTGCCTGGCCTGTCACTGCCTGCATACCACCACCATGGCAAAGAGCCACTTGTCTCAGCCTGCCCCCGCCCCCCCATGGCTGCCCCGCCTGGCCCCAGCTCCCAGTTCTTTAAATAAAAGCCCCTACTCACTGGGTGTTGCCAGATGGGGGGGAGCTGATCCCCG
>NW_017728947.1:36933462-36945878 GCF_001723895.1 Crocodylus porosus
CCCAGCCCCACCCCATGGCTGCCCTGCCCATCCTACCTCCCAGCCCTTTAAAAATAAAATTAAAAAACCTCCACTCACTGGCTCCTGCAGCAGCCTCAGGGCTTCTGGGAGCTCATGGAAGAGCCCACCATGCAGCATGGCGCAGTGGGGGGCAACAGGTATGACCCCCTTACTGGGCAGGAGCTGGTGAATCCAGGGTTTTTTTGGTTTTTTGTTTTTTGTTTTTAAAGGGCTGGGAGCTGGGGCAGGCTGGGCAGCCATGTGGGGGAGGGCTGGGAGAGTGGGCAGAGCTCGGGAGGCTCATGGCAGAGCCTCCCACATGGTGTGGGGCAGCGGGGGGAAGCAGGGATCTTCCCCCCTGCCTGGCAGCAGCTGGTGAGTGGGGGCTTTTTTTTCCCCCAAACAGTCGGGAGCTGGGGTGGGCAGGGCAGTCATTGAGAGTGGGCGGGGGATGGAGCCTTTGTGATTCGGTGATTCAGCTAATTCAGCAGCAGCCGCATCTCTGAATCACAAGTGGCCAAATTGATTCGGTACAGTGATTCAAATCATGAAATCAGTGATGATTTGGTGCACAGGCCTATTTGATACCCATGATCTAGGAGTGTATATATGTGTGTACTTACTCATGGGGTGAATCTAGTGGTGTATCATCCCATATCACACATTTTTCTCCAGGTAAGAAAAAATCCCTAGAAACTCTATTAATATGCTAGGGGCCTACTGCGATATTATTCAGGTCAAGATTGAAACAAAAGAAACATAACTTTTTATTGGAATATGCATTAATTTGCTATATTATATATTAAGTATAAAACTACAACTAAGTAGGCAAAAATAAAACAGTTTCCTTAGTCCTGTTGTAAATAGAATTAAATGTGCGTCTTTCAAATTCATATAACAAAATCTAGCCTTCTTGAGCATCTTGAAAGCGCATCCAATGATTCACTGACAGCGATTTCCAGACCTGAATTGATGTTCACTTGAGTTGTTTCTACACCTGAATGAATGTTTTCAGCTAGAGTTAAAAACAGCCTTCAGAGCTGAGAAACAGGAGCTGCATTAAGAGGAGAAACTAACAGACAGCAGCACTGCAGAAGAAAGGACAGTTCAATTAATGGAACATTAAGACTATTAAAGAAGAAAGGGCCATTAAAGGCCTGTGGTATGAAGGGCTGAGAAGGAATCAGGTAGATTATAATGATCCATTAAGCCAAGTCACTCTCTCACTGCTGCCTGAAAATAAATGTTACTGGTACTGTCAGGTAGCTGATTTTAAACTTTGGGTGGATCAAATCAATGGTGGGTGCAACTGCATCACTGGACCCCTAAGATCCACCCCATGTGTGCATGCTTGAGTGTATTTGTCAGTGGTGAGGACAGTACACCTACGCATTTTATAGGTGGCTGACTTTCCTTTTTACCTACAATAAAAAGATCCTATCACATTGCTATAAAACATACATATTTTAAATAGTGCTATTAATAAAAGTTTGCATAATTATGTCACTACTCACCCACACAGCAATTTTGAAAGCTCATTTAGGATTTTTATAAAAAGAAAAAGGTCACTTACCAAATTATTAAAAAAATTATTCCATTTTTATTTATAAATATGACAAGCAGGTTACTCACAGATGCACCATTGATTATCATCAGGCTTGCAGGAACACCAAAAGATTTAAAAAATATATTCCCTTGTGCTGAATGACTGCATCAAATATTCTAAATAGGGATAATTTATGTACATTTGTGGTTACCAGATCACTTTAATTAAAAGGGTAGTGCTAAAAATCTAAAAGTAGGTATTAGGAGAAGGATTTTTTTTGCTCTTTTTTAATGGAAGTTCAAAAAAATCTCTGTCTTCCGGGTCTTCATATCCTTTTCCATCTAATGATGCCTTTTCTCTTCATCTCCGGGTCTCCCTTTAGGGATTTCTTTTAGTCAAATGAGAGTGGAGCAAAGAGGAAGGAGCTGGGAAATTGTTGGCCTTTCTCTCTGGTATATGAACTCCACCGACATAGTATCAGGCACCTCACAGACATGAATGTATTTAAGCTGAAGAGTATCATTCCCATTTCATATTTATGAAGCTGAAAGCCCAAAAGAGTAAATAATTCACCTGAGTCTCATAGAACACATGGTCAGACCTATGAGTAGTAAAACTTTAATCTCCAACCCCACCTTGTAGAATGGCCTTTGTAAAACATCTCGTTTAAGGTGTCACAAAGAAAAAGAAATCTTCCTGATACACAGAAAAGCCCATGCAGAAGCAGTTGGGAATTCCACATGAAAATGCTTTAACCTTGGTTTGGATGGATCAGGGCTTCTATCAAAGATAAAGCTGGAAGATCTGAAACAGTTCCCAAGTGCTCTGGCCTTGACCTGTCTCCAGGCAGCTCTGCTTGCTTTCTGGATTAAATGAGCCAGCATCTGGCCCCTAGCTTAGCAGAGGATTGTGGTCAGGTCATGACATTAAGTTTTTTCCAAGATGACTTTCAGTTCCCTATATACATGTTGAAAATAATGTGTTCCACTTACAAAATAAATAAATAAATAAATCCAGAATTTACCTATTCATAAGGACAAGCATGAGAATGGTCAGGAGTACAGCTTTGGGGGATCCACATAATCAGCCTGAATCTAATTCATGATAGCTTTACGTTAGTAAAATTCCATTGATAACTAGGGAGTTATTCCTAATTTCCATGAGTGAAGAGCTTATTATATGCAATAAGGATGACCTAAAATACACAAGGGATTCTAAGGACTCTGAGCCCTCCTGGCTGATGTTCTAGTCCCTTTCTGGTCATCAAAATGGCAAAAATGCCACTTACGCATTTGTTGGTATTCTGTTTCTAGGCACATAGCCCTGTGTATGTGGATGACCATGCATGACTACATAATTGTACAGACTAAATGTACACTGTAGTGGCTGGAATATATGCAGACATCCATTGTGGATGTGTGGCCTTAGATGCCCAGAACTAGGATTTACCAAAACCATATGATTTTTGTCCTTCCTCCTCCTTTTTCTCCTCCTCTAATAGCATAGTGGCAAGGACATTCATCTGGGTTCAAGGTCCCCACTTGCCCAGAAGGGATTTGAATCTGTGTGCGTCTTACTTCACAGCACAACATTCCAACTTCCACTCCATATAGCTCTCCAACCACCACTCCACAGGTCAGCCATTATCTGTTCTACCATGCTTCTTTGAAGCTGAGCCATCAATATTGTCATTTGAAGAAAATGGGTAGATGGTAGTGCAAGAAGGGTGCTTCTGCCTCACTGGGAGCAAGGCCGCCAACTAAGTCCAGAATCCCCCTCACTTCCAAAGTAATAGTGACTAGGGGTGTGCAAAATGGACCATATTTGATTCAGATTCAAATTCAGCCTGAATCAGGGACTGTTATTCGATTCTTTGATTTGGATCACTGTCCCAATTTGATTAGGCCAAAACTGAAGTTTCAATGCTGATTCAGAGAATCAGTGATTTGGCTACAGACACAGCTTTAAATGTTTTTTTCAATATACTTTGAGGTATGAGCACAGCTCGTGAATGCTGCGATGGTGGGGTGGATGGAGTGTCCCACAGGAGCATGGTGGGGGTGGGGAGGGGGGGCGCATGCTTGGCAGCAGACCCAGAAGTGGACCAGAAGTACTTCCAGTCCACTTCCAGGTCCACCACCAAACACATTGGGGATCCTACCGTGCTCCCATCCGCCCAAGCATCTCAGCATTCAAGAGCCACTTGGTACCTTGAGGTATGTAGAAAAAACTTTTAAAGCTGTGTCTATGTCCGAATCATCGAATCTTTCTGAATCATTTTGGAGGGTTCCAATTTCATTCAGACAGACTAAAGGATCTCCTGATTTTATTCAAATTAAGACATTCAGCCGCCAAATTGGGCCAAATCTCCGCCAAATTGAATCAGCGACTGAAGCTTTGCACAGCCCTACTAGTCACTTCACTGAGCCACACGCCTTCTGGCTTGCTCCTTTTCTTTGGGCCCCTCATACCTGTCATGTACTGATCTCACTGGGGATAGTGCCATCCCCTTGGTAAGCCATTTCATGGCTGCTCAGGGGGCCAGTTTCAAAAGGAGTTCCAGAGGATGGATTAAATAATGGCTGACCAGTAGCTTGCTTTTCAGAGTGTTGTTCTAGGAAGTCAGAAAGACCCAGGTTCAGACTTTCTCTGGGTGAATGGGGCTAGAACCCAGGACGTTCCACTTCCCAAATGTGTAACCAGTCTATTGAGCTATTTAAGAGAAAAAACAGGATTCCTAAATGTGCATGTTTTTCACTGTTGTCATATATGATATATACATTTATCTTTTACATAACTGTACAGTGTGCATTTGATCTGGTTGATGCAGTGGAAGGTATGGCCTACTGTAGCAGGTTATTACCCCAGGTCCTTCCCCAAGCATCTCTCAGCCAGCCTCCATGCTATGCAGTCTGTCACCCTGCCCACCTTTGCTGCCTGGAGTACCTCTCAGCCTGCTCCAGTTATACAGTCCTTCACCAAAGGATCTTTATCATCCTAGACCTTGAGATGGGTCTGCTTCTTCAAGGCTTCCTTTACCAGGTTCGTTGTTCTAGCATAAACATTTCCTGCCTCTGGTGCTTGTCTTTCAATCTTCACCATTGGTTCTGCCAACTGGGCTTTATGATTCCCAGTGCTATGCTCTCATAAGGCTTCCCACTGCTGCAATCCTACAGTTAACTATCTGCTGTCTTTTAAGGGGACAGGCCACACTGCCACACCCACTGACTGGTACACACATTCCGGAAAAGCTTAGTGCACAGAAAATTGACTCCCTTTCATTAGGATGGCTGAAGCAGCTTAAGGAGTTGAACAATATAATATCAACACCACTGAAAGAAAGAGTGTGCTTGCAATTTTTCAAACAGTCCTGTAACTGAGGGGTATTCTCAAACCAGGAATGAATCCGTGGAGTTTAAGTAATAACCATGGGCTATTCCTAGCACAGCACTCCCAAGAAAGTTGTTTCTCTTTTTCTGTATTTGGAAAAAAGTGTGAATGTGTCTTTCAGGAAAGGACCATGCTATACTTAACTATGCTCTTGTTAACTCGGAACTAGCCCACTGTAGCATGCTCTGCTAATGCTTTTGGACCACTAAGAAGCTGGAAATGGGGCAAAATGCTGCAGCCTACTAATTTAGTGATATACCATGGATAGAGCACATACCTGGATTGTGCTTGATTTGTATTCCGTATAAATACAAAAGTGTTATGCACTACAACATATGTGGCACTAACCTGAGACTTCTAATGAATATATTTGAAAGTTAAATGAAAATAAGAAATTATGAAAATCAACAAACCTCATTACTATGTATCCTTATATGATTGGAAGTGCAAGTCCAAAGGAAAGACCCTACTACAGAGTAAACATTTAATGTGAGTATAATCTAAAGCCCAAAGAAGTTACTGAGTCTTTCAGTAGGTTTTGGGTCAAGCCTTGGCGCTTTCATATCAGAGAGCCTCAAGTTAGAAAAACCATGCTTTTTTTTACAAAAAAAAAGGAAAAGAGAACTAAAACGGCTATATATAGGGGAGTTTATGCATACTGAAATTCATTTTTTTAAATCTCAGTGGTTGGTTTGTGTGGACTTGCTTTTAATATAGAGGTCCTGGAACAACAGATGTGTTTCTAATTGCATTCTTAAAATGAAATGTTTTTATTCAGAGTCTGCAGCACAGGAAATATCCTTCAGCAAAGGGCACCAGCTGCAAAACAATAAAAGGAGCTTTAAACATTTATCCAGTGACTGACAGGTTTTCTTGCCCCCTTAGACTTTATAAAGTTTATATTTATTCTTGTAAAATGTAAAGTGGAAGTTTAGCTCTTTTAAGTCCTTCTTAAGTAATTTGAGCAAAACCATTTTGGCTGTTTAGGCCTAGTTAAGTGTACTGAAATAAAAAGGCACTGCTGCCTGCAGCTCATATTGAAGTAATTCAGTGGCCTTACATTTCTTAAATTGGGCACCCCAGTATGAAGGCACCCCAAGCAAGTTGGCATATCTTTAAGTGTTAATAAACTAACATTGCTGACATTTCTTAGCTGGACAGAATATATATGTGCTGGTAAAATATTCATAGCTGGGGCAGATATTACACATAAACTGGATTAAGTGATTGGAAACAAGTTCAAATCTGTAACACAATGGAAGTTCAGTGCACATAAACCCATGAACAGCGCAGGTCCCTGTTGGCTGGGGGGCAGGGAGGGGGCACAACTGTGCCAGTGGTGGTGGGAGCCCAGAGGTGGTGAGCGGGGAGCTCCCACAGACCCTGCTGGCACTGTTGGGGGGGGTTGGTGAGCACTGACCACAGGTCAGTGATCACCTGCAGGTGCTGCAGTGGCAGCCAGGGGTGATCACGGGCCAGCGGTGAGGTCACAAGCAGCAACCACTTGCAGGGTGTGCACTACCATGTGCAGGGGCTGTACATACATCTGTCTGCACCCGCTACGTGTCTCCCCTGCATAAACCACTTTCAAAATGGCCAAAACCAGTTTAAGATAAATTTAAATGGATGTATTATCATTCTTAACTGCTTTAGGTTTAATCAGTATATTGAAATTCTGTTCCAGATCCCCTGCAGATTGAAGTTAACTCACAGTCCCCCAGTATCCTAGGATACTTTGCATCTCCTCCACAATCCCCCCCACCCCCCACCCCCCGTGAGGTAGGTGAATTAACCTTGACCCAAGCTGTCTGCTCCAGCCAAGCAGGGAGATGTGCTCTAGCAGCCCCCAACTTCTGCCCTGGGCCACTGCAGGCATATCCAGGATCAAAGATGAATGTCGGTTCACTTGCCATGTGTTTATATGTATTAGTAATATTAATAGTAGTATTATATTGACGTAAGCACAGTATGTCTCTAAGCTGACTAATTCCATCCAAGTTCACTCATACCTCAACAGAATGAACAGAAAGGAGGATTACATGTTTCTACTGGGAAAAGCAATGGTGTGATATCTAATTGTGTTGATTACAAACAGCAAGTGAGAGGTATAAGAAGCCACACAGAGCCATGCAGAGGAGCAAGAAAGCAAAGGAAAGAGAAAAGCCAACCTATCATGCTAACATCCCAGAGACTTTCAATTCAGTGCACTTTCCCCAAAGTGCTTATCACTTCCCTTGAGTTCTTTTTGTACCATCAGAAATCATGCCTAGATAGTCATTGCAATAGCTGGTTGTATCTACAAGGAAAGATGTACACTGGGATATATGTAATTGCTTCTTCTTTTTTTTTTGTTAGCACTTCACACCTGAAGAAATCATTGTAAAAAGAGCATTCTGAAGGAAAACACAATGCTCCGAAGGTGAAGTATAGATACCCAAAAGTTATTGCAAGTTGAGTAAAAAATATTCTGTTGGAGCTGAGCAGCTTCATCCTCTAACTTTATTCTCTGCTTTCTTACAAAGGAAAAATCTGAGGAATATATTTGGGAAATATCATTGTTTTGAAAATATGAACTGCCTGAAAAATTGCCCTTTCTATAAAAGGAAATAAGTTCTCTTGCCTAGAATAGAGGACTGGGTGTTAGTATTCATTTGTTTCCATTCCTAGTTCCAAAACTGATTTAACTACAACTTACAACAAATTAAAAAACTCTGTGCTTTAACTACTCTACCATTGACACGCTCTATAGAAAAATTCTGTAAGCTCTAATAAGGATGAAACCCATGAGGTTTTCTTGATATCTAATAGAGTTCTTCAGAATTCTTCATGTCTAAATAAATACTTATTTCCTTTTGCATCCAGTTTCTTTTCCTTTAAGACCTACACTATTTTATAGCAGAGCTGTCATTTTTTCTAAGGCATTCTATAGAATCAGTCAGTAGGAAAGAATTATTAAATGTAGAGGGATTTTCCAAAAAAGGTTAAATACAAATGCATCTGTTTCCCATGATATTATGATAGCAGATTATTCTAAAGTTTTTAGGGACCATGGTGGAGAAACATTATGCAGAAATAAACTTACAGCACTTTTTATCTATGTCGCTTCTATACCTCTCTCACTCCTGTTAATGGAATATCTGAGTTCTTCTCAATCTTTACTATGCTTATTATCACAATACTGCATTAAGGTAGGGTAGGACTATTTAGAATCATTTTGTAAATGAAGTGCAAAGTGACTAAACAGCTAATCCACACAGAAAGTCTGTAGCACAGCACAGAGTTTAAGTCCTCTCAATATTAAAATGCTGTTTAAGTATGTTTTTTCTTTAATATTTATTTTGTGTCATCTGAGCAGAAATGATGAGAATAGTAGCAAAGCTAAGCACATGTGCAGAACCCCTAGCTTCCAATTAAATAATGTCTGTGCTGTAACAGGAAGGCCATTACTGGCCCCTGATATAGAGAAAAGTGTGAGTTACTTAACCTGAATGAAAGCGTGGAGTGCAGTATGCAGGATGATATCATAAAGCGGGGTCCACCTCAAGAGCTTCTTTAAGCAATGGAGGGGGATTGATCCTGTCCCAGAAAGACCTGGAAAAAGAGCGATGATGAGAAGGTTAGATTCCTCAGCAAGGAAACAAAGGAGCAACTCTCAGAAGTTGCTGCAGTCTACATGGAGAGCTTATGGACTGTGTCTAAGTCAGCTGATAAGGAAGGGAGTCAGGACCACTGTGAGAGTGATGGTGAGCCCTGCCAAATGTGATGCCAGTATGGGTGGGGATGAGAGACAGACAGACAGAAAGACAGACAGAGAATATAAAGAGAAAACCCTTCTGAACCCCGCTACATGGAGTAATGAGGAGAGGGAACCCCTTTTGAGCCTGCCATTGAGGTTGGACTACAGGAAGGGAACATACATTAATGCATGAAACCATATAGCAAGGAAATAAAGACACTGCATATCTGATAACATGGAATGAATGGATCCATGGGAGAACAAACTGACTGGAGGTATAAATAGGGTAAGACTTTTTCCATTGTCTGTGAACTAAGAATATTAAGATCAATACAGATTGGGCATGGAAAGGATATGAGGGGAGGTGGAGCCCTGCAACAACAACCCAAATTGTACATTGGTAAGTGTATGTGAGCCAGTATCTGGTAACTGTAAGTGTATGTGAGCCATGGGGACACCTTTAGGTGACCTGTAATAGTTCTGTGACATGTGCCCAGCCCTGTAGCAATAATCTGTGGTAGTTTTCTCTTGTACTCAGCACAATAAGTATTCACCCCCATTTGGAAAACAGAATTGGTAAATGGTTGCCTGTACCAAGGGACACATTAGATGTCCCTATCACAGGAATTATGGGTCTTTCCTGGGTGTTTATGATAGTCTTACCTCTTTTCCCATAATTCCTCTGTGGCTGCTGCCCAGAAGCTCTGAGCCACTACTTTTGGAAGCTGTGGCAACACTTGTGGAAAAGGCTCTTAGATGGCCCAGTAGGTGTCATAGCATGATACTGACCAACTGTGGTAAGAGAACAAATTTTAAAATTGAAACATTATAGCTAGTGTGGGATTACACTGCTTATTATTGCTCACAACAGTGTTGCTCTACCAACTTAATTTCTAATAGTTCCAGTCTCTATAGCAAGAGAATGCCTTAGCTGTGGAGCAGCTAAATCGTATATTGTATAATTGGGTTATTCTCTACTACTTCTCATGAAGAAGCTACATGTGGTGGTTTGTACTAATGTGGTATTTTAGGAATATCTTTTTCAAGCTGAAAAGGAAATGTCCCTGCACATTTAAATAGGTCTTTCTTAGTCTTTCCCTTTGCTTTACTTGTTAGACTTTCTCCTCTTCATTTAAAACAGAAGAGCATGTGTGTATTAGGAGTGCAGATTTTTTCTGACTGGGTATTAGTACTAAATGCTGGTGAAATAAGTACAGTACAGTCTTTGTTATCTTGCATTTAAGTAACTGGAAATTCTATTAACTAGAATGCACCCAGCGGCCACCGCCATCACCCACTAGGATGCACTGCTGCTGCTCCACATGCGACCGCTGCTACCTGCTCTGTGTGTGGCCACCTCCCCACCCCCTACTGCCCCATGTTATTTGAAAACCTCTACCAAGTTATTTCAGATAACCAGAATTTTTACATAACTTGCAATCCCTTTACCCTGGGGCTGCTGAATAACAAAGATTTTACTATATTAATTGTCAGGGATTATTAGTTCTCAATTGGTGTGTCTATACATGCTGCTGTGGCATGTTTGTTACTGCTGTTACTTTTCCTTTTGGAACTACTAAATGACAGCTCAGTAACAGCTAGTACTGCGCTGTGCACACTGTGCACAGTCATTTTTAGGCACTATGTCGTCGTAGTGACTCACTGTAACAGGGGGTTATGTTGCTGTGGCAACATAGCATCACATGTAGATGTGCCCATTATGTTCTTTTTAAAAGTTCCATACAAGATTTATTACCCATTGATACTTAGGCAAGTTAAACATTATAGACTCAGGCCAGGCCTTCAAGCTTGTCTAAAAGAACATATGGATTATATAACACCTTATCATCACTTCCAATTACACTTCATTGAAGTTCTGTTGGCATGGGATGCACTGTGATTAAAGGATTTGTCATTCCTTTCCTTGAAGCAGGGCACTTCTCTTTATGGCATTGTAAACTTTTCCCCTTTTAGGCTTATTGCTGCAGAATTCAAAGGAAAGAAAGTTTTCTTTCAGCACCACAAGCCATGTAGTAGTAAGGTACAGAGACTGCAGTTTCATTATTTTGAAAGCTGATATTCTACTAGAAAGTTGGAATCCAATTTAGCACACATACAAGGCATGCTTTTTATAGAAGCAAATAGAGTAGTATAAGCCAGAGAATAATAATATCTAGACCTACACTATTTCCATGTCAAGGGTTTAATTCACCTCCATGAGCATATGTCTGGTTAATATAATCCTCCCATGTATCTGCAGAAGCAGATGTATCTAAAACAGGGATTCACTTCACAAAAGCGAAGGTAGTACTCTCACTGTAACTCTCCATGGGGTGAGGGGGAAGCTTTAATATTAGCAAAGGACATTCACTTTTAATATTAGCAAACATTCCATTTAACATGACGAAACATCCTGCAGAAACCCTGCTCAAAAAATCCTACAAAGTGCTGGCCCCCCACCACTTTCTCTGCTTCCTCCCTTCATCCACTTGACACATTTTGCCACCAGAGGATGAAAACTGTATTATTCCCTTGGCAGAATTAGGTCCACTGAGTGAAGCTAGCTAAAATGGCACTCCTTTATGCTAGTTTCACTTGAGGAAACATATTGTAGGAATGCAGTAATTCAAATTTTCTTACATTTCCTGCAGGATTCTGGGCCCCTGCCTTCCTGCTGTAAAATTATGCATCACAAAAATACAAATTTTGTGATGCAGAAAAATAATATTAAATCCATTTAACTGACAGGGAAGCTTAAACGTAGAAACGTAAAATAACTTTGCAAAATTTTCACTTCTTCAAAATTACTCCTCTCCTATTTATAGCACCTGTCATCTGCGAATCAAAAAGTACTTTTCAGATGATAAGGAATCCTGGGAGAAAGGCTATTTTAGGTGTTGTTACAAGGTGCAATGTTGTTACAACATCTGTACTACTGTAAAAATGAGAACACTGAGGCATAGAGATGCTCATATTTCTCTGTATCATCACTAAGATATTGTGAGGGCTGTGAAGCCAAAGTTTTGATGATTATATGTAATCCTATGTATAAACACACACACACACACACACAGAGAAAGAGTTGGTATAGGATTATCTGTCTATCTGTCTGTCTATCTTAATAGATAGTCCAATACCAACTCTTCCGTGTGTGTGTGTGTGTGTGTGTGTGTGTGTGTGTGTGTGTGTGTGTCTGTTTGTCCGTAATGCGCTTTAAGGGTGCTGGAAGCCTGGCGTGGCAGGGAGGGCAGAGGGAGGGGCCAGCTTAGGAAAAGCGGGAACCGGGCTCCCAGCTACTGTGAGGCTACTGTGAGAAGACAATGCCATCAAGAAAGTTGCCATTCATCCATCATTCTTCATAGAATCATAGAAGCAGGGTCGGGAGGGACCTTGTAGATCTTCAAGTCCGACCCCACGCCTGGGCGGGAGAAAAACTGGACTCAAATGATCCCAGCCAGGTAGGCATCAAGCCTCTTCTTAAAGACCTCCAGGGTAGGAGCCAGCACCACTTCCCTAGGAAGTTGGTTCCAGCTCCTAGCCGCCCTGACTGTGAAGTAGTTCTTACGGATATCTAATCTAAACCTACTCTCCAATAATTCATGTCCATTATTCCTTGTTATGCCAGGGGGCGCTAGGGGAAACAGTGTCTCCCCCAAACCCTTCTGGTCCCCCCTAGTGAGTTTATAGACAGTCACCAGGTCCCCCCTCAGCCTTCTCTTGTGAAGGCTGAACAGGTTCAGGTCC
>NW_017728947.1:36945978-36954223 GCF_001723895.1 Crocodylus porosus
TGGCTCTACTTGAGATGCACCTGTGCATGCACGACAAGGTCCGGCTAGCCCTGCCAACCGTGGCCTCGCATTGTCGGCCCGTGTTCATCTTGGAGTCAATAACGACTCCAAGATCCCTTTCTGCCTCCGTGCTCTCAAGGAGGGAGTTTCCCATCCTATAAGTGTGCTGCTGGTTACTACTGCCCAAGTGCAGCACCCTGCACTTGTCAGTATTGAAACGTATCCTGTTTATGTTAGCCCACTCCTGTAACCTATCCAGATCTTGTTGCAATCTTTCCCTCCCTACTAACATGCTCACCTCACCCCAAATTTTGGTATCATCAGGGAATTTAAACAGGTTGCTTTTCACCCTGGTGTCCAAATCTCTGATGAAGAAATTGAACAGCACAGGCCCAAGGACCGAGCCTTGGGAGACTCCACTGCCCACTTCCCCCCAGGTTGAATATGACCCGTCCACCACCACCCTCTGAGTACGATCCTTCAGCCAATCTGCAATCCATCTGACTGTGTAGGCATTAATGCCACAGTCGCCTAGTTTTTTAATGAGGATGGGGTGGGAGAAGGTGTCAAAGGCCTTGCTGAAGTCTAGAGAGATTACGTCCACAGTGACACCTGCATCCATTGCCTTTGTGACCTGATCATAAAAGGCAATCGGGTTGATCTGATAGGACCTGCCCCTACTGAAACCATGCTGGTTGCCCTTGAGCATCATCCCTGAAGCCGGCCCATCACAGATATAATCCTTGAGTATCTTCTCAAAGAGTTTCCCTAGGATTGAGGTAAGACTGATGGGCCGATAGTTGCCCGGGTCCTCTCTCTTCCCTTTTTTGAAGATGGGGACCACGTTAGCTATCTTCCAATCATCTGGCACCTGGCCCGAGTGATGGGCAGTTCACTTGTAAAATAATAAAATACATACTCTTGTCTCATAAACTATAAATAATATGTAAAAAAAAAAATGATTGCACATGTAATTAAAAAAATCTCTATGGACTGACATGCATGAAGTGAGGAAATGAATATAACTGTAACTAGAACTTCACTGAAATCAGCTACTTCTTTTAAAGCATATGGAAATCACTCAATAATTAAATACTGCGAAACAGTATTTCAGAATCAGAACCTTTTAGTGCTTAGGCTGATTAAAGTTTTAAGTATCAGACAATTCTATGATAAGCTCTTCTAGCCATTACAAGCAACACAATAACATGATCTAATAACTTGAAATACCTGATCCTATAACCAAATCTGTTTGTATAGATGAGGCGTTGGCAAACCCCAGCATGCATGCCAAGCATGGCATGTGAGGCCATTTTCCTCGGCATGTTTTGGGGCCGGGGCTGGGAGGCAGCAGCTGTTTGCAGCCTCCCAGCAGCAGCTGGCCCTGGCTCTGGGTAGCTGCTGCCAGCCAGGAGCCCAGGCTACTCCCAGAAGGTGGCCAGGAGGCTGCAAGCAGCCCAGGCACCATGTCTGGCAGCAACTACCCCAGAGTCTGGGGCAGCTGCAGCTGGAAGGCTACAGACAGCTGCTGCCTCCCCACCCCAGCCCAGCCCCAACAAGTGCAGTGCTGGCACCTGCTGCCTTTTCAGAGCCCGGGGCTGGGGGACAGGCAGGACCAGGGCAGGGAGGCAGCAGTTGTTTGCAGCCTCCTGGCTGTAGCCAGCCCAGGTTCTGGGTAGCTGCTGATAGGCACAGAGCCCGGGCTGCTCCCAGCAGGCAGCTGGGAGGATGAAAGCCCTGTTGCAAGCAGCCCAGGCTCCATGGCTATCAGCAGCTACCCAGAACCTGGGTCAGCTGCAGCTGGGAGGCTGCAAACAGCTGCTGTCTCCCCAGCCCTGGCTTCAGCTGCCTCCCAGCCCCAGCCTCAGCCCCAGCCCCGGGCTCCTCTCCCTGGCAGCAGATACCAGTGATGTTCCCCACTGTGCTGCCCTTGCCACCACTCCTGCAAAGCATCATGTGGGACCCGGCATGTCAGGGCACAGCACGGGGTGCAGAAAGCTGCCAACTGCCCCAAACTCCCTGATGCCCATGCCACACTTCCCCTGCAGGTGGGGGCAGCAGCGAGGGGCACAACTCTGTGTGCTGCCCACACTGCTCCCATGCACGCATGGGAAGTGTGACCTGGGCAGCACGGAGCTTGCAACAACAATCAGCTTCCCTCTGCAGCCCCTCTGCATGCTGCTATTCTGGATTGCACATGCTGTGCTCCACAGGGCACAGGGGAGGGCAGCAGGGCCAGGAGCACAGCATCTGAGTCCTGGAGAGGCAGTGCACAGAGGGGCCACACATGGAAGCTGCCTGCTACTGCAAGCTTCATGCTGCCCAGGTCACACTTACCCTGTGTGCATGGGAGTAGCGTGGGCAGCACACAGGGTTATGCCCCTTGCTGCTGCCCCTGCCTGCAGGGGAAGTGTGGTCAGGATAGCAGAGAGCTCGGAGCGGTGGGCAGCTTTCTGTGCTGGGTCCCACACACTGCTTTGTAGAAGCAGCAGCAAGGGCAGCACAGTGGGGAGCATTGCCAGTGTCTGCTGCCTCACCAGAGCCTAGGGCCAGGGCTGGGAGATGGGGCCAAGGCCAGGGAGGCAGCAGCTGTTTGCAGCCTCCCAGCTGCAGGTGGCCCAGGTTCTGGGTAACTGCTGATAGACACAGAGCCTGGGCTGGGACAAGGGGCAGCAGGGTTGGGGTTGAGGGGCTTTGGGTGGGGGAAAGGGGCAGCAGGGCTGGGGGGCAGGGCTTTGGGTGGGGAGCAAGAGGCAGAAGCAGGCATCATGCCATGTACCCGCTGCTCTTGTGTTGTTTTTCTGGCATGCTGGCTCTCCGGCACCTTCCAATGTAGGCATTGTGGGTTTTTTCAGTATTTTTTTCCAGCCAAAAAATGATGCCTACCCCTGGTATAGACTGTCAACACAGCAGAGATCTGGTCACAGGACTTTAGCCTCACTAAACTTCTCAGTAAAATATCTTCGTTCCATTTCATGACATACAGTACCTAGAATTAGTGGAGTAACATATACATGCTTTCCTGTAAGAATGTAATTCCATTTCTCTGTTCAGATGTTAAAATTTGATGCCTGTACAAGGATATCCCTGGTCCAAATCATATGGTGAAAAGAGGTAGGAAATGCATGACAGTATTGAAAGGACAAATAAAATCTATTGGCTCAGAACAAAAGCAGCATTGAAACCACTATACATTTAAATGCACAACATCTTGCACAATGCATCCCGAACACTGTTTGGTGAATGATGAATTTATATAAACTCTGCCTGAAATGAATGCAGTTAGGCCCCCCCCTAGCGACCAGTTTCTGAAGGGAAAAAAATCAACTGTGATTGCTCTATTTTTCTGGAACGCATAATCATATTTATGGTGCTTACATTATAATATAAAAATTATTTAAAAGATTCTTTCCACATACTCCCTGCAGGAAGAAAAAAGGATACAGTTCCAATCAAAGCCATGTGGGAGGCCTTTCACAAGTGAACTGGATTCATTTTCCATGTGTGGAAAATGTGAAATAAGAAAAAGAAAATGCTACACCTTGGGTCAATTTCACTGTAAGTAAGAACTAAAGCTAATGATTTTTTTTAAATAAGGAGAAACTCAAACCAAAATTCAATATTCATTCATTCCTAACAATACAGTCTTGCAGATACTATTAAATTCCCATCAGAGGGCACAGGCTTGTCATCTTTATACTAACAACATTTCTACTAGCTCCAGTATCTATTACAGTGGTGACTGCAGGAAGAGTCAAGCCCCAAGCCACTGCAAAGTCATTTTCTCCTTACAGATCAATGTAATTTAGCAGGAGTTTCATTTTCTCTGGTGCTATGCATTGAGCCTTTCATAGTACTGCAATATATGGGGAGTTTTAATATATATGATTTTTATCCCAAGTAGGGAATAAAAACATACGGTAACTTGTACTACCAGGGAAAAAGTCTAGAAAACTGGACTGTTTGCAGAAAACTTGGGAAGTAGGGGGGAAGCCCCAAGTTGGTTGCTCTGGAAATAGCAATTTCTTATGATGCCTGGAACTCCACAGATTTGTTACTACAAATCCCCAGTTCTGAGTAAAAGATGGAAAAAGATTCTGTAGGGCAAGTTTAATGGAAGTTCTTGGGACTTGTCCCTTGGCTCCACCAATGTGCTTTTCAGTGGAAAGGTTCTCACTTGGCCTGGTTAGCTTCTTTGATTTAATCATTTTATGTTGCTACAGAAGACACTTGGATAGTGCCGGAGCTACATCCTTAGAACTGTGGGGGGGAAAGCAGCTCTTTTCTGGCAGAGAAGCATTTGCTCATCAAAGTTTCCATCAGATGCAATGCCCATTGTGAACCCCTTGCTGAGTTCATTAGGTTCACTAGGAGGGGAAAAAAAACATTTATAGAACAGCAAGTAGCATGAATTCAAGCTCCTTTCTGAGCAAAAATAATAAACATGAAGCACACCACATTTATTGTTTTTGGCATAGGGGTGGACCACAACTGGATACAAACTCAGATCCAGTTCAATCTGTAAATTATATATTTACATAAAACATGCATTTCATGTCTTATATCTGAGGTATTGGTTCAACCTATTATAATAAAGGTGGAGCCAGGAGTTCTCCAAGGTAAGGGGCAATTCCGAGCTGAGATTCTGGGTCTGCCCCATCTCTATAAAGCCTATTAATATGCACTAACATTTCACTACATCGGAAGCAGGTAATGCTACAAATACAGCTCACAGTGAAGAGCAGCTTGAACATGTATCACTCAACCTTGAATGATATGATACAAATTTTTCTAGTACATTTCTCTGTTTTTTTGTTTGTTTGGGGGTTTTTTTCCTACAGGGTAATTACAAAGATAAACATGCTAATTAAATTCTCAGATTCTGTCCACTGAAAGAGAACTCTTCCCCTCCCCCGATAGGATGGGAGGGAACAGCAAATATATTAAACTTATATTCTATTCGTTATTAACAATTTTTTTTGTTGTTCCTACAAATTCCCATTAACATTATTAACAAATAGTACTGAATCATTCTCTTCCCCATTGTAGCAGCAATAGTCTCATCAATGATGCAAGAACATTTTTTTCCAAGTATTCTGATGCTACTTTTATATTAAAAATACAAAATAAAGGAATAAAAACTGCTGAATGTTAGACATCAGTGTTCATTCAGAGATCCCAAGCTGTTCTCCAAGCTAATTTACATATAGTAATCAATGTTGTAGTGTAGCTACCTTTGGAAGTGAACTCAGGAGCCTTTTAACTCCATGCTGCAATATTGCATAATATAGCTAGAGAAAGTGTGGACAATATTTTGTGTTTAAGACTGGAAAAACTTTAGTTTGGCAACATGTCATTAAGCTCATTCTCTACCTTTCCCTCCACCTATCCCCCCTTAAAACGTTGATCCAAATGTTTCTTGTCCTTGATTTGCTTAGGACAAACTGTGGGGTAGAAAGCAAAGGAAACAATACCAAAGAAACAGAAAGGGTAATTTGGGCAGAGATTAGAGTGAAAACTAAGCAGAAGATCCCAGCTAACAATTGCAACTCACAGTCGGTGGGCTGACTCGTGCACTCAGATTCCTGCTACTGTCTATCAGGCCCTGTCTAAGTGTGATAAATCATCCATGCATGTCAGAGCAGAACTGAAAAGGGGCAGAAACAAGGACAGGAAACATTGGGTTTTGTTTCTTTTAAAGCTTCTTTTAAAGACTCTATACAGTTCCAACTTTTCTTATGAATGACATTCATATCAAGCTGTACTTTGTCCCTACACTATGCATGTGTACAAGGACAGAAGTTTTCTCTCATAGTTCCCGAAATCTGAGTTGCTATACTTAGAGGACTGTAGAGACTGAACTTCAGTAGAAAACCAGCATGCAAAAGATAGGTAGGAACATGTGTGCATGGTTCTGCTCAACCTATATACAGCACTTCAGAAGACAGATTAAAAGTACATTGGAAAAAATGATCCGTCCTCTGAGACAAGAGAACTTAGTGAGAATAGGAATTAGGTATCCTTACTGTCTGCAAATGCATTCATAGCATCTGATAAAGTAGGCTGTAGCCTATGAAAGCTCGTGCCTCTCTAAATGAGTTGGTCTCTCTAGGGCTGTTTGTAAACATGCTGAGAGATTTGATTAATCAAGTCTGTTTGAGTGTGCTAATTAGCATGCTCCAGCAAGCCTTAACATCTCATATATCAGCATCCCCGTGTTTCAAAATGGTGGCGGGGCACTTTAACTAAAGCTTGTCAAACAAGTGTTCATGGTGTACTGGTCACTGGCTCCCAGAAGAATATCCCCTGCCACCCTGAAGCTGCCTCCATGCCCCCTGACAGCCTGGAGCTGGCACCCAACCTGCTGTAGTCAGATGCTGATGCTCACCCTGGCAGTGAGACAGAGCAAAGCAGGAGCAATGCTGGACTTGACTGCTTCTGCTGGGTGTAAATCATAACATAACAGGATGCATGTGTAGATGCATTCCTGGCCAAAGCTTAAAGTGCCTGAATTTACTGTTATGTAAGATTCAGGTGCATTAATTACATGTGTAGCTATACATGTAATTAATACACCTGTCTACTTATTGGTCAAAGGAAAACTTTATAGCTGTTGGATGCTGATAATCTTCTAAAATAAGCATATTTGGAATATGCAACTGAAAAAAAAGTTCATTGAATATTTTGGATGAAGGTGATTTTTTTCAAAGAGTATAAAATAGATTTTAAGCCAGCTCTGATATTCACTGGATACACTGAATATAGATTATACAGTAAGTATTGTTGCATATTGTTCAGACCTCTAAAAAATATTTTCTCTTCTTTTATAAGTCCAATTGTGTTTTCTCCAAGTACATTTCCTACATCTGTCCATGAATATGAAGAATTTATAGAGACACATACGAAGGCCTCAAATTACATCAAATGCTTGTCAGCATTATGGCATTTATGTGTATTCATATTGGAGAAAATGTTTTCATTATTATGTTCTCAGTGCAAAACAAGAGTCTTCTGTTTAAATTCAATTTCAGAACAAAATTGATTTTTGGTTTTAATATGACAGTCAGGAACAAGGTTGAAACAATTGAGAAAGAGAGGCTGAAAGGAATAGAAATATACCAAATCTAATCAAAGGCATAGTGGAATGGGTTGGCTACTTTGTTTTTAATTTTTGTCCTTATGAAGTACATGCAATTTAGCATATAATAAAAATAACGTTGGTATTTTTATTAACCTTACTGAACACTGAAGAGAGTCCAGTAAAAGAGAGCATTAGAAGTTAGCCCTCAGATCTTTCATTATTAATAAGAGCCACTTTGGCATATAGCCTAATTAAACTTTCCACTTTGTAACAGAGGCTGTGGTGGATGAGAGAGCATATTTCTGTTTATGTAGACTGAAAACTGTTGTCAGATTAACAGACATCATTTTTATGGCATTATGTATTGAT
Organism: Crocodylus porosus; assembly: GCF_001723895.1. Lineage (NCBI taxonomy): Eukaryota > Metazoa > Chordata > Crocodylia > Crocodylidae > Crocodylus > Crocodylus porosus. The sequence continues at coordinate 36,953,429 of NW_017728947.1, forward strand.
ACCAATATGGGGTAAAGGTGTAGCAGGTTTTTAAAAGGTAGAGATGTGATTTGGAGATATGTATATGGAAATGTGACTGTGTTTACTGTACCTACAGTTGGACCTACCTGTAGCCTTTACTCCTACCTATGGACTAAAATAATAGCCTTTGCTGCTCCATTGTTCTATTTACCCTAGCAGGTTTGGGGGATGTAATTTGTGAGGGTAGGAGGGGGTCACTGCACAAAAGCATTTACTTTTGGGGGTAGGAACTAACAGCTCATTCTGTGAGCTCTAAGAGGTGAAATCTGCTTCAAAACCCAGGCACCCCTGCATTAGCCACTTCTGTGGAAATTATTTTCTCTCATCCACTACTTTGGACTAGTCTAAACAGACTCAAGTCTGGGCTAGCCCTATCATTTTCTCCTTGCTAGCAGAAGGGTTTAGAGTAACAACTTCAAGAAGTTGTATACAACCACAATTCATAGCTCATCAGAACTGCCTCCATCAGTGTCCATATGCCTCCTATAAACATGAGATAATGGCAATGCAAGAAACTAGTCTCCCACAGGTGAGTTTTAGGAGATCTAACCTGCTTGGCTCCTAGCTTTACATTGTACATTGTCCTATGTTGTCTGTAAAACTGTAGTTTATAATTACTCTTAACATCCACACAGTGTTTAAGACATCCATTAATCACTGCATCAAACGTGAAATCTACTCACAGATAGTACATAGATTTGAAGAATCTGACACAAAGTAAATGCCCGGAAATAACATGCTTCTTGTCAACAAACAACATTATTAAGTAAAAAA
>NW_017728947.1:36954323-36984006 GCF_001723895.1 Crocodylus porosus
AAAAAAAAAAAAAAAAATATATATATATATATATATATATATCTGGCAGCCAGCATGGGAATCCACATATACAGTTATCCAGTGCTATCAACCCTTTCCTTAAAAGGCACTTCAAAATAGAAATCAATATTAAATTATATTTGATGTGTTTCTTTATTAAAAGCCACAACTTCCTGTAATTTCTGCAGGAATGATTCATACTTATTAGATCAAATAGAATGCTCTTTTCAGACAAGAAATCTGATAATTTGGTTTAACATAGTGAATATGCCACCAAAAATAAAATTCCTGTCTGCCACAGTTATTATTATTAAAGATAATACAAGAAAAGCTGTAGAAAGCTAGAGTGTGTCTTCCGTGCCTCATTGATGTGTAATAATTGCTGTGCTTTAGAAAAGATATTGGTTGTGGGAGAAAAAAAAATCAAGGAGAATAGTGGAAGCTTCAGAATAATTTTACAGAGAAATGAAAAAAGAAATATCTATTTGCTGCATTAAGAGCCTTTTATTATATGTTTTATTCTGTCACTTCCATTACTGTTGATGTTTTATTACACTAAAGAAAAGAATAAGTTATTAAAAATACTTTTTAGGGATGTTTATACTTGATATTTTTGCCCCAGATTTCCTACGGTTGCTCCCAGCAGTTCAGTCAGTTCACCAGTAACAGCAATAATGATATGTGCTCAATTAGAAAATACCATTGTTTTATGCATTATCTAATGGAGATCTCTTATCAGAGTTAGAAAGCTGTTCTTAAACTACTGGTGACCTGCTAGAGTTCATGCAGTACAAGGATTCAAACCACTAATCCTAAGGCGGCTAAAATAGAGGCAGAAATAGTGGAAATTGTAGATGAAATACTAATGTAACGCCCTTATAGTAACTAACCTAAAAACCAACTACTAACAATTCAACAACATAATTTTAGCTTCTGAAGGGAAGGGTTTTAGAAAACAGGATGCAAATTAAAATGTTGTCAAGTATTTGTTAATCTATCTGAAAAGGGAGTTTTATTAGCAGTTGTAGTGTGTTTTACAACTGAAGCACCCCTCCAGTGCTGGAAATTCAAATACAATAGTTGTGTATATAGGAGCATGATCAAATGGAATTAATCATAAACATAAAGAAGACTGGTTCCCTTCTGGTATCTAAGCTGTGAAAACTGCAAAGATGTGAATCCATAGCATCCAGAGTAAAAGACATATTTGATTGAAATATTCCTTCAGTCTTAATATTTTAAAGTGTCATTAAGTCAAATATATATGGAGACTTGGACTTATCGTGACTATCACTCTTAACATGATTAAGAGGTCTTCAAGAGGATCTTCCATGAACACATATAACACCTTCTAAGGCACCCAATGGCTCCCTTACACTCTCTCATTTCAGGAAAAAAACAAACAACTACATAATCTTTAGGCTGCATATCACAAAAGGGTATTCAAGGAAGTAATGATTTTACATACTGTACGGTGTTTATTTCAAGACACATAGCTATTAATCTTACTGTCCATGAAGACATTTCTTTCTTTAAAAGAGAACATTAAAAGTAAAAAAAAAAAAAACTTATCTGAAACAAACAATTAGCAGTAGTTTGTATTCACTGTTTTCTGTACTCCTACTTTGTATGTATCTTCATCTGCAAATGCTTTTTTAAAAACTTTTATCTTCAAGGTTTTTGTCCATTTGTTTTTTGTTTTATTGAAATGGTATTAACTGGGTCACAGTCTACCCTTCAAGGTCTGATCAAGCTCCACTGAACTTAGTGGAAAATGTTGCATGGACATCAGCAGGAGATGGATCAGGCCCTTGCTCAGACTCTATAAATCAGCCAATATAATTACCACAAACCTGTAAATGATGGCGTAATTTGACCGACACTCATTCCCTCAATTCGAAGCAAACAGGCTTGAAGACTTGGTTTTAAATAATCCTCTCACTTCTGGGGGAAAAAAATGGAATTAGTAATACAAAATTGATATAATTAGGGTCACTATACATCCTGGTTTGCAGAGGACAGGACAGGATTTTGAAGGCCAGTCCAGGATAGTTGGGGGGAATTAAAATACAAGTCCTGGGCATAAGGCTCAGTCTATTGGGGAGGTGGACCAGTATAATACTCCAGGGAGCTCCACCTCCCCACCAGACTGCACGGGTGCCCCTGCATGTTGGCCTCTGCCACTTTCTGCACTGCCACTGACTTTTGGGGGCAGGGAGCAGCAGTGTGCTGGATATTCTGGTTGACCCAGATTTCCTATATATATGTCCTTCTTGCTGCCTTGTGCAAATCTGGCTGGATTCTGTAAGACACTGTGTTTGCCCAGCTGGAAATGGCCTGGTAAATGATCAGACTGGCACATGTCCTGATACCCATAGGCCAGGAGCCTGGCATCCTGGATGAGGCCACTTACCACACCCTAGGGTCACAAAGAGTCTTGGAGTGGGATGATGACTTCTACATGACTGAAAAGAATGTGGTCATCCTAGATGCCATGGCCTCCAGAGTGCTCTGGCACCACTTCCAGACCATCAAGCATTAGTTCTGGGCTTGCAAAACCATCATCAACTGGTGGGAGTGGATTGTACTTGCACCTGGATACTTGGAGTGATGATCAGTGGCTCCAGAATGTCCAGGAATGCCAGGTCACCTTCATGGACATCATTATGCAACTCACTCCCCATGTTGAGCACCAGAACATTAGCATTAGCTGACCCCTGCCTCCAGAGAAGCACCTGGAAGCTCAGTACCATGCTAGAGAAGTACCTGGAATCTCATTAGCACTCTAGAGAAGTACCTGGAAGCTCACTTCAACACCTGGAACCTTGGTACCTCTAACAGCCTTCACTCCATTGCCAACGAGTCTATTGTGGGAAAATTGCACAGCTGAAGAGGCTTTCTAACAGGTGTCTCTAGTCATCTAGAATGTCTTGGGAAACTGCTTCATCTACCTCATGAACCTGCAAGAGGACACCCCCAGATGGTCTTCCCCCAGATGGGCTTGCCCAAATGTGTGGGTGCCATCAGCAGCACCCCCATCCCAATCCTCTTTCTACACCAGGGAACTCAGGAGTTCATCCACTGCAAGGGCCTCTTCTATGTTGTGCTGCGGGGTGTCATCAACCTCATCATTCTTAAATCTCCACTGAGTCTCTATTTTTCCTACTAGACCTGCTCCCAAAATCATAGTATTTATTCAAATGTTAAAATTCCAGTATTTCTCTTGGCATCCAATTTAATATTGGTGGGGCTTCCATCCCATTTGTTAATACCTGTTTGTTACTCCTGTTTTAAGAATCCCATTTCTTTTCATCCATTATAAGTCAAGTTCATTCATGTAGTTGACAATCTGTCCTACTATTTTAAAAGTGACAACAAAGCTTAGGTTCCTAACCTGATAGAGTTATGTAAGTGACATTTTGGAATTATAAGAGACTTCAGGAATCATCTGGAGGACTAGTTTACCCTCTGAACAAGGAGACAGATCAGACTTTGAGAGTTGGATCAGGAATTTCTTGGTTTTTAGTCAAAAGTTCTACCACTGAGGTGTTCTACCTCTGCTAATTGCCTGGAAATTAGGCCTCTTTAAACTATCTCACATCAGTGAGATGGTATATCTTGAATGTATATATATTCCTGTTGGTTTTGTGCTCATATGTGGAAAATATTTTGTTGAAATTCAACAGTTACATATTGCAAATCCTAGCTAAGATCTCGCCACAGTTCTGGCTTCTTGGGTGGCTACAAGAGTTCTTTGCACATTTCTCTACCTTGTGCTTTAAGAACAGACACTTCACAAAGGATGAAGTGAGAATTTGAAGAACTTATGCATTGTTGGATGTCAAAGTTCATAGATATTTCTATGAAATATGTAATCTCTTAGGACTATAAAACTAGTCTGGAAAAATCTCAGAAATAGCCTCTTTCACAAGTCTTTGCACCTTTCTTCTTTCACATCTGAACTAGAAATACAAAAGGTCAGAACTAGAAATTCAAGAGCACTGCATTCTCTAGGTATGTGTTATGTTGTGCTTTGCCCTCGAAGGAGAGAGCTAATAATCCATCACTAACTTTCATATTAACCAATTAGGATGTACATCGCAAACACAATTCTTGAACAGCCATGTTTTTAGTGATTCCTTGCCTCAGACTGCTTAGGGCCAAAGTCAAAATCAAATGGAATTCCCTTCCCTTTTTTTATTATCCACCTTTTCATTTTTTTTTCTTTTCATATAATCATATATGGTGATCTGTTTTAATTTTGCGTACACTGGTATAATGGATAATCATATCATCCACTTGTAGCAAAAATATACATTTTATAAACGTTTGTTGTTATTTGATGATATATAATCGCTATTACTCATTTTAATTTATTGTTTTAGTGAAAGCTGTAAATAAACTGCTACAACTACTACTGCCTTAAACTTCATTAAGGGGAAGAGGACGGAGAGGAAAGACCACTGCAACTATCACCAGTAACACAACCAACTTGAATTTATATAAATCAAAGTCATTTTATCTATCTAGTCATAAAGATTTCTATGGACACATTTTGAATACTGGATGTATTCCTAGGAATGTCAGAAGTTCAGGACTGGTGTTATCTGATTAGAAGTAGTATTTTGTGTGTTATGATGTATTACAGCAATTGAACTCCCACAGAATAAAATAACTTTTCTGCTTGTATTCAATGGGAGACATCCTTTAGCTTAAATAGCAAAAGGCAGTGTTTCTGCGGTAAAAGTATTTGGGCTTTAGCCTGACTCCCCAGTTGCATGTGCAATTTATATGTTAATGGAATGTGTTGTCTGACAGTCATGGATTTGTTTCAAGGTGTTCACACCTCCAATAGACTTACTGTTGTTTCATGTCTTAAGACATTAACTCCAGGAACTAAAAAAAACCCTGACTTGTTTAGGTTCACTTACTGTGTACTTTTAAGTCTGAGATAATGTCAAAATGTCAAGAGCAGTTCATTAATCTGAGGCAAAGAGCTTTGGGTATTGATATGATAATGCCCTGCATGTCTTAGGAAGAATCAACTGCAATCCAAGATTTAAAGGAATGTGTATAGGTATCAGTATTCAGTGGCTTATATAGCAAGTCATAAGACAAATGTTTAACTTCTGTAAATATAAACTAACCTCCACTGCATGAAGTATAGCAACCAAAGCACTGAATCAGAGGCTTAGCTTAAGGATGCATACTCAGTGGTTTCAATGTAAATTATTTGTATAGAGCCCTTAATGTTAGACATTTTTATTTCTTGTTTTCAGTGAAATGAAGATGACATTTGAATTAGCTTTGAATAAAAGCATTGCAATACTTTGTCACTCTTGGCACTTGATGTACACTGTTAAGCAGACAGAAAGTCATGATTAATATTGTTATTCCAATATGCAGCTTATCCTACAAAACCACCATAGGATTTCTGTATATTTCTTCTAGTAGACCTAAGATACAATGATAAAATATACAGATATATGAATATTACAAATACACTCAAAGTGCATGACTGATCAAGATCTAAACTTACTAAAAGTTATTAGTACTATTTCTTTTTCTGATCAACACCATCTTTAACATATGAGGTAAAATTACAGTAAAACAAAGAATTTTGAGGCCAAGTTTAAAAATACAAGGGACAGAATTTCAAATACCCTTCAATGCCAATTTGGCAAAATGTTCAGTAACTCAGCAGATAACAGAGTTTCATAAGAATGAAGTATCAAACTTGCTTTATGTGGGTGGGTTGGCATAAGGAGTTAAGCCAAATGAAAGGGAAAGGGGAAAAGGAAAATGTGGAGAAAAGGTAGAGAGGGAATGGGAGAAAAGGGTTAGAGAAACAGGAAGTAGAATGAAGATAATGTGAATTGACAGGGTAATAATGAGAGTTAGAGCAAATAGCCAGTCAGAATAGGACAGAAGTCTAGACCAAATTCTAAGAAGTTCTCTGAATATACAATGATCATGCTTTGGCTGTTTCTGCAAATTTGTCGTTTGTTTTTCTGTTTTCCAAATATAGATTGTGGATTCTATTGCATGTTTGGCATCTTGGATGTAATACAAGAAACCTTTTGCTCATTGTTTCTTCTGAAAAAAAAGCTATTGCCATGAATTTTAAAACAGAAAATCAAACAGTTTCTTACAGCTAATGTTAATTATGCTGTGTTCTTCATAAGTGACAGGGTATTGCTAAGATTATTAAGAGCCTCAAAGTTACTATTATTATGGGAAAATTTGTACTGTAAGGGGCATTACCAGAGATTTTAAGCAGTTGCCTCTATCAATCACAAACTGTATTTGAATTTGTGCATTTGCTGAACATATTATTGTGTTATTCTGCTTATCATACATTCTTCTCTATTATGACCATGTAACATGCAGAGATATTGGAAATAAAGAAGTGCTGTAAAATCCCTTTATTTTCTATATAATCTCTCTCAGTCTTTCTGTCTCCATCACTCAGTTTTGTCCACTTCTTATGCTTTAGACTGGCCGTTGCATTACCAGCACTCTTGTCTTAATCTTTTTTGGTATTGCTTCCTTTTAAAAATAATGCATTCTCCATTTTATTTCTTCTATCCCCAGTCTCCCCTTTGTCCTGTGTTTCTAGAGAGCATTGAGAACTTGTGTACCCTTCAAGAAGACATCCTGGCCCAGACTGTGCAATCAATGGGACCACAGAGATGCAGTTCACTACCAGTGATAACATAGCCTCACCCCAGCAGCTAGGGATCTATGCATGAGGAACAAGAGAAACCTGGGAACTAGTACTCTGTACATCTCATTCCCTCAGGATATTATCTTCACAGAGGTAAATGCAATCTGAGTAATTCAGTACTTTACTCCCATCCTTTCTTTGAAATACGTTCACGAGGCATCTACTGCTGAAAAAGTTTCCTGGTCAGCATAGCTAACGTGGGACTTCCTTTTTAGAAATCTTGGAGTTTTGAGGGGCCACGGAAAAATAAGAACAAGAACAGAATAAGCCTGACTGAAGATGGGAACTACATAAGCAATTTTGCTTCCCTGTATTTGACAAAGATATTTAGGAAACTGGTAAGGATACTTCATATTTTCATCTCTATGCCCTTCCCCAGGTTTTATTTCCAATTTTTCACTGAAGGATGTACAAAGATGTTAGCTTTGCCATTGGTCTGTGATAATTTTTTTCATGTAATATGTGTTTATGGTTTCCTGTTTCCTGTAAGTTAACAATAAACCTATCGTTTGGGGAAAACTTGACACTTTTTAACACACTGAATGTACATTAATAATATATATTATTGTGTACACACACACAAGTGCACGCGCGCATGCACACACACCCAACAGTTAAGTACTGTGCTGGAAATAGGATTTCTACATGTTTCTTTTCATTTAGGTGAAAATATATGTGTTGCAATTCCTTAAGCATTTTTCCACTTTCTTCATAAATTAAAGTAGACATGGATATGAGTTAAAATCTATCAAAGTACTAGAAACACAGAACAGGAACTGAACTATTGGGTTAAGTCCAGTGCCCTGAAATTATAGGCACTAAATTGTAAAACTCTTTTCAGCAGCAGAGTTTGCCAAGTAAGTATCCAGTCCCAATTTCTATGTAAGTACAGTACTCCTCCCCTATCATTCACATTCAGATTTCGATGATTCCTTATATCCAGGCCCAAGAATGCCTCAGAAGTTGTGTTTCTTCAAATTGTTATATAGCTGAATATGCTTTTCCACTTGGGTATTATTATAATTATAGTGGGAGCCTGTTGTATTAAATGATCAACATATGCAAAGTAAAATCGCTGTCTCAAAGACATTATTGATAATCACCTGAGTAAAAGTTTCCAAAACAGAACCTAATAATTTGAAAAGCAAGCTATCTATTATTGTGTTGATTGTACTACTTAAAAGGAGATAAATTGATTAAGATTTGGCAGAAGCTTTCTAAGAACCTGGAAATACACAAATGTAAAAGGGCAGTTCGCATTTCAGATTAAACAGTTTAAAAATAGGAAGTATTCCCATTGTTCACAGCATAATAGATAACCTACCACACTCAGAAAATTCTATAGCAGAGTGCTAGCCATACTATAGGTTGACAAACCATTGCCTGATGGAAGTTAACTATTATATATGCTCTAAAATCTGCACAATTACTTGGATTGACTAGAAATTTGTTGTGTATTATGATGGTGCTAGATAGGATTAGCACTTTAAATTCATTGTTATTTCAGCCAGGCATTCCCAAGTTATATCGTAGAGATAGATGGATGAACTGTAATAAAAAGGTGAATAACTCAGAACATTCATCATATATTGAAATTGAATCCTTCTGAAAAAGGAAAAAAATGTGTGTAGAAAATTATATTAAAAAAACTTGAGAAATTCAGAGCCTCAGCCATTATAAAATAAGGTAACTTCACTGCCTTCTATTCCAATTAATTATCATCTAAGAATCCAGTTTCTATCTATTGCAACTCCTTAAATATTGCAGGATTTTCAGAGCATTGGATGTTCATACCTATATTTTTGACAGCATTATGCAAATAAATCAGTAAATATGTTCTATGCAAATGGTGCAAGTTACTCTGGTTCACAAATGGTCCATGTTGTAAAGAAAATCTCCCCAGTCAGATTTCATTCACAATTTAAGTTCTGTGAAATCAAGCTTTTACAAAATGAACAGAAATGTGCCTATATATATTTAATGCGTGTTAACATTTCATAAAGCACAGATATCTCCATTTTCCTTGATGTGATGACTTTCTACTTGTGAATGAGACTATGAAACTGAAATGAATAAGCAGAGAAAATGTCTTTATTTGTTAGATGTATATCCCACAGCATATGAAAAACTCAGAGTACCTTACAATAAATCAAATAACCCACAAGTAGGATTCTTCAAACAGTTCAAAACTCAAGACCTTCAATTTCCCCCTAACTACCAGCTCTCTGTTCAAACCTCCATACAAACAAACTCTTTTGTCAATACTAAGTACCCTCCCCAACCATAATTCATACCAAGTTACAAGAATTTCTTCTCACCTACCCCCACTCCTCCCCCTACCCACCCCTACTGCTTCACCTTACTTCCAGGTGAGATCTTTCCACCCTTCTACAACATTTCTTCATAGTCTTCACCCCTCCCTAACAGAGAAGCTGAGTTTATTACTCCTCCCCCACCACCACAAAAAAAAACACCTAATGCCTCCCCTTCCCTCCAACAAACACAACACAAATTCCCAAGAACCCTAAAAAAAAGTTAAGGAAAGACAGCCCCACAGTCCCTGTTTTAGTCACCACCAAAAGGCAATACCAAAAGGCAAAACCAAAAGGTGTTGTTAAGCATTAGGGCGGTGTGAAATTTCGCTAGCTGTTTCATTTTGATGCTGTCTTGACTCATTTTGAGCTCAAAACAGCTAAATCGAAATGAAATGAAAGACTTCAAAACATCCTTAAAATGAAACAAGGGCAGTCAAAACATTTTGAAACGTTCAAAAAGTTTTGAGTTTCAAGGCTGGTCTTACTTACAGCTAAAGGGAAACTAAGGAGAGGGAGGAGAGACAAGGGGGAAGGACTGCTCTGACATTGATTGTGTAGGTGGCTGGTGACTGTGATCCTTCCCTGAGGCCCCTTCCAATCCCAGTGCTATGAGGGACAGATGAAAAAAAATCATAAAAAGCATTGTTTGAGCTTTCTCTGTGCCTTCACACAAATGACGCAAGTTTTGCTCTGAACAATTTGAGGTAGTTTCCCAGAAACCCTGCACTTATCTCCTTGAGACTTGGCAGACTTCATGGCCTCAGATGGAGCTACCATTAATACATGTTTCATCCAAATCAGGAAAGAAATGAAAAAGTTATAGACAGTTTTGTGCTCCCCCATTATAGCCTATGGGCGAAATGTCAAAACAACAAAACAGTGCTTTTGAAACAAAAGAAAACTCAAAACAAAATCCCCCCCACTGTCCTGTCAAAATGGTGAAACAGAAGTTGAAATGAAATGGTGCTGTTTTGCACAGCCCTATTAAGCACCTCTTTTTGGCAGTTTCTCAGGGTAATGCCCACCCAGGGAGACCTGCTGCCTTTGTGGAGTCTCTTTCTCCCTATGCTAAATCACATCTAACTCAAATGAGAAATGTTGTAGGTATCTCAGTAATATAATACATACTTCTGTACTCTGCAGGTGCAATCATTAAAAATACTTAGGGAGAAAGATGAGCTATATGTAGTTTAAAGTACAACTAAAGTATAGCTAAAGTATACGTAAATGTGTATATAAAATATGGTATTATATTTCTAAATTGCAGACTGATCTATACTTCAAGTGAAAGAGAGAGGCACTCTTTGGTTTTGTGCTTTCATTTCAGATCCATTTCTAAAGGTCAGTTTCTAACCTACTAAATACCTACTTTAGCTGATGCACGTAAGACTTTATGTAAGCATTTTGCTTGCATTTTGTGTGAAAATATAATCCTGTTGAATTGAAAAAGAAAACTACATAAAGCTCCTTAATAAATGCACTGCACAGTTGATTGAAATGTACTGCTTCAGTTATTAAGTGTCCCAGTAAGTGAGTGAAATATCATATTGCTGACTTTCATGCTTCCATTTTAGTTACTCAGGGTTTATAAAATACTTGTAAACAAGTTACTATATGCAAAACATAATGTAGCTGATTTGAGTGCTTTCTACAACTCTGACTTTTATAGGTTTTTATGAACTCATGATTGGTATTTTTGCATTGTTATTAGCTTTGGAGGTCCTATAGCACCCTGGCAAAAAAAAATATATATATGTATCTATACCTATTATAAAAGTACAGCAGTAACTAAGAGGATGTTTCTTCCTCCAGATTCAAGAGGGCTGATGTTAAAAGAACTGTAAGTGGTTATTATTTTAAGCCAAACATTCATAATTTAAAAACAAACAGTCTCCTCTTCTGATTTGCTAGTGTAGTCAATTAGAGTGCCACTTTTTGTTTTTAGGCTTTGCAATTCCTATTCCACAACCGCTAATTTTATGTTCCAGAGAGATTAGCTCAAGATTAGAAATTGGGAAGTCTGTTTTTAAGTGTGCAGTGCAACTTCCAGGTTGTTTGGTCATCTTTGGATTTGTAAACAACCTTTTTGTTTGTTTCCAACAAAATAATTCAGGGGGAAAGCTCTCTGCTAAAGATTGGGTCAATTTTAGAGTTAGTTCTTAGTTTAGCTGAACCCATATGTGTGTGTTCATTAACCTGAGTAGGCACAATGGGATGTTCCCTTTAGATTTACTTAACAGAACTACAGAAAAATACACTTTACTAAACAGTAAAGAAGAGAGTAAAATGATGAACCACCAATAAAAATAGCATTGGGAAACCATACATAATGATTGTTTCCCCTCCTAAAGCCACATTATACAACCTTATCTGCAATCTATGTAGCTGTGAGGGCCATCACTAGCTGGAGTGACCAGGCACTCTGTCTAATACATTTTCTTCTATAGGGTCCATGTTGTATAATATTTAGTCTGCTCGGTAATAGTTCCAATCTCCTCAGCCATGAGGCAGGAGACACATTCTCATGTGGTTGGAAGAAGCCAGCTAATGGGTGTGCAGCAAAGCCAGTAACTTTGTTCCTAGTGTTGCTGCACTAGTTCCTAGAGAAATAGGAATGGAAAATGAACACAAAATAGTTTAGGGATTTATATAATATTGATCAAAATAGTAACTGAGATGGTTCTTCCAGATATTGGCTTTCAGAAAGAACTGTTCACAGCCAATTCTGCCCTGGGCATGTCTACACACGCCATTCACTGTGCAGCAGACTAATTATCTGCACAGTAAACATAGCATGTCTACATTTGTACCCCTTTTGGGCTGAAGTAAACTAATTTACTTTGCAGTAGGTTAGTGTGAAAAACTCCACAGGAGTGCATGTGTGGACATTGCCACAGCTGGCTGGAGCACAAGAGCGCTTCAGTGCAGGGGCTACCTACTATCTAGCCCCACACTGTTGCATCTTTGTGCCCCTGCCAGCCCCTCCATAGCACATTGAGCCAGGGGGAGCAGCTCTGGGCTGCTAGACTGACTCCCCAGGCCGGCTATCAGCCAGGGCTATTCTGACCCAACTCAACATGTTGCAGTCCCAGACACACATGTAAATGTGTGTCTGGGAGCAATTAACTCCAGTGGGATAAGCATGTGTTAGTATGCTTATATAGACTTGTCCCCTGTTACCAGCTTAGTTCTAGTAAGACAGAGTTAAAAGAGAGAGTTAAAAATCAACTTGAAAAAGAACCAAGGCTACTCACCTGTACAGGGAATCTCTTTCTTGTCACATGCTGTTAAAGAGAAATGGGGAATATAAGCTCAAAAGCATCCTTGTTTGAATTTGTGAATTATTTTCATGGAAGATGCCCCTATATGTTATGTATGAGCTAATTACCAGATGGGAGAACTTCAGTAAAAAAACTCCTGTCTCCTATTCCAGCTACTAGATGGTAGATGCATAAACAAGATATCTTTGAAAACCACATTCTTCTAGAAGGAAGAGGTGGGTAAAGGGATAAGTTTCACACAGGAAAAAAAAACCCAAACTTGTAGTCATAACAGATGGTATTGCCTATGTTTCTGAACTTTTTTTTGCTCAGTTTGGATTTGTGTCTTCAATAAAAACAACCAACAGCTGATGAACTCTTCAAATAAATAGGTTCACAGTAAGATGCTAACTATGAAGATGTTTTTTCTAAACACTGAAGACTGTCCATTTAAGAACTCAGGCAGTCCATTTACCTAAGGATCATGGAGTTTGTATTCCTTGCTTACCCATTTACTAACAAATGTATCAGTTTTATAATTATGTTGCTTTTCCATAAGTAAATAAATGGTGTTCAGTTAAATAACTCATTTGCATACCTTTCAAATCTTGATGCTGCTAAAGCCATAATCAGTCTGTTATAAAAATAGTTCTAAGGCCCAAACAACATTAAGTAGTTTGTCATAAGAGATTCATGTGTCATGAGCCATACATATAATTGTGTTTCTAATGGACTTTTGCTGAAGAGCATATATACTCTGTCAGCATATTCCTGAAAAAATGGAAGCCTAAAGCAGTCATTTGTGATTGATCTAGAGATTTAAAGCCCTAGAGAAAGTACAACTCTTTTAATATATTTTTAGAATCTGGTTAATTTTAGTTCCTTGTATTAATTTTAACCACCAAATTATTATAATGGTTCCTCACTGTTGTTCTGATTGTATATTATGTAAACCTATTCTTCATGTTGTGCCATTAAGAATAAATATGTAAGGTGTTCAGTGAAAAATCCATATGTTACAAGACAGCATTTTTTTTGCTGTCTTTTGTCTTAGAAGGCTAACTAAGATTAATTGGCAGCTTTAAAGGGGCATATGCAGAGCAGTGGTTCTCAACCTTTTCAGACACAAAACACCTCTTGGAAAATACCAGCTCTTTTCACTGATTTTTTACTGCATAAAATTATTAGAGTAATTCTGCCATTGCAAAGAGCTCAGGAAGACCACAGCATGTAAGAATGGTTTAGCACTATGAATTCATATTTGTAATCTCTTCTGGATCTATCTTCTGAATCATGTTTGCTTTGCACACCCAATAGTGCTAATATGGTATATCACCAGGTGCCCTGGTATCCTGATTGAGAATTACTGATGTAGAGATATAATCTAGTGTGGATGTGGTGAGGATCTTGGTTCCTTGGCTAGGATTTTCCGGTTATCAGCAGGTAATTGGAAAAATACACGTAAGTCTTTTGAATCATTATCCTTAATTTGATCTGACAGAGGGTTAAAATGATAGACGTAGGGTTAAAGTTATATAACTCGGTAAGTTTGGCATGGGAGAAGAGGGAGGCGGGTGTACCATCTGCTTCACAAATCCATGTTAGGGAACTGGTAAATCCAACAGTATTCCATGGTGGTTAGTGCCTTTTCTCCCCCGTCAGAGAGCCACTCTGTCAATCCCTCCTACCTCGAGTGTTCTGAGGTCATGGGACAGGAAATGACCAGTTTTTGTATAGGTTAAGCAGGAAGGCATGCAGTCACCACCTTGTGTTGGACCCTCTTACATTTTGGCCTTCCCTGCTGATCACCAACCCACCCAATGAAAACTATACTGTATTCCAATAACTGTCCTTAACCTTGAGCAATCCTTGACCTTCTCTCTGGTGGAGAGCAAAAGAGTCTACAGTGACCCTTCTGCCCAAGCCGTCCTAACTGGGTGGCCTAAGACTAGATCATAGCAAATATGCCATGTAGCAGGAGAAGACCTGAAGATCCAATACAAAAAAGTATGTGATTATTTACAGTTTGGGGGCCAGATAGGCTATTGTCCCAGCATTTTCTTCTCACGCGTTATCAACGCTGTGATAGACTCAGAACCTTCTAAAGGAAGTACTATGGAGGGAAACATCAGCAGGGCCTGATTAGCCCTTTAGTGGGCCCTAGGCAAATAAACTCATGGGCCCCTACTTTTTTTCCACTCAATAATTATAATATGAAAAATAAGCACAATTGGGCCCCTTTTCCATTTAGGGATCTATACATTTGCCTAGTTTTCCCATGCATTAATCTAGCCCAGGACATCAGCATAATTACTCAAACAAGGTGTACGTACCAAAGCAACATAGCTTTTACACAGAAAGGCAGGCTTTTTTTTCCTGTGCCCCAGGCTAACAGATATATATCCTCCTCATAGCGCAGTTCTGCCTCTCACCCCATGAAAAATAGTTTGCTAAGGACTCAAACATTAGAAATCCATTGCAAATTGTGGTCATCAAGAGGTGCAGTTTCTGGGCTCTGGATGCTATGTTAAAACTTCCACCACAGATTCTTCCCTAGCTTTGCATGTTATGGACAATGCTGGTGAACATTACTTTCCAGGACAGATAATATTCACGGTACATGCCCATTGCTCTCCAGTACTTTAGATGTCCAAAGGTTCATTCCACAGTCATGGTGTAACTACTTAGATCGGAGGTTCTCAAACTGTGGTCCACAGACCACCACTGGTCCACAAGCTCCACTCAGGTGGTCCGCAGAAAGACTGTGGAACAATCGAGACTATCTGTACTTGTAAGGTAAGACTACTGATATTAAAATATGAGTTGTGTACTTTGATTTGTAGAACAAAAGAAATATCATTAAGTGGTCTGCCAAGACCCTCAGCAATTTTCAAGTGGTCCATGGAAAAAGAAAAGTTTGAGAACCACTGACTTAGATCATAGTTAAACAGCTCCTTTCTGGGATCACGGGATAGGATGGCTCATGGGCCTCAACATAGATAGTTATGCCTTATATCCCTTTCTTCATATCTTGAATAATAAAAAGGGAAGGATTAGGCTTTTGGCTTACATTTTTCAGCTTCTAAGAGGGGGGAGAACTATTAAGACAAATATTCTCGGTACAAAGCAAATCTGATTTACTATGGGAGGCAATCATTTAGCCAACGGCTATTTTAGAATGAAGGTAGGAAGAAAAGAGATCATTTCCTGACATCAGTGATAAAAGGAAATATAGGATCAAACACTGAAGAAAAGTGAAGCATAAAGCCCAAAAGATTAGAACTTAAATTCAAAGTCTTTTTCTTCCCATTTGATTTTTATTTTAGAGTAAAATGAAAAGAACGTACCAGAATGGTTCATATGCATGGACAATACTAATGGCAAAACAGTAATGTATATTAAACTGTAACTAGAAAAAAGATACAATTATGTTGTTATATCTTATCTTAGTCTTTTAGCTCTAGTAAGTTATATAAGAAAACAATTACTTTTTTTTAATTGTGTATTGTACTGAAACAACAGAAGCAGAAGATTTGTTTATCTCTGAGCAACTCTAGTTGGATTAAAATTGGATTGCTGTTTCACATTTCATTGAAGGGTCCCAAAATTCTATAGAGTACATGGCTTTACAAACATTCATTAACTCTCACAACAACTCTGTAAATCACTTCATTAATAATCTTGATTGTATAGTGGTTTGTGGTTTTCTGTGATGCAGACAAGAGTAACAAAAGGCTCTTGAAAGGCCAAAGGTGATTCTTTCTTTTTTGAGTCCAGATAGGCACTAGAGTTCTTTTAAGAAGCAGCTCACACAGACTCACTAATCTCTCAAAAACAGACTTGATGAGATGAACTTTCATTTCCTGAGGGCCAGAATAAACTTCATCAGATCTTTTTAGTCATAAGAGAAATCAGTAATAAATTGTGTTGCATTTCTCTCTGTATTTCACACTTCTGCTGTGGAGAATTAAGTTCTCTTGCAATATCTTTGGTAATGTTAGAGTGATGTTGTAACCCTGATGGTCCAGGAATTATGTAAGAAATCCTTACCTCTTAGGATAGTTTGCTTTTATTGGACCAGTTGTATAGTTGGGATAGAATTAAGACAGCTTTTGAATGAAAGACATGAAGAATGTCTTGCATTCAATAGCTGTCTTAATTCTATCCCAACTACACAGTTGGTCCAATAAGAGTAATTACTCTAATATATCCTTGCCTCTTACAATACATAGGCATATGACTATACTGCACACTAAAAATCAAGCCAGCCCAAACATGTACTTTAGGAACAGTAGATTTACTTAATAGAAACCTAGATCTGTTTAAGGATTTGCTGTCTACACGGGAACCACAGTAATGATGCAAAATGGATGAATAAAATAGTTGGAAAATTTTCTTAAAATGTTAGGCCAGGAGAAGCTTACCTACATCTTTATTGAATGTCTATAGATATCTCCAGTTATTTTTATTGCTTAAGTGCTTGGAGAATAACATTGCTTAAATGCTTGGAGGAAAAAACATGTGATTTTTATTGTTATTATTGTATTAGATGCAACTTTTAGAATGATTAAAAAATCTCCAGGATGCTTTCTTTCATCAAAGGACAAGTCTCAGGCATCATAAAACATCAACTTGTATTTATATAGACTAGCAGATCTATTACTTATACGAGGATTTATATCTTATATCTTATCTTAACTTTACATGCTGTTTCTTTAAGACTTTATATTGGTAAAGGTAAAACATATTGGTTAGTGGGATTTGTGCTTTGTTTAGTGTTAAGGTGTCCTTAAATGCATGGTGATACTAGTCATCAAGTCTAATGGTAGTTGTTTTCACTTAAAACTAAAGGATTCCTAACAAGCCTGTACTTTTAGAGAGCAGTAGGATAGTTTCTCTCCACTTAAGGGCAGGGGCCAAAACCCAAGGTCCCTACCTCTTCTAGGGCAGTATCTATCTCACTGAACCACTGAGACAGACTCCTTCTGCTTTGCTTTCCTTTTGGCCTCATATACATTACCCTTTCTGATGCACAGAGGACTATCTTTAAAAGGAGTGTAAACTACACTGGCCCTGACCTGATGTTTAAGGCACTTTGCTAGGATGTGGTAGATATAGGTGAGGAGGGCCTAGAACCTTCATCCCTTACTCTCTGGACAAGTACCCTAGTGTAGACTAGAGGCATCAAACATACAGCCCACGGCCAGATCCAGCCCACTGTTCAGTCCACCAGGCTAGCAATGGGCTACAAGAAGTTGAGGGGAGGGGCTAATGGGTGTGGCCAGCAGAAGAGTTTGGGGTCTTTTGGCCCTGGTGGACATGGCCATCATTGGCAGGAGGGTGAATGAGGATGATAAAGACCTTGTCACCCTGCAGTCATTGGCCGATTGCCATTGCCTGGACCATCATCACTTGGCCCACCCACCAGCCCTAACTCCTCCAGTGCCAACACTGCCACAGCAGTATGCCAGAACTAGAGCTGTCATTGCTGCTGCCTGCACTGAACCAGAGCCTCTGCCCAATGCTGCCTGCCCCAGGCTGCAGCCACTGCTGCCACTGTGTGTCCTGGGCTGGAACTACCCTGGGTTGGATCCAGCCTGCAAAAAGCCCCGTAGATTGGATCCAGCCTTAATCATAAGGTCAGTTGGACATCCCTATATTAAACTATTAGGCTGCATCTGCATGAGTGCAGACATTTGGTCCCCCAGGGACAGCTAGCAGCAGGACACCTTGTGCCTCCACTTGTTGTCTCTGGAGAATGCCTGTGCCACATGCCCTCTGGCACACAGTACTTTACCCTGGGTGTGGTAGGGAAGCTGCAGCCAGCACTGGGTTGGCCCCAGCAGTCTTAACTGGATCCTGGGGGCCTCCTGGGGCTACAACCACAGTGCTTCTGCTGCTTGGACCCAGGCCAGCAGCCAGAGTGCATCTCTGGCTGGCCAGGAGCATGATGCCTCCACACATCCCACTCTGCTTTTTTCCCCCACAGGTTTATTTGACCCCTGGATATCCAGGGGTCAATCCCCCTCACCCCATACTGCTCCCTTATAGTGCAGAAAACAGCAGAATGTGCTGTATATGGCACTGCAGACATGTCTGTGGCATCATGTACTGCATGGCCATGTGGCCTTGGTGTCCAAGGTAAAAATCTAGAATGTTTGTCAGTAGCCTCAAATGCCATGGATGCAACTAACTTTAGTTGTACCTTTAGACAGGAAAGTAAAAACTGAAGAGTTCAATCTGGGCCTTGGTTGGGACTCTACATTGAGGCTTATAAGACTTACATAAGAAGTGAAGTTATCTGTTCTTATTTGCAATACACATTTCAACTCCTATAATCCTTTAGTTTCATTAGGATTTTAATTTGGAAAAGGGACAGATTGTAAAGGGGAATGGGAATGGGACTCTAACTATTGAATGGTCTAAAAAATTGTCCACCCCTATAACAATTAAAAGGGTGCTTCATGTGCATTAAGTAGACCATATGGCCACAAGCTGAATGAACATGTTACTAACAATAATTCAGGAAGGTGCTGAGCCAGTGAAAGCATGGCAATATTTAATTTCAAATCCAGCCAACTGTGAAAAATATACAACTTGCTTCATTTATGAATTTATGGGAAGAGGAAGGCGGTTACAAAAACTCTGAACTAAACGAGCACTGCATTTCTCTATTTCCATCCTCACCTGGCAGCACTGATCACAGCTCATTCTGTTCGTCTCTACAAGCAAGACAGATAAGAAGAAAACAGCCAGCGAGCAGTATTAAGAAGCAACCTTTAAGACGACAGTATCAACAGGACTACAATGTGTATTGGTGGCACAAAACTGTAAAGCCATGCCCAGGAATTAGATTTTATTTGTTTATTGTAATGATTATAATGGCATATTGAAATGGTGCAATTTAAAACATTAATAGCTTCTCCTGTTAAACATCATTAAACACCAAATTGTTTAGACCATGTATTCCTGAAGAGGAAATAAATGCTATATTTTGGTAAACAAAGGGCGCATCTACATGTGTTGCTATAGTGATATTGTTACTGCACCTTTTGGAAGTACTAAATCATGGTGCTGTAACAGCCTGTACTGCACCATATGCATGACACCCTCTTATAGTTAGCAGCTACTTCAAAGTATCAGCACACTATACTGGGGAAGTAGCTGCTGGTCATGTGTAAACATCCAGACACTCATGTTGCTATAGCAATGTAGCATCACATGCAGACACACCCAGAGAGAAATAGTGAGATTTAAGCTGGGTTTAAGATTCTTAATAAACATTAATATGCTTGCCTCAGGAGAACTCCTTGAATGACTTATTTTGAATAAATGAAGTAAATGCTTTGTGTTTTAGTGAACTTAGTTAAGATTTCTGGTCCTGAACTCTTTATGCATGGTTTTTATTTTCCAAGATATACCAAATGAGATTCACCAACCCTTAAATGAAATTCTTTGCTTATCTATAAATGATGCTAGCTATCTATGATTCATTAGGATATGACTTGTTATTAATTTGGGGATTAAGGTGCTTTGTGTTCACTGTGATGACTCCGTGTCCTTTTGAGACAAAAAACAAAACAAAAAACCCGCAATATATCTAATTAGGGCAGTGGTTCTGAATTGGGAGTACATGTACCCCCAGTAGTAATCGTGATGAGGCTTCACATACCATGTAGTTTGACATAAAAATTAATTTCCCATTGAAAAGGGGTATGTGAAGTCTCACTCTGAGACCAAGGGGTACATCGACTGAAAAAGGTTCAGAACTGCTGAATTAGGGAGTCACATGTCTGAATTCAAATTCAGGGAGATGAGGATTAAGATTTGGCCTTTAAAAAATGTTGTTTCTCTACACCTCAAATACCAGTATTTTTTTTACATAAAATCAGCAACGTAAGACATCCTTTCAGCCTATTTAGCTATATCTGAATAGTTACACAGAACTAAAGCAATTTTCTCATACCATCCTTGGGTGGCTTTTAGAGTAATATGGATATATTCCCACTATTGCAAAGCTTCACAAGGTCTTAAATCATGTATCATAGTCATTTTATGAAACTGAAGCAGAGAAAGTTGAAATGAATTGTCCAAAATCATACAGGCAGAGTTATGAATAGATCTAAGAGACCCTGACTCCTTTTTTTTTCTGTGCCAACAACAGTTAACATATTAGTGTATGCCAGTCCCCAATCTACAACTGAAAAGCTTCTTGTTGATTTTTGTATATTAGTAGTATTATCACTTCTGCAAAAGCTTCAGCAACTTTTGCTATGGTCAATTTAGAGTCCCCAAGTTCTAAAGATTTCAAGACACTCTAGTATTAAAATGTAGAGATAGGCCACCATGGAATGGCTTTCCAGAATTATTTTTAATCTACTTATTACTTCATCCTGGAAATGATCTCTCTCTCCTTGTATAAATCAAGGAATTTGGAACAAATCACCGTTTCTATTTATTAAACAGTACTATTCTCTTTCAAATAGGTAGGCTTTTTTCCCCTTCTTTTTTTAATTCTTTAGCTACTGACCAATAGGTCTACAGTGAATTTGGGCTCTAGCAAAGTTTTATATTCTCTATATCCACATCTGAATTTTTGCAGTTGACACATTCAAAACTTCCACAAATAGTAAAACACAACTAAGACCACAAAAATATTTAAAGTATTTATTAAATTAGGAATCACTGTGACAATCTTAATCAGAATCAATATTACAATATATTTTAATCTTTCAGAGCCAGGAACAGAGGTAAATTTAAGATTTTAGAATGAACATAAGTGGGAGGAAAAAACCTGAATCCCTTCATATTAGTGCGATAGACATCACACGGTCATTTTTCAAATAAAAAGATGGAAGTCTCACTTGAAGTAAGACTAGTCACAGCACTAGAACACATTGTAAGGGACAGTTTTAGCTGGCAAAGGATAGACTCATTTAGAATAAACAGAAACTTTACTCAAATCCCCGAGGAAGGTGTAGTGTGTAGCTGTACCACCCCTAGGGAAATACTGTGCAGGAATTGTATCTTTCTGATTCTTTCCTACCCATCCTGTTTCTGAAGAGGAAGAGCTAACTGCATTCCTTTAGAAGGTTCAGCTTACTTCCTGCTTTGATTTAGCTTTGGTAACCAGGACACTGGGACAGCAAAGCCAAGTATACAACCACTTCCCACTCTTTTCCATACATTTCCTTGCTCTAATAAGTAGCATCTCTGCCACACATCCAGGCTCATTGCATATCCACCTTATTGTCCCTTACTGCTCAACATGGCCACATGCTGTAACAATGAAGTCCTACTTAGTAGATACTTTTCATCTCTAACTCCCATAATTATTTTAATATGTTTAAGTTCCCCATGGGAAAACTGATATAAAGCAGATATGAAAAAGTGCTAACTATACGGTATGCAGTGGACTTCTTCAGGCAGAGCCACTTAGAGGTAGTGTCTCTTAGGCTGTGAGCCAGAAGTTGGGGTCACTCTGAAACCCTAGCCTTTCTTTCCTGAGTCTGTGTCGGTAGTACTCTTCCAATATTTCCAGGTGGTATAAAATGGCTTCCTTGATTTTCTTATAATCCTGGGGGGCTTCTGCCATTATTAGTGCTTCCAGCTGTGTTGCCCAGGTGGATTCTTCCCATGCAGTTGCTCATGCAGTTCTTTTAGATGGTTCAAGGAAAGCTTCAAGGTCATCATCTTTGGTCATCTCTGTAAGAGCAAACTCATGATTGTCCCCACAGCCTTCATTTGCTGATGTGTGAGCTGTTTGTTGCGTTGAAAACAAAGCATTCTGCTCTTCTATCTGCTGTGCTTGGCATTGTACCACCTCCTCAGTCTGACATTGCTGCCTCTTATTTTGTCTGCTATGCCATGATATTGATCAAAGTGGTTGGGGTGCTGCCTCAAGGTTCCAGGGTAGATCCAGTCCACTGCAACCTTGCCAATCAGGCAATTGATCGTGGCCCTTCTGGCCATATTAGTGTCATAGGACACCAAGCATCTTATGGGCTGTATTCATGGTCTCCATCCACCCCTATAGCCAAGCCCATGCCTCACAGATATCCCTCTAGATTGTGACACTGACTTGTGCAGGCATCAGCCCCATTGGCCTTTGCCTGCTGGTTACTCTAGCTGTGGATTCCTAAGCCTGTGCCACTTAGGCCTGACTCCTCAGTCCCAGCCTTATCACCAGCCACTGCCTGGCCCCTGCCAGTCCCTCAGGGCTCAGGCACTAGCCGTCTTCATCTCCAGGCTACCTGTACCCACTCTTTGGGTCAATCTTCAGGCCCTGCTTTTAGCTTCCACTGGTCTCCATATCAAGCCCCTGCCCCTGCCCCTGCCCCTGCCAGGGTCCAACTCTGGCATACTCCTCTGGCACCCCTGCATAGCCTCCTAATCAAACCTAATAGCCACATTCAGTCCTCCAGTCAACCTTAACTGCAGCAAAAGTACAAACAGCCACTTTTGAACAAAAACTTCCCTCACTGGGGGAAAGACATCCTGCCAGTCCTCCTTTCTTTGCATCTCTCAGGGTGCCACCCAGGGTATCTCCTGCAGCCCTTCTCTCCTGGCTTTACTACTGGTCCTGTTCAGAAGCTGAATGCAGTAGTAGAATAATTACTCTCATTCTAGTAACATGGCATCGATACATATTGGATGCATCTACACATGCATTTGATCCAGGATCAGTTTATTTGCAAGTAAACTTCAAAAGTAAACACTCCCAGGCAGGCATCTGCACATGCAGGGAAGTGGGAGCAGATTTGCTGCTAACGGCAGCCAACTGTTTCTGTTTCCTGGGGCCCTGCAACAGGGCCCTGCCTCCACCACTGGGGAGCTCTAGACTCCCCCTAGTGCTATCCCAGGAGCTGGCAGTGAGCACAATGCACATGCTGTCTCCTGGTCAGGGCTGTGATATTACACCCTAACCCCAGGTGCTGCCTGCTGCAATGTTCCCCTGCCCCGATAGCAGGAAGATCTTGGTCCCGGCTCCCTGCTCGGGGACAGGGGGACTTGGAAAAAGCTGCAGGGGAGAGGAAGGTCCTAGCCCTACCCCAATCTGTTGGTGGGGTATCTAATATCTAGCTTGCTGCTAGCTGCCCCACCAGCAGACTGGGGCAGGGGACTGATATCTACCCCATCTCTGTAGTTCTTTCTAAGCCCTGTGCCTCAGTCACACAATCAGGGCATGAAGCTGGGACCTGCCCCTGACCAGGACAGTTCCCAGCCCTCACGCCGCAAGGCTGGGGATCCTGTTCCCTTCTCAGCTACATGACTGTGGTGCTGGGTGGGGAACAGGGTGGGGAGCTTGTTCTCTGCTCAGCTCCATGAGTACAGAGCTGGGTAGGGAGCAGGCTGTGGAGTGTGTTTCCCATCCACCTCCATGCTTGTGGAGCTGAGTGGGGAACAAGCTTCCCAGCCTATTCCCCACCCAGCTCCATGCTCACAGAGCTGAGTGAGGAATAAGATCCCCAGCCCATTCCCCGCCCAGCTCTGTGCTCTTAGAGCTGGGAAGGGAACAGTCTCCCTAGCCCGCACCAGCAGAGAGCTCCCAGTGCCAGGTCCACACCATAGGGCTGGTTTTGGGTGATCCTTATATCCCAGTGCCAGTTCCTTGATCATGGTATCAACCTGGAAAGATGTGGACAGTGGGGCCCCTCAAGCCTCAGTCCTTAGACCAGTGCTGTTCAAAAGCGTCATCAGTGACTTGGATGAGGATGTGGAGAGCACACTGTCCAAATTCATGGATGACACCAAATTATGGGGCAAAGTAAATGCACTGGAGGCCAGAGAACAGATTCAGGCAGATTTGGACAGGATGGAGAAGTGGACAGAACAAAATAGGATGCAGTTTAACAAAGATAAGTGTGAAGTACTGCACATAGGGAGAAGGAATCACCAGCACACTTACAGATTGGGAGATGACCTTCTAAGCAGCACAGCAGTGGAAGGGATCACAAAGTCAAAGTTGACTCAAAGATGAACATGAGTCAAGAATGTGATGAAGAAATCAATAGGGCTAACTGCACTCTATCATGCATTAACAGGTACTTCACGAGCAAGTCTAAGGAGTTGATACTTCCCCTCTATGTGGCATTGGTAAAGCTGCAGCTGGAATACTGCTTCCAGTTTTGGGCACCACACTTCAAGAGGGATGTGGATACCTTTGAGAGGGTCCAGAGGAGTGCCACTCAAATGGTTAAGGACCTGCAGGTAAGTTCCTATGAGGAGAGATTGAGGGACCTGTATCTCTTCAGTCTCCATAAGAAAGGCCTGAGAGGTGATCTAGTTTCACAGTTTCATAGTCAGTAGGGTCAGAAGGGACCTGAGCAGAACATCAAATCCAACTGCCCTCCATGGCACAAAAGAGTACTGGGGTCAAACGGCCCCAGCAAGGTGATTGTCTAGTCTTGTCTTAAAGACCCCAGGGAGCCAGCACCACATCGCTTGGAAGTTGGTTCCAGATTCTAGCTGCCCTGACAGTGAAGTAGCGCCTCCTGATGTCTAATCTGAATTTACCCTCTGCCAGCTTGTGACCGTTATTTCTACTCACTCCTGGTAGTGCTTGGGAGAACAGGGCCCCCCAGCCCCCCGCAAAGCCTGCTGGTCCCCTCTGACTAGTTTGTAACAGGCCACTAGATCCCCCCCTCAGCCTTCTCTTGTGGAGGCCGAATAGGTTCAGGTCCCTTATCCTGTCCTCGTAGGGCCTGCCCTGCTGACCCCTGATCATACAAGTGGCCCACCTCTGGACCCTCTCCATGTCATCCACATCCCTCTTGAAGTGCAGTGCCCAGAACTGGATGCAATACCCTAGCTACAGCCTGACCAGTGCCGCATAGAGAGGGAATATCACCTCCTTGGACCTGCTTGAGATGCATCTATGGATGGCCTTCCTGACTGCATTCCCACACTGCCGGCCCATGTTCATCTTGGCATCAATGATGACTCCAAGATCCTTTTCTGCCTCTGCACTGACGAGAAGGGAGTTCCCCAGACTGTAGGTATGGTTCTCCCCAGGTGTATCACCTTGAACTTGTCATTGTTGAAACCCATCCTGTTCTCATCTGCCCACCCCTGTAACCTGTCTAGGTCTGATTGCAGCCTATTCCTCTCTTCTAGTGTGCCCACATCCCCCCACATCTTAGTGTCATTAGCAAATTTGAACAGTGTGCTTTTTACCCCCTTGTCCAAGTCACTGATGAAGATGTTGAACAGTGCGGGCCCGAGGACCAATCCCTGTGGAACCCCACTGCCCACATCTCTCCAGGTTGAAAATGACTCATCCACTACCACTCTCTGGGTGCAGGCCTCCAGCCAGTTGGTGACCCATTTGACTGTGTAGGTGTCAACACCACAGTCTCCCGGGTTTTAATGAGAATGGGGTGAGAGACAGTGTCTAAGGCCTTCTGAAAGTCCAGAAAGAATATACCCACTGCTACCCCTGCATCTAAAGATTTGGTGACCGGGCTGTAAAGGCCACCAGGTTGGTCTGACAGGACCTGCCTCTAATGAACCCATGGTGGTTGCTCCTAAGCATAATCTCCCCTGCTGGCCCCTCATGGACATGTGCCAGAACAATTCTCTCAAAAAGCTTACCCAGGATCAAAGTAAGACTAACTGGCCTATAATTTCCTGGGTCCTCCTACCTGCCTTTTTTGAAGATAGGAACCACGTTGGCCCTCTTCCAGTCCTCTGGCACCACACCAAAACACCAGAAGTGCTTGTAAATCCATGCCAGGAGTCCCACAATGACCTCAGCTAATTCCCTCAGCACCCTGGGCTGGAGCTCATCTGGACCAGCTGATTTAAATACATCCAGTCCCTCCAGAAGTTCCCTGACTAGATCCTCACTGACTCTTGGCCTAAGTGCGCCTCCCCTGGGGCCTGAGGGGGGCCCAATGTGGGGGCTGATCCTGTCCCTGCTCAGGAAAATGGAAGCAAAGAGGTCATTAAATAGGTTAGCTTTGTCGTCTGGTGTGACGACCAGATTCCTAGCGTGTCTTGCAGAGGCCCCACATTACCTGGTACCTTTTTTTTGCCCCCTATGTATTTAGAAAAGGACTTCTTGTTGTCCTTGATCTGGGAAGCTAGTCCCAGTTCCAGCTCCACCTTGGCCTTAATGACCGCCCCCCTGCATCCCCAAGCAACCGAGGTATAATCCTCCCTGGTGATGACCCCTCCCTTCCATTGGGTGTATGCCTCCCTTTTAGCTAGGAGACATTCCCGGGTGTTTTTGGTGAGCCATGGGAGCTTTTGCGCCCCCCTACTCCCTTTGATCCATGTTGGGATTACCTCCCTTTGGCCTTGGAGAATCATCTCTTTAAGGCGTGACAACTCTTCTTGGACACCTGGCTCCCCTCCCCTCCGAGACCTCAGTGCCTCCCTGACTATTCTCCTTAGCTCATTGAAGTCCACCCTCCTGAAATCTAGGGATGCTGCCTTGCTGCAGGCCTTTGCCACCTTGTGCTGGATGGTGAATTCCAGTAGGCGATGATCGCTGTCGTCCAAGTGGTCGAGCACCCGCAGCCCCCTCACCAGGTCATCACCCTTGGCCAGCACCAGGTCCAGCAAGGCATCTCCCTGGTGGGGCTGTGCACCTCTTGGGTTAGATGGAGGTCCTGCATTTTGGCTAGGAACCTACGTGAGTGGACATACCTG
Organism: Crocodylus porosus; assembly: GCF_001723895.1. NCBI lineage: Eukaryota > Metazoa > Chordata > Crocodylia > Crocodylidae > Crocodylus > Crocodylus porosus. Next base: position 36,981,281 of record NW_017728947.1, read on the forward strand.
GCTGATTGTTCTTCCCAGCAGATGTTTGGAAAGTTCAGGTCACCCATGATGACCATGTCCTTTGACCTAACTACATCAGTGAGCTGACTTACGAATTCCTGGTCTAGCTCTTCCCCTTGGTTGGATCGTCCCCACTGTTAAGCCTCTTTCCCCTTGACTTATAGTAGTTTCATAGTTTCTAGGGTCAGAAGGAACCTGAGTAGATCATCACGGCAGGAAAGAGTACTGGGGTCAAATGACCCCAGCAAGGTGTTCATCCAACCTCCTCTTAAAACCCCCCAGGGTAGGAGCCTGCACCACTTTGCTTGGAAGTTGGTTCCATATTCTAGCCGCCCTGACCGTGAAGTAACGCCTTCTGATATCTAGCCTAAACCTACCCTCTGCCAGCTTGTGACCGTTATTCCTGGTCACTCCTGGCGGTGCTCGGGGGATCAGTGACTCCCCCAATGCCTGCTGATCCCCCTGACTAGTTTATAACAGGCCACTAGATCCCCCCTCAGCCTTCTCTTTTGGAGGCTGAACAGGTTCAGGTCCCGTAGCCTCTCCTCATAGGGCCTGCCCTGCTGTCCCCTGATCATGCAAGTGGCCCTCCTCTGGACCCTCTCCGTGCTGTCCACATCCCTTTTGAAGTGTGGCGCCCAGAACTGGACGCAGTGCTCCAACTGCGGCCTGACCAGTGCCTTATAGAGAGGGAGAATCACTTCTTTGGACCTGCTCAAGATGCATCTGATGCATCCATGACAAGGTACGGTTGGCCTTCCTGACTGCCTCCCCACACTGCTAGCCCATATTCATCTTGGAGTCAATGATGACTCCAAGGTCCTTTTCTGCCTCTGTGCTGACAAGAGGGGAGTTCCCCAACCTCTAGGTATGGTGCCAGTTGTTCCTCCCCAGGTGCATCACTTGCACTTTGCACTTGTCTGTGTTGAATCCCATCCTATTCTCATCTGCTCCTCTGACTTCTTTGTATTCTAACCCAGAGGACTTCTGTGTGCCCCTCCTCTGACTCTGTGCTACTTGATGAGGATGTGTATTCCTTCTTGTAGAGCGCCACACCCCCACTTTTCCTCCCCGTGTTGTCCCTCCTGTGAAGCCTATAGCCCTTGATATTCACTGCCCAGTCATGCATTGTGTCCCACCACGTTTCAGTGAGCCCCACTATATCTGGGTTGGTGTCGGCTAACAGGAGGGTAAGTATGAGCGTTTGTGTAGAGGCATTTTAGGCTTCCTGAGGATGTGTATACTGGCCCCCTATTCTCAGCATTGCCCTGGCCCCTGTTGCTTACCTGTGTACATGTTCTGTTCATCAGTCTAGGTGATATAGATGTGCCATTTAGGTGGCTTAAAGTTGCACCACTTCACAGCACGTTTATCTGTGATCCAGCTCATGTTCCATTAATGTGTGGCCCCTGTTCACAAACAAGGCACCCAAATTGCAGACCTCCATCTTCCCAAAATGTCCTCTTTCCCACTTCCTGTTCTGTGTGGACAAAAATTTTGCCCCCTGAACTCTACTGCCCAGCAAGGTAACTATCCTACCTGCCCCCAGGGGTTTAACCTTCCCATTCACAGGGCTGCAACCCCATGAAAATGGCCTGCAGAGCACATACCAGGCAGCCAGGGTACAAGGCACAGATGGGTACAGGAGTGGGGTCTAGAGGGGGTGAGGGAGAAACAAGGTAGAGGGCCAATCTGGTTCCCATGAGCTGGGGATTCCCTTCAGAGGCAGGGGCAGTAACTTCCACAAAAGTACCTTTCCACACTGCTCCTACCTCTCAGCCACTCTGGGGGACACAACCAGCTCCCTCCACACCCCAATCCCAAATCCCAATTAAAAAAAAAAAATATAGCCTTCTTTAATTTCCTTCCTTGTTGTTTCTTTTTAAATCATATCCTTTTTTACTTGTTTTTATTTTATCCTTCAGTGGCTGACTCCCTTCAATTCACCACCCTTCCCCCACCTCCATTTCCTTTCCAGCATCCATTTCATTACCCACCCCCATCCCATCAACTCTCTACCTGCCAACTTCATGTTTCTGCTTCCCCACCCATTCAACCCATCTCTCATCCCCACCTAGAGCAGAGTAGAAGCCTGCCTCAGCTCACCAGCCGTGTAGTGGCAAGTCACAGCTGTGCAGGTACAGGACAGGCAGGGAAAGTTTATAGTCTTAAGGTCCAAACTTGAGTTAGCCCTAACACCAATCAACATGTGAGTAACTCAAAGTAAAACATATAACAAGTCCTTAAGTATTGCCATCTATCATAACAGCTCTGTTCCCCACTCTTCAACTTAGCCAAATCATCCCAAAAGGCTCTGTGACTTATTGCAAGACAAATAAACATTGAATTTTTTTTTGTATTTCTTGAAATGGTGAAAATATTCATTCCTAGTCAATGCACTTTCAGTTAAGCAGTGAGAAATAAATGCAGACACAATTTCTGTGATCTCTCAAATACTGTTATTTTAATATTGAGAAGAAATTGATGGCCAGCTAGTTTTAAGCATAAACATTTTATTGGGACAAAGGATAGGGTTAAATTAAAATAAGAAACAGAAAAGGAAAAGACAACAAAATCCAAATGTAAAAGTAAAACAAACAAGCAACAATAACGCAGTCGACACCCACACAGTCTATTGGGTCGCCAACTGAAGGGCCGCACCCAGAGGGTGGTAGTGGATGGGTCCTTCTCAACCTGGAAGGACGTGGGCAGTGGGGTTCCGCAGG
>NW_017728947.1:36984377-36988914 GCF_001723895.1 Crocodylus porosus
AAGAGAAGGCTGAGGGGGGATCTAGTGGCCTGTTATAAAACTAGTCAGGGAGGATCAGCGGGCATTGGGGGAGTCCCTGTTCCCCCGAGCACTGCCAGGAGTGACCAGGAATAACGGTCACAAGGTGGCAGAGGGTAGGTTTAGGCTAGATATCAGAAGGCGCTACTTCACGGTCAGGGCGGCTAGGATCTGGAACCAACTTCCAAGAGAGGTGGTGCAGGCTCCTACCCTGAGGGTTTTTAAGACGAGCTTGGATGAACATTTTGCTGGGGTTGTATGACACCAGTATTGTTTCCTGCCATGGCAGGGGGTCGGACTAGATGATCTACTTAGGTCCCTTCCGACCCTAGAAACTATGAAACTATGAAAAAAAAAGCCTAGAATCTCTAGGGCAACATTTATGGCATTTATCATGTTATCCTTACAGCAGTATCTGAGAGCCTAACAATATTTAATCTATTTTTCCTGCACAAAATACATCTTTGTTTTTTGGAATTACTGTTTTACAGATGAGGATTGAGGGCCAGATCCAAATTAATCTCATTGGCACCTAAATTCTGTTTAAGTGACTAAGTTATTTAAGGCACAGTGATCTAGACTGACCCTTCTCAGCGACTGAAAAACAGCTTACGTCAATGGTCAGCAACATTTTTTTAAGGGTGAAACAGAATGACCTAGTTTCCATCCAAGGTGAGCTAGTGCTGGGACCCAAACACCTCTACCCAGCTGCAGCACAGCATTGGTAAAAAAGCTCTGCACTACTGAAGCCACCAGCTCCACAAACTGGGTTCATCTCATGGTTGCCAACTGTAGGTTGTCAACCCCTGGCTCAGGTTCACAGTATCATTAGGAACCTCCAGCTCTACCTATAATTAGGCATCTCCATATTTGCCTGAAAATAATCTTTAGGCACTTAGACTTCTGTTACTGGGCCTACACTGAAGTAACTCAAATTAAACAGTAACTCTTACCTGAGCTTTTAACTTAACTAACATTCTTTTGCTCTGTATTTTATTTTCTTCTTTCCTGGTAAATAAATATAAAACTTTAGTCACTTATGATGCTGGCCATAATTCTAGCTTCTTCATTTCTCTTACCCTGTACTTGAAGAACTCAGTCCTTTATCACATGTAAAAAATAGAAGTCTTCCCTACTGTAGATAGAAAATGAACAAGCATGACCTGTGGTTACATGTGTAGTTAGTATTAGTATCCCTTCCATCCATGACCCAGTTGGAAACTGTAGGAGTTTTGATCACGCTAGGCCATAGATACACTAAACTGTAGTCAAGCTTAGGGACCACAAATGACCTTGGGACTAGTAGGCTTCACTAGCTGCTGGATAACTTGATAAAAGACGCAGCAAGACTCTTTCTTAAAAGTAAGAAACAGTATCTGAACAAACTGAGGAGTAAAAGGTTGGAACTCAGTAGTAAAGCATAGAAAACAAGAGGTGAGCTGTACTTAACAGGTAGAGTTGGAAATACCCCAAATCAGAAGGGAGTGGGGATCCTAGATGCATGAATTTGGCAGAGGGGAGCTGAAGTTGGCAAGGAATTAATTGTAGGTCTCTGAACTTGGCAAAGAGACAAGTAAAAGGGGGACTTCTAGACAAAAGAGAGAGATAAGACTTGGCATGAGATGGGGGCATATAAGCTATGAATACAGGGGTTGCGAGACTCGCTCAATGCATTGCTTACCATTGTCTGTGCAGTTTCACTGAGCCAGGCTGATTGCTATACAATCAGGGTTACTGTCTTTTAGGACAGTACACTGAGTTTTTGCCATCAAACATGAATTTGAGCCATTCTTTCTGTGTTGTGCCCAAACTCCAGAGCTGATTTCAGAAAACTGCCTGAGAGCACCCTAGCCCAAGCAGCCTGAATACCAAGAGCAATAGCAAGCAGGAAGATGGCTGGGAACCCTCCTACCCCCAAGAACAGCAGGAATACACCACTTTAACCCTCAGAAGGTATACATTTTGTTGAATCTGCTCTACATAGAATCTCTCTGGTATCTGCATACTCATCAATTCCTTGTGCCTGTTTACCATATGATGTTTGGATGCTAAAACCTGTTTAAACTTAAAACACATGGGAAGGAATATAGAGTCATTAGAAGGTATGCAAGACAATATTTACATCTCTAAACTTTCCTTTACCTGTGTATGTTTTCCCCATTTCCAAAACTGACTGGTATGCAGAACTCCCTGTGGGATTTATGCTTACACATTGCTTCATACATTTAACACACAAAGCTATTCTTTAAATGGTTGAAAATATCTTATTCCCACTGATCACTGGCACACTGTAAATTCCATTCAGAAAAAAAACTAAACTGGCATAACTTTGACAGTGTACATCATGGTATGCAACTTACATAATTTACAGTACATGGCATTATATTGCAAGGCAAATGGCAAAGAGTAAGAACATCACAAACAGCAACTTGCCTGGGGTGCCTCATGATGGGGTATAAGGTAGAGGGGGTTTGCTATTCTAAAGCACACCAATAAAACATTCCATCCTTAGCCACCAACTTTTGCCAATGGGACTGAAGGGCTATTTGCATGACTCTGACCTTCCCTTATTGTGCCTCATGTCTAAAAGGTGTTATCTGCATCTTCTGCTCATTCTGTTGGGGTCTCAGCCAATGCAACTTCTGCCCCTTTTATGTAGCTATTCTATCCAACTCAAACCCACTGTATTTGGCCCAGCTTTGAGGTGCTAGCTTTACTTAATCTGCTTTGGGCCACTGGCCCTGTATAGCTGCAGCCCCTGTGGCACCAGGCTCCCTGGCCCATGTAGCTGTACTCCTGTCTGTGCTAATGAGGTCTTCATCTCCCCTATAGCTTCAGCTGCAAACCACCAGATTAAACCACAACATAAACATTAGGTCCCAGGGCTATAACAAAGCAAAAGTAATAATAAAGGTAGCATGCCCGCTTACCCCATGACTTCTTCACTCCAGGGGTTCTGTCTTGTACTTCCAGCCATCAGAACTGTTTTCTACAGGTCTCTGCTGCCTTCATACAGAAACTCCCCCTGTACCTCTATCTGGACTAGCTCAACTCAGGCCTTTTATAGTTCTGGCCTGAGCTCTTCCCTGCTCATGTGACAGGCCCTAATAAGATGACCAACCTGCACGGCAACATCTTAATCCCTGCTTTGCTGGCAGGTTGTGCCCTGAAGACTGGAGCTGCTCAGTTTTCTAGTAACAGGGCTATGGTTCCCTGTTACAAGGTCATTACAGTTCTCTGACACAGTCAGTAGGAAGATTGTGCTGGCAAAAATTGCAAAAGAACATCACATCATGAACTGTGTTGCTCTACAGCCTAGCCCCAAAAAACTTCACAAATGGTTTCAGTTAATAATATCAAAGACAGACTTCCCTGAAATTCCAGGCTGGCTTTTTAACATATAACATTTTCTTTCAAGGAATTTTATCATCTTCTGTAGCTCTTCCTAACACTTTTTCCTTGAGAAAGAAATTAACTAGTACATCTACCCTTTATATTTTCACTCATTTTATCAAAAGATTCATTTTCTCCACCAATAAAAATGAGTAATTCAATATCTCTCAAGCTTAAGCCTTTCATTGCATTGCCCTTTTTCATTGCATTCATGGCTGGTCACATACCAGGCTGAAAACATAAGTGACAGACAATGAGATGAAGGTAATAAGGGTATCTTGATTCTAAACCAAAGTAAACAGGCTGTCATAAAAATGTGGAATGGAATAGATGACAAACCAAATTCTCTTTCTGAAAGCAATTATTTCTGATCCTCAGATCTAATCATCTGTAATTTTGAGGGCCAAAGGGAGTGCTTATTTGTGTTTCAATTGGCTCAATCAATTGGTGTAGATAGTGGCAGACAGAAATGTCCCTATGCACCGGAAGAAAAAATGCATATCTACTCTAATCCTCAATGGATCTGAATTTATTACAACAACAGCACATTTATATAATCATCTCTATCAGTGTACAGTGGGTATCCTCACTGCTGAGATTCTGTTTATCTGAAGTGGCGCAGAAACATAGCAGATGAACATAGAGAAAAATAATTATGTCTTCCTAGCATTTTTAGATTTTCAACCACAGTAGCATGTAGGCATTGAACATGGTGAGAGGTATAAGTAAAGATGGTTGGACACGGTCTAATAAAACAGAGGGGTTTTTTTGGAATTTGCTGATTTGCCAAAATAAAATGTTTCTCGGGCTGGAAACAGACATTATCTTTGGAGCACCATTACCTGAATACATGCTGCAACACTGTTAATCCACATCTATGATGTCTATAGATGTTGCCATAGCTTCTATCCAACAGCTCTGGGCCCCTGTCCCTTCCACGGCTTAAGGGCCCTGACCTTGTGGAAAAACAAGCACTATGTCTGGACCCAGGTCTGGACTTGGAGCATGCATCCACAAACAGGGAAATCCCGAGCCCTACACTCTGGCTTGGAAATGTCGACTGCATCTCAAGGCACAGAGGAATACTTCTGCCCAAGGTATTTCATAGATTTCATAGACATTAGGG
>NW_017728947.1:36988925-37009150 GCF_001723895.1 Crocodylus porosus
GGGCCTGACGGACAAGCCTCTTGAGCTTGTCAAAGTCGGCTTTTCTGAAGTCAAGGACTTCTGTGTTGCTGACTGACTTGCCAGCTTTACGGCAGTACCAGGTCGAGCAGCGCTTTGCCTCTCGTTGGCCCATAGACTTCTTGAGTCAGGTAGAGGTCATCCACGCATGAGAGAAAGCTCAGATTTTGCTGAGTGAACTTCCCAGGAGATGTCCGGGTAATTGAAGTCACCCATGACAACCAAGGTCCTGGAGAGAGCGGCCTCAGTCAGTTCCCGGGCGAACTCCTGGTTCAAGCTCAGGACTTTGAGTGGGAGGTCTGTAGTAGAATCCCACCGTTGTGTCCCCTGTGCCATTTTTCCCATGATTTTTTACTCAGAGGGTCTCTAGCTGTCCATGCTGGTTGCCAACATCAGCTTGCAGGGACATGTAGCAAGGTATGCATCTGCAAGTCAGGAAGGGGTAATTCCCATAGTGGTTCCACTCTTCACATTTTCAGGCTGGGCATAGCAGCTTGATACCTGTGCCAAGGAAATCTCTCTTCAGGGATTTCCCCAGGCATATCTGGAAGCATGGGAGGAGGGAACTTTTATGGGTGTTCTTCCCCACCCCTCACCCTCCACTTCTAGATGTGCACTTGGGGAATTCCCTGCAGAGGGATTCCCCTGCCACATGTATCAAGTTGCTTTGCCCCAAATCATGGTGCATGTCTGAACTTCTACTGGCAGATGTGCACTTCATGTTGGGAGGAGGTTCCTGAGGCCATTGTCTTGAAGGATTGGGCCCCATGGCATCTAGAGGGTGTGGGCAGCCACAGGCTGCTCACACTCTCCTAACATGAATAAAGAAGCTGTTTAGGAAGGACAGGCAGGGGAGAGGAGGAGGAAGAGTTGCACTTTATGTAAAAGAGCCATATGATTTCTCAGAGCTCCAGTATGAAGCTGGATATAGGCTTGTTGAGAGTCTATGGGTTAGGGTCAAAAGGGAAAGCAACAAGGCTAATTTCATGGTGGGCTCTGCTATAGATAACCAGACCAGAACAAAGCAGTGGATGAGGCTTTCTTCAAACAGCTAGTGGAAGTTTCCTGATCACAGACCCTGGTGCTCATGGGGGACTTCAATCACCCTGACATTTTCTGGGAGGGCAATACAGCAGTGCTCAGGCAATTCAGGAAGTTTTTGGAGAGAACTGGGGACAACTTCCTAGTAAAAGTGCTGGAGTGACCAACAAGGGGCCATGGTCTTCTTGACCTGCTGCTCACAAACAGGGAAGAATTAGTGGGGAATGTAGTAGTAGATGGCAACTTGAACAGCTTGGATGATGAAATGATTGATTTCAGGATCCTAAGGAAATGAAGGATGGAGAGCAGATGGAGAGCAGCAGAGTAAGGACCCTGAAATTCAGAAAAGCAGAATTTGACTCAGAGAACTCATGGGCAGGATCCACCAAGAAGCCAAAGTTAGAGGGAGAGGAGTTCAGGTGAACTGGCTGTATTTCAAAGAAGCTTTACTGGAAGTGCAGGAACAGACCATCCCAATGTGCAGGAAGACTAGTAAGTATGCCAGAAGACCAGCTTGGCTTAGCAGGGAACTCTTCAGTAAACTAAATCACAAAAAGGAAGCTTATAAGAAGTGGAAACTTTGACAAATAACTAGGGAAGAATATAAGAGCATTGCTCAGGCATGCAGGGATGAAGCCAGGAAGGCCAAAGCTCAGTTGGAGTTGCAGCTAGCAAAGAATGTGATGAGTAAGAAGGGTTTCTACAAGTATGTCAGTAGCAAGAGGGTGATCGGGGAAGGTGTGGGTCCATTACTGAATAGGGAGACAACCTCATGACAGAGGATGCAGAAAAGGCTGAAGAGGTCAACGCCTTTTTTGCCTCAGACTTCACTGGCAAGGTCAGCTCCCAGACTACTACACTGGGCAGAACTGTTTGGGGAGGAGGTGAGCAGCCCTCAGTGCTGAAAGAACAGGTTAGGGACTACTTAGAAAAACTGGATATGTACAAGTCCATGGGGCCTGATGGGATGCACCCGAGAGTAATTGCAGAGCCATTGGGTCATTGGATATCATTTTTGAAAACTCATGGCATTCAAGAGAGGTCCTGGATGATTGGAAAAGGGCAAACATAGTGCCCATATTTAAGAAAGGGAAGAAGGAGGATCCAGGGAACTATAGACAAGTCAGCCTTACTTTAGTCCCTGAAAAAATCATGGAACAGATCCTCAAGGAATCCATTTCTAAGCACCTGGAGGAGAAAAAAGGGTGATTAGAAACATTCAGCTTAGATCAACTAGTACAGGGTGGGGGCTGATTGGCTGGGCAGCAGCTTTGCAGAAAAGAACCTAGGGGTTACAGTGGACAATAAGATGAATATAAGCCAACACTGAGCCCTGTTTTGAACAAAGCTAATGGCTTACTTGGCTGCATTGGTAGAAGTGTTGTCAGTAGATCAAGGGAAGTGATTATTCCCATCTATTCATCACTGGTGAGGCCACATCTGGAACACTGTGTTCAGTTTTGGGCCCCTCACTAGAAAAAGCATGTGGACAAATTGGTGATGGGGCTGGGGGACATGGCTTATGAGGAAAAACTGAGGGAACTGGACTTATTTAGTCTATAGAAGAGAAGACTGAGAGGGGATTTAATAGCAGCCTTCAACTACCTGAAGGAGGGTTCGAAACAGTTTGGAGCTACACTATTTTCAGTCATGGCAGATGACAGAACAAGGAGCAATAGTCTCAAGTTGCAGCAAGGGATGTATAGGTTAGATATTAGGAAGCATTTTCCCACTAGGAGGGTAGTAAAACACCAGACCAATTTACCCAGAGAGGTGGTAGAAGTTCCATCCTTGGACATTTTCAAAAACTGGCTGGAATGATCTAGTTAGGGATGGTCCTGCTTTGAGCAGAGGAGTTGGACTAAATGACTTGCTGAGGCTTAGCTGTCAGAATTCCAACCATAACTTTCTATTATTATATGATTCTAACAGATATTGGCTGCAAACTGTGGTAGCACAAATTATGACTAGGGTTATTTCCATCACAGAATGTTGGTATTTATGATTTGACAAAGAACTCAGATATCTGTCTGCTTGGGTTTTGTGCCTCCATAAAAAGAAAATTATGGCTGCACAAAGATGATATCTCTTTGCAGTCTTAGAGATTGTTCTACTTCAACAAGTTATATCAAAATGTGGGCAAGATTTGAAACCTCTCATCTCACTGGCCCAGCTTCTGGGAAATCAGCCTCCTTGTAACCAGGGGCTAGATGGCTTCCAAGATCCATGACTTCATAGCTGACTGACTGTTGTATTACCTCCGAGTTACCTTCTATTGACTTTCAGAAATAAATATAAAAGTTTTGCTTTAGGCTCCAAGTGCATGTGTACACTCAGATGTGACTTACCTTGGTTCAGTCAACTTAGTTAAGTCAACTTATTTTACATTGACGTGTGTATGCACCTAGTGTTCAAAACATTATTTAACTTCTTGTAAATTGGGAACTTAGGAAAGTCTCTTGTATTTCAATCTGAAGTAAATAGTCTTGGAGACAGGATGCCAATTTAGTGGACTCAAACATTGCTAAAAGAATAACTGGATGCATCGTCCACCTAGTATCATGTATTCAGCAGTAACCAATACTTGATTTTCTAAGGAGGAAATGCAACAGGTAGAATTAAGGTAATCTGCTTCCTATTACAGTCTCATTGTCATGTCTAATAGTGTTTAGCTTAAAACCTGAATCAGGATTTTATATTTCTTCCATAACTGCTTTTAACATTAATTGGTATGACTTTAAAATATTCTTATTATGCAGAAAGATGTCCAATCCATTTTTCTGATTTTCTAAATTCTTACCCTTAATTATCCCATAGCAATAGTTCCACAGTGTGATAAAAGTGGTAGGAAAAGGGGGATTTATGAGTTTTGAATTTACCAACTTTTGATTTCAGTTAATATATTAATGTTCTTTACTATGAAACATAAATAATGGAAGCTTCCTAGCTACTCCCTCTATAGCATTTGTCATTTTATATATGTCTATCATGCATTTTAGTATTTGATGTGATTTCTAAAGTAAACAGTTCCTTTTTTGTCACCCTATCCTTATTTTCTGTATACTTTATCATTCCTTTTTAACCTTCTTCCATGTCTTGTATAATCTGCCATTTCATTTGAAATGGGATAACAATTATTTCACACAGGACCCCAATGAAGAAATACAATTGTTTTATAACATAACTATATATAACTATATGTATGTATGTATGATGTATATATGTTATGCTACGAAATTATATGTGATGTATTTATAAAATACATTCCTATGTGGCTTTTATTTGAAGAGGTTTTTTTTCCAAATTTTGATTTTTGTTTTTAATGGACTTTAAAGGTAGAGAAAATAAAGCAGACTTTGCTGATATCTGATGAAAATACCTCAATACCTTTCCTCTAAGAACTAGTGCTCTCTTTTCAGGCAAATCGAACTAGACTGTCTCTCATAAGTGCAAAGGCCTCGAGAATCTTGGAGATGAAGCAGTTCTCAGCAAAACGTTATCCCACCCCACTTAGAACTTAAAGGTCAAGACTAGAATCGAATTGGATCTGATGTTGGGGAGCCAGAGAACAACTAGACAGCATTTCTATAGAGAAGTGCCTTCGTCTCATCTGAATTAGGGCCCATTATGCCAGGAATAATGCATATAAGTAACAGTGTGCCCCTGAAAAAAAAAATGTTGTGGTCAGTTCCATGAAAAAGGAAGGCCTCTTTGTGCACAAGTCAAACTGTAATTTTTGTTTGTCCTTGACATAGAACCTGAATTACAAAAACAAGAGATTGGATACTGGATATTTGGCAATGTCTGTATGAATTTGAAGTAGCTAAGAATTGTGAAACCAGGGCATAACATTCTAGAAAAGTGTCCAGTTAGATTTTTCTGTAAAGCTTGGAGAGTCTTCACCTGAAAGTCTGTAGATCAGTAGAATTCTTTCCTGACTTCTGTATTTTACCTCACGTGCCATGTTAAGGACCTCCATTTTCCAGTTAACGTTATGACTTTGCAGGGTGAAGGGGTCTTTGGTTCACCAGTTCTGGAAGATACAAGATGCTTGTTGTCCTAAATTCATGGGAAGCGGCAAAGCTCTTACATGTATATATTCAGGGATCCATGCTTTTTTAGTGATGCTTAATGTACAGTAGATTATTTTACTGTGCATCAGCATAATGTCATGGTTCTCTACGTAACACTTTATTGCACAGTGAAATAGTGTACTGCACATTAAAGTGCACCTGTAGAAGCACCCCTAGGGACCTAATCTAAAGAAAAGGTCAGTTCTGGGGCTAGTTTTGTTTTGTATCTTCTCCAGTGACCTCAAAGATGGGATTGAGTGTACCTCAGCAAATTAGCAGATGACATCAAGGTAGAGGGAGTAGTAGATATATGCTAGAGGGTTTAGAGAGAGCTTGACAAATTGGAGGACTGGACCAAAAGAAATCTCATGAAGTTCAGTAGGAATAAATGCAAAGTCCTGCACTTAAGATGGAAGAATCCCATGCACAAGTACAAGCTAGGAACCATTTGGCTAAGTATCAGCTCTGCAGAAAATGACCTAGGGGTTACCATGGACAATAAGCTGAATAGGAGCCAACAATGTGATCTTGTTGTGAAGAAGGCTAATGACATACTGGTCTGCATTAATAGGAGCACTGCCAGCAGACTGAGGGAAGTAAATATTCTGTTCAATTTGGCACTGGTGAGGCCACATCTGGATTACTGTGTCCAGTTTTGGACCCCCCACTACAGAAAGGATGTGGACACATTGGAGAGAATCTGGCAGAGGTCAGTGTAAATGGTTAGGGGGCTGGTGCACATTACTAACAAGGAGAGGATGAGGGAATTGATGTATAAGGCTAGGGGCTTTTTTAATATGGAGAACGGAAGACTGAATTGGAAGTTAATAGTAGCCTTCAGCTATATGAAGGATGCTTCCAAAAACGATGGATCTAGACCAGGGGTTGCCAACCAGCAGTACATGTACCCCTGAGGTACCTGAGAAGTCCCTAAGGGGTACATGCAGGTGGGTAGGGTGGAGCGCTGCCATACACCATTCCATGCAGGCACCGACCACCTGGCTGGATGCAGGGGGTGGGGGAAGGTCGCATACGGCTGCTACCACCCCTCTGCATTCAGCCACATGCCACCCCCATTCCCCCCACTCCATGTCTGGCTGCCAGGGGTACACTGACCCAAAAAGGCTGAAAATCCCTAATTTAGACTGTTCTCAGTGGTGGAAGATGACAGAATAGGGAACAATGGTCTCATGTTGTAGCAAAGGTAGTTTAAGTTAGATATTAAAAAATATTTTTCTCTCACAAGGAGGATAGTAAAGAACTGGAACAACTTACCTAAAGAAGCTGTGGAATCTCTATCCTTGGAGGTATTTAAGACCTAGTTAGACAAAGCCTTGGGTGGGATGATCTAGTTGGGGATAGTCCTGCTTTGAGCAGGTGTTGAACTAGATGACCTCCCGAGGTCCCTTCCAACCGCAACATTCTGTGATTCTATGAAAATTAAAGCAATAGGAGCCTTTCCAAAAACTTTTGTGGGCTCTGAAACAGGATTTGCATGACCCACCTCCATGAAAAGGGCTGTTTACCAATGTAAGATTATTATCCAATCATTTTAGGAATTGCAGCCTCTATCAAATTACTAAATGCAAAAAACCCCAAAACAAACAAATAAAATGTTCAGTTATTTCCTCACTTAGTATCCTCTCTCCAGATTCATAGCAAACAAGTAATTACTGTGAAACTTTGTAAAGTTGCATTTTTTTATTCAAAACAAGAAAAATATGGATCCACAATTCTGTGTTTTGTTTTATGGAATGGAAAAGAATGTGTTAGGAAATCAGTTCCAGCACTGCTATAGCATTCATGCATACCTTTATTTAAAATAGATTGTGTTAAAATATAGATAAAGATAGTTATGTCTTTGATATGGTTTTTAGATTTAGTTCTGCACAAAAAGGAATGTCATTTAATAGAAAAATTGAAATTACTCATTTCAAAGTTTTACCTTCTTTCCAAGTCTCTAATTTACATATTTACTGTTTTGGGCATGGCTCACTTCAGCTTTGAATGTAACCAGTAACACGAGTGGTATTTTAAAACCCCATATTGGTTCTCACATAGTTACAAAAGCCCCAGTGAAATCAATCAGACTTTGTTCTTAAGACAAGTGATTGTAATTTGGCCCATGAAGAATAGTTAAGTGGTATGTATAAGCTTTATGTGACTGTTACATATGCTGTTATGGTACCCCTGGCTTATGGATTCTGTAAAAAAAAGAAAAGCTTTTCCCAAATGTATATTTATTAGTCATATCATTGTATATTTATTAGTCATATCATTTAAAAGTCAGTTGAAAAAGACTAACTGATTAAAACAGAACAAAAGTAGAAAAACAAATAAACCAGTAAACAACAAATGAAAGACTCTCTTGGGGAGGGGCAGTGGGGAAAGCTTTGTTTGTGGTCAGTGTGTTAAAAAGACAAAAAAAAAAATAAAGTTGGTAACAGTTCCCATGAGTATATGTTTTAATCATTGCTTTTGTGCTTTAAATTCATTTTGTGGTCTGTTCTTAAACAGCCTGTTTTATTGACTGACAGCCAGATACTGCCTTTGTAATTTGAAGTATCTGGGAACACACCATTTCTTACTTCAGTGGATCTTATTTAAGATAAAATGTTCATTTCTTACCACAGCAAGGCCATAGTCTTTCAAAGCTCTCCTGAAACCAACTGGCTTACTTTCTTGATAAAAGAAAGTACCTTGATACAGTTTTTTTTTTACCTCTAAAATGAGAAAAGAAATATCCGTTGTGGTGTCTGTGGTTAAATTTATTAAACAGATTGAGGGGTGAGGTAGACAATCTTCTTTTTATTAAGAGCTAAGCATAAGCAGGAGAGACATTTGTTCAGGAAATTCTACACAAAATTCCATTCCAAAACTTTGATGCAAGAGATCCACTTATAAGTATTATTACAGTATCAGAACAAACAACTGATGACTAACAAGTAGGGGTGCACCAATAGAGATTTTAGGGGCTGATACCGATAGCTGATATTTATGGAGGCATAATGGTGGATACCAATCCAATATGTAATACAGCTGCCTCCAGGCGGTAAGTCCATTGTGGTGGAAGGGAAAGGGGAGGTAAGGGGCGTGGGGGGGCAAATAAATGCCCTCATAGTGAGGGAGGTGGCAGGGGCAGATGCTGCCCAGCCGGGATGGGGAGATCGCAGGATGGGGACACAGTTGGTGGGCACAGCCCCAGCTTCTCCCAGCACTTGGGTGTAGGCAGGGTGTTCAGCAATGGCTGAGCCAGGTGGTAGCACGGGGCTGTGACTGCAGCTGCGGCAAAATTTGGGGTGGTTGCAGCCTCATCCTAGTGCCACCAGAGCCCATGCTGAGCCCAGCCCTCAGCAAGAAAAGCCTCATGGAGCCCCGGCTCCATCTCCACCCTGCAGCTGCCACCCACCCTGCACCATGCAGATCCAGGGGCACAATGCCCCTCCCTCCTGGGATGCAAGCAGCAGAAAGCTGCCCCCATCCCACAAATTGCACTTCCATCCTGTGCCCCCCCATCCCAGCTGGGAATTGCTTGCTCCTGCTCTGTCTCTCACCTCAAGGGCATTGATCTGCGCCCCCTCCCACACCCATTCCCTCCCCACTCCACTTCCGACTTACAAGCTGGAGGCAGCTCCCCATGCTGCCAGCTCTGCTCCATGCTGCACTGCAGCTGTGCACAGCATGGGCATCTATCAGTCAAGCTAATCAGCGCTATGGGGCCAATATCTGATATATACAATTTTCTTCATATCCGTACCAATCCGATATTGGACCGATGTATCAGTGCACCTCTACTGACAAGTGATAATAGTTCCAAATAAAATACATTTTCCTGCACTTATATTCAAAGAATGGGTTAAACAGAAATTAACATTACATTGTATTAACTTTTTGCATTATTCTAGCTATCCCATCAAGATTGGCCTGACTCACAGCACTATGCAAACATCTAGAACCCAATTCATACTGCTAGGAGGTCACTTGTTGCATAAAACACACACACAATAATACATCCAGCACCATAAAAGAGGACCTCTTCCAAGCACAAGGTCAATTCTTCTAGCTCTGTACCAACCCTATGTAGCAAAACCCACAGTTTTGTTTTGTTTTTTGCTATTATTGTAAAAAGCCCCTTTTTATATTGTAAATAGTGTTCTGTTATGTTTGTATTGGTTTTTACTCTTTGATATTTTATTATATTGTATGCCTATCATTTGTGCATTGATGTTTATTGTTTCATATTAACATTGTATGATTTAGGCCTGCAGTGTGGGTTGGCATGAGTGAGGTCAAGTATCCATTTTGTGTGTCAGGTTCCCATCTTGTTCCCGTCTTGTCCCCATGCCCTGTTGTGTAAAATGTTGCAACCTATGACTCATACCTATCCCTCCTATGTAAATTGGTTTCTGAATTAATGGGGATGAATGAGGGTGCTTGAGAGCCAATGGCAGTAAGTCTAAAAATAACTCCCTCTGAATGACAGAACCATCAATTTGACAACCCAACCATCACCCCCTGCATTGACCCTGTCTGACTCAAGATTTGAAGACAAAGACTGCTGCAGAAATCAGTCAACCCATCGTTACAGACACCTGAAACTGCATGTCCTTACCTAGGAGTGCACACACTCAGTACACCAGGGGCTGACTCTTGCCTGGGCATGCCCTTGCCACTAGGATCATAGGAGATATGCCCCTATAAAAGGGGGCAGTGAAGACAGACTGAGTGGGACACCCTCTCCATCTGGACCAACACGATGCCACACCACCTATCCACCCAGAGACCCTGCCAGTGCCCCCCCCCGCCAGGCAGCACCTTTCTGGAAAAGACCCCAACTGGGCATCAAGGATCAACTCACAGCCCAGGATAGGTAGCTATCACTCACCTTCCTTCCCCAAGCAAAGGACTTGGAATCTGTTTCTCTTCCCTACCTTGACTCCAACCCTTACACTGTGTCTCTTTCTCCTGCTACCATTGTGAGTGAGTGTGAGTGTGAGAGAACCAATAACTTCATGGGGCTGTGTAGTGTGTTCTTTGTTTAATAAACTTGTTATTTTGAAACCTCAAGTTGGTTTTTTGTCTGTTTCCTGATTGTTTCCTCCTTGCCGCCACTTATCTGCCCCCTGATCTCCCAGCCGTCTGCCCCAAATTCCAGCCCTCATCTCCCAGACTTCTGCCTCTCTTTCCTGGCTGTCTCCTCCTTGCCACTGGGCTTTTCCCCTTGCTTACACCCCAGCACCAGTGACCTGGAGTAACCCTGGGGCCACTTGACCTTAAGTAACCCCAAGCCTTATTTCCTCAGCCAAGCTTCTCTGTAGTCTACCAGTTCTAATCTCAGTCCTGGAAACTTTCACTCTCTCACCTTAACCTTCCCTCCAAGTATCCCATGCATACACTGCACCATTCAAGTTAGGAACTCACCCGTGTGTATGTGTAGGTGGGTGGTATGTGTGTGAACTAGTGAATATACATACCTACATATATATGTCATTGTGTGCATGATATACAAATTAGTAATCCATGTATGTGTACTAAACATGTGGGCATTGACAGCTGATTGTTGTCTAATTTTTGGAGCATACATGTACTTGAATTGGTGATAGGTATGCATGTGCCTAGGCTGGTAATCTTGGATATGTATGTCCCTGAGGGGGTGTGTGTGTGTGTGTGTGTGTGTGTGTGTGTACTTAATTGATTTGTGTGTTAGTATATGTGCAATTGTGTCACACCCTCCCATCTAACAGCACAATTTTGAGATCCTGAGAGTTGGCCTGACTCCACAGGACAACATCTATAGCAGCCTGAATGCTAAAGGCTTTCTAAAGCAGGCAGGAGTGGAAAGGAAGAAGTGTGTCAGAGGCAAGAGGACTCATGGCCAGTATGCTTAAAATTGAGCCCTGTTGATTCTGAGTCCCTACAAAGACTATTGCAGGGGGGAGGGGGGCAATTAAGAGCAGCAGTATGCCAAGTGCCTCACCCAACATATGAGGACCCACAGATCACAACTAGGTGGAAGCTGCCTCACTGCTGTACCTACCCAGGGATGAAAGTGTAAGAGATAGTCCTTGAGAGTTAGCCCTAATTGTTAGCTTAGGCATTTCTAAGATGTGAATAAATGTGACTGTCCCTGCAGTGAAAAGTCATAGACTGTCATTACATACAGTCCAATGAAGCATAACTACACCGGTGTTAAAACAAAAACTGCAATGGTAACATAACTCCGTTACACATAGATATTTCTGAAATGTCATGCTGGACAATATATATATATTTTTTACACAGGGCTTTTAAGCAAATGTTATCTTGTTCTATAAAATCATATTCCTGATTCGGTCAAGCATTATACAGAAAAAGTGTAAAATGCATATAATGCTGAAATATTTATATTCATCTCCTTTTCTGCTCTACAATGATTTGATAATTCCTTAGGTGCACAGTGAAAGCAGTGGCTTTTTGTTTCCCTAGCAACTGTCAGATCTCAGTTTTTGTAAATTAAAGAGCATGAAGGGTGGCAGCTTGCTGCTTGCTTCTTGAACGTCACTCTCTTCTGGGGTTATATGGCATTCAGAATAGAAAGAAAAAATCAGTGAGGGAAGTAGTGGGAGGTAGGGGATTAAATCTCAGCTTCGAACAATAGTTCCAGATAAAGTTTTCAGAACTGATCATGCTTCTCTGTGAAGGACACAAAGTGTAGGAGGCCCAGAAAACTCAGCGTGTTACGTGCAGTTGATCCTAAACTCAGGACTAAGGAAAAAAAGGTCCCGACCTTTAACTTGGCTCTCAGAGTTTTTGTGAAGCTTATTCATATTAGAAGCCAGTTAAGACTGGATGTGAAAAGAAAAAAAAGTGCTCCATTATTATTATTTGTTTTTGGCTGCTAAAAGGCTTTTTAATGGTATGAAAGGCATATGGCCAAAAGATTCCATAGTCTATTTTCTTTTCATAATTAATAAAGCTTGAAAATAGGCACAAGGAAAACATGTGAAGTACAGAGATGACTTTGTCTTTTTAACTTAGGCCTCTTTCAGAGCTACTGTGAGTGTGGGTGGGCTCTGTCCTTGTCACTGTTCTTACATTTTCATCTGTGCTCAAGATGAAATACTCCTTGTGTCTCTTTCCTCCTGGAAATGTTTTCATTATTATGTGTCCTTTGTTAGTTTTCTGATATTCTGTCCCTCAATCATGCTTCGTTATAAAAATGAAAAGTATAATGTGGCTACCTGGTAAGTAACTAGGAAGGAATAAAAGGTCTAGTGCACTGTACTGTCACTTTCCATGCAAACTTTACTCAGAATAATGCGGCACTACATATTTCCTAAAGATCCTTTGAGTCCAGCTCAAATGAGATGTGTCCGTGCATGTGTGTGGGCATGTATGTGTGTATAGACGTGTGGCATGAAATATGTCTTTGGTTAAAAAGGTCCCTCCCACCTATTTAACATGCTCTGTTTCTCTGCAGGAACAACCAAATGTCTGCATACAGTCAAGGAGGAGAAAAAGGAAAAGTTGTCTAAACTCACAAGAATTAAAAGAGAGAGAGTGTGAATGGAGGAAGCATAAGTTTAGGAAGATGCAAATAACATCATCTCCATTGACAGTTAAAAAGAGTTCAGAATAATTAAGTTTACAGCAACATTCAACTGAAGCTCTTAAAGCACTTTTCAAATAGTAAATGAGCCTGTATGGGTAAGTGGTATGGAGCCTATTTTATAGCTGCATAAATTAAAAACCCAGAAACTTGCACAAAATTAATCACACAGCTGGCCAGTAGCACAGCCAAGAACAGAACCAAACAACCCAGACTCTTAATCACTTGTTTTAATCACCACGCTGTTTTCACTACACTGAAGCCTTTAACATTTTAATCCTGTCATAAGACAAGTGTTCAAGCACGATCTTTACCAGGATTCCAACAACAACAATACATGTATAATATCATTAATACTTCAGGAGTGCATAATCATGTCTAGATGAGAAAAAAATTGATGAGATTTGATAAACGCATTACCAAATATTGAGATTCTTCTCTTATGTCCTCCCCAGGAAAGCCGACTTTGATAAGTTCAGGAGGCTTGTCAGTGAGGCCCTAAGGGACAACTACCACAGGGGGAGGGGAGTTCAGAAAGAGTGGTTGCTCCTCAAGGGAGCAATCCTCAATGCATAAGCTAGATTTATTCCATCTTGGAGGAAGGCAGCAAGAGGGCACAGCAGACCCCCTGGCTCTCCAGGGATCTAGCAGACCTCCTGAGGCTAAAAAGAAAGACCTACAAAGGATGGAGCATGGGATTCACCTCCAAGGGGGAATATTCTGCACTGGTCTGGTCCTGCAGGGAGCAAACCAGGAAAACCAAGGCTGCAACTGAACTCTAACTAGCTTTGAATATCAAGGACAATAAAAAGTCATTTTTCAGATATGTGGGAAGCTGGAGGAAAAGCAAGGGCAACAGACCCCTGCTAAACCACATGGGACAATGAGAACTGACACCCAGGAAAAAGCCAACCTATTAAATGGGTACTTTGCGTCCATCTTTCATCAGTCCCATGGGACACCCATGCCCGCTACGGGACAGGGAGGTCCGGGTGAGGGAGATTCTCCATTAATGCTGACCTCATGAAGAAATACCTTGAGAAGCTGGATACCTTCAAGTCAGCCAGTCCTGACAATCTACACCCCAGGGGACTCAAGGAGCTGGCGAGCATCATAGCCCAGCCCCTGGCACGGATCTTTGAGAACTCCTGGCACTCTGGTGTAGTGCCCGAAGGCTGGAAGAAGGCCAATGTGGTGCCTATCTTCAAGAAAGAAAGGAAATTGGATCCAGCAAACTACAGGCCCATTAGCCTGACCTCTATCCTGGGCAAGGTCTTAGAAAAGTTTATTAAAGAGGTCATCCTTAATGGACTGGCTGATGCCAACATACCGAGGGATAGCCAGCATGGGTTTGTTGTGAGTAGGTCTTACTTGACCAATCTCATTTCCTTCTATGACCAAGTGACCTATCACCTCAACAAGGGAGAAGAGATCGAAGGCTTTTTTGAAGTCAAGTTATATGACATCAATCTGGTATCCCATGATCACCTCTTGGTGAAACTGGCCAGTTGTGGCCTTGGGTCCACCATAATCTGCTGGCTGGGAAATTGGCTCTGTGGTCCGACTCAGAGGGTGGTAATTGATGGAAGTCAATTGTCATGGTGCCCTGTGACCAGTGGGGTCCCCCAAGGCTCTGTCCTGGGACCCATCCTGTTCAACATCTTCATTAATGATGTGGACATTGGAGTCAGAAGCAGACTAGCCAAGTTTGCCAATGTCACCAAACTTTGGGGCAAAGCACCCACACCTGAATACAGGAGGGCAATCCAGGCAGATCTTGACAGGCTCAGCAAATGGGTGGATGAGAACCTGAAGGTGTTTAACACTGAAAATTGCAAGGTTCTCCACCTTGGGAGGAAAAACCTGCGGCATCCTTATAGGCTTAGCAGTGCTACACTGGCTAGCACTATGGAAGAAAGAGACCTAAGGGTCATCATTGACCACAAGATGAACATGAGCCTTCATTGTGATGCTGTGGGTAGTAAAGCAACCAAAATGCTGGCTTGCATCCATAGATGCTTCTCAAGCAAATCCCAAGATGTCATTCTCCCCTTGTACTCAGCCTTGGTGAGGCCACAGCCGGAGTACTGCATCCCGTTTTGGGTTCCACAATTCAAAAAGGATGCGAGGAAGCTTGACAGGGTATAGAGGAGAGCCACACACATGATCAGAGGTCAGGAAAACAGGCCTTACAGTGACAGGCTGAGAGCTATGGGGCTCTTTAGCCTGGAAAAGCACAGGCTCAGGGTTGATCTGATGGCCACCTATAAGTTTATCAGGGGTGATCACCAGGATCTGGGGGAAAGTTTGTTCACCTATATTGAACGCCTTCAAGAGTAAATTGGATGCTTATCTTGCTGGGATCCTATGACCCCAGCTGACTTCCTGCCCTTTGGGCAGTGTCAATGATTTTCTAAGGTGCCTTCCAGCCCTAATGTCTATGAAATCCATGAAATTTCCTGAGATGTCAGTGATAGAAAACATTGGAATAATGCTATGTCAGACAGGTACCAATGCCAGATGTTACAGATAAAGTAAAGGAGAAATTATACATCAGAATTAGCAGGTGCTAGTGCTGAGGAATGTAAGTCTATGTTAAGGTTAAGTATGGCTAGTAATCAGTGACATGTTTGGTGTTAATGCCTTCTCTAAGGTTTATTGTTCAGATCTTCCGGTAAAGAGCTCCTGAGCAGGGGCAGGGCTAGGGACTGAAAGTCTGCTCCATGCCTGCCCTGCTTGCCAGCTCTCTAGCCACAGTATATATGGAGGCAAAGGTAGGAAGAGGCTCCCCTGTGCCACTTGGATCATTCCCTCCACCCCTCAAATCACCCTGCTGTCCCCCCCATCAGTAACTGGAATCCCCCCCCCCACACACACACACACACACACTCTTCACACTATAATCAGCCTCTCCACTCAGGATTGTTTCTTCTACCCACTGATTGATCCCTCCATTCCAATCAGCCAAAGAGCAGTGGTGCCAGCAGCAGGGGGAGAAGAGTCCTCTGCCCTGCCTCCTTGTAGGCTCACTGCAGCATATGCTGCCCCTGAACTCCCAAGTGGGCCCTGCATCTGTCTGGCAGCTACCTGCTTCCCAGTTCCCCCAATTCTTCCCCTCTCCACTTCAGTTACAGGGCTTGATGGAGGCTGGATCCGAGTGTGCAGGGGCTGCATGGTCTACAGAGACCCCAGAAACAAGCGGGGGGGAGGGGGAACCCCCTGACACAAGCACCTTTCCTACCCTTGGTTTAGATGGGGTAGCAAGGTAGTGATCCAGGGATGCAGGGGCTGAAGTGGCACAGAGGAGAGATCTTGGAGTAGAGGGGACAAATTGTGGGGGGAGGGAGGGCAGCAGCTTGGCATCTTTGCACCCAGGGGGTATGTCCACACATGCAAGCATGTGCTCTTGCAGCACCTCAAATAGAAGTGGTGCAGATTTGAGCTGGAGCTTTTTGCCTCAGTGCACATGCTTGGACATGGCACAATTTGCTCCACAACAAAGTGCACTTGGGGCAAAAGATTTGTCTGGTTCCTCCCAAATCTGCATCCAGGGGAGCTAAATTTTATGTGCTGGCCCCAGCAGTATAAAAAGCTGCCTGGGCAAATAGCTCAGGGCTACTAGCTCTCAGGAGCTTCTGGGACCCAGCCAACTGGTACCTGGGGACACTACCCTTTGTGCCAGCTGGACTGCTGAAGCAGCCCGGAGAGTTCCCTGCACTGCTTACCTACTGCAGCAGTCTGGCAGTGGGGGCTGCTGCCTGGCTGTGACCTGCTGCCACCTGCCAGACCCAGATAGGGACTGCACATCCAGTAGAAGCATCTGCCCCTCTAGGCCAGCTGCCAGTGAACTGTGGTTGCAGGGTTGGCTTCTGTGTGGCACTACTGCCATGTGTACCCCCTGCCCAGCCATCTGGGGAGCTATCGCCCTGAAGATGTTCCAGGTGTGGTGGCCTGTTTTGATTTGTCAAAGCATGTCCTTCTGGTCCCATTTGGCCAAGAGGTCAGCCACAGCCAGCTGGGCCCCTGCCTGCTCAGAGCTGGCACCTTGGTCCTGCCACTGGCCTCCCTAGCAGGAATTCTGGTGTTCCCCATTGGAAAACTGAAAAATCCCTGATAAAAAAAAATCCTAAAGTCATGCTGTAAAATACACATTCCTCCACAAGTAAAACAAAAGGCCACTATAAAGAGAGAGACATACACACAGTGATCAGTTGGACAATGTTTTATTAATATAGCTACAGTGTTAAAGCATGTCTCTTATCATAGTAATAAAATGAACTCTAAATACATTTCATAAATTCATGAATATATATTTTGCTTCCCTCCCAATTGACCCCACACAGTTGTTACAGCCCCCCCAACAGTGGATTCAGCTCCCACACAAGGGGTACGGTCCCCCAACAGGGGCCAAAGGGCCTTTGCAGGGGCTGTGCTAGAAGGCCACCTCTATTTCTCCCCAAAAACTTTGCTCTGTGATAATTTGATTAGGATGGGCCCAGCAAAGGATACATATCTTACCCTCTTTCTTTAGGTAACCTGAGCTGGATACATTCCTGAGGGAGGGGGGAGACCTGCTCCCTTTGCCTTCATGACTGGCATCACATACCTGGGTGAGGGGCTTGCTCCCTGGGGAGCTAGGAACTGCCAGTCTGCCCAGCAACTAGTGATACATTTCAAATTGGTTGGCTGACAGCCAATTGGTTGCTGGTCTCCATTGGACCAGGTAAATGAGGTCACAAGTGCTATATAAGTTAAGAACTGCCCAGGAGGTGGGGCAGCAGCCATGAGGGAGACAGAGAGAAAGAAGAGCTGAACCATCTGAAATGTGCTCTCTCTCTCCAAACTCATGAGCAAGGAACTGCCTACCTCCAGAGGGAATCTCCATGATACTTGTGAGTAATCTACCTGAGATCTAACTAGATATATCGCTTGCAGTAACTCAGATGCATGATCAAAGGCTACCCAGTCATGGGAGTTTGTTCTATGGGAGTTCTTGGATGTTGCTCTGTCCTGTACTCTATTCCAACCCTACCCCTTGTAAATAAAGTTCTCCTTTGTACCTCGTGTGGGGGACTTATTGGGAGTAGGTCTAGATTATGCCTTGGGGACCCCTTGGTTTGGCTGACTAAGGGAGACCACAACTTGTGCTTCTGACTGACGGAAGCATCCCAAGTTCTTGAAGTGAATCAAGTACCATGGAGGGGTACTAGGCCTGTGTTTCCCAGGGTGCACAGAGCCAGAATGAAGCCCAACCCTGTGTTGTGGCAATGGAATGCCCAGGCTAGTGGGCGTGCTCCAGAAAGGGGGTTGGCCAGACATGAGGCACCCCCAGGGAGGCAGTCAGAGCCTGGAAGGTGGTCAGGCACAGTGAGGTGGGTGGCTCAATGCAGGGGCGCCCCCTACTGGCCTGCCAAAGCAATGCCCACATGCCCCCCAATCCCCCCCCCAATTCCTGATCCACATGGCCCCAGCCCCCACCTGATGGCTGCCCCACCCAGCTTCACCCCCCAACTTGCACTGCCAGGCCCCCATGGCTACCACGAAGGTCCCAGGATGGGGCTGCCCCTCTGCCCATCACTGTGTGTGGGGGGGCCCCAGTCAGCCAGACAGCAGTTCCAACTACTGGTAAATGTTGGGGTGGGGTTGGGAAGGGGCTTAAACTATGGGGGGCAGGGTAGGGGTCAGCCAGGGCAGGGGTCGGGATGCTAGGGAGTGGGTGGGTCCAGCATGGTTCTCCCCATAGTCCCCTTCCCCCCTTCTCCAGCCCTCCCCCAACCCCTTACCAGCACTGTAGCCCTGCTGCTGAACATGCAGCCTGGCCAGCTGCATGTTTCAGCACCAGGGAGAGGGGCCAACCACAGAGATCCTCTGGCAGCAGAGGACCCAGCCTCCAGTTGCCTCAGGGCATGGTCAGCCTCCAGTTGCCTCAGGATACAAGTTAATCTGTTCCTCTAGACCATTCCTTTCTATTTATTATTCTATAAAATTTTAGGCATCTCTTTTTGCCGCTTCTTTGAGGGAGAAGGATTCATATAAATTTCACTCTGCACAGTTTCTTTTTCCAAGTTTAAGATCATTCTTTTCTCACTCGTCTAAACCTTCTTCAATTTTGCAATATCTCTTTTGAGATGGAGTATCCTGCCCTCAACAAAGTATACCAATGGTGCAGCCTCATCTTGTATAAGCTTTCATCATGTTCATCAAATCATTAACTACTCAAATACTTAGTGCTAGTACTTACCTAAAAACCACAAGCAGATAGCTTTTAAAAAAAACTGGTTTGAAGTTTCAGTTCATAGACCATAACTAGTCCATTGAGCCCTTTCTAGTGGTTTTCAGAAAATAATATTTAAGAAATAGGCAGTGGAGTTAGGAGTTTAGCTAAAAGATAGCTCATAAAAGGATCTCCAAGGGTGTCTATGCACATGCAGCGAGGCTGCTCTGATGTGTTGTAATTACAGTGCATCAGAGAAGACTTGATTAATCGAGTCTGCTGAAGCCTGGTAATTACAGCACTCCAGCATCTCATGCACTGGTGTCTCTGCACTGAGAAATGGTGGCAGGGGCATTTCAACTAAAGCTCATTAGACAAGCTTTAGTTAAAGTGCCCCGATGCCATTTTTCTATGTGGGGATGCTGATACACAAGATACTGTAGGCACTTTAATCTGGGCAGAGCAGCTCTCACCCACTCTTGGAGCATGTGTATAAATACCCTAAGGCACCAAACAATAAGAGGTCAGAAGATGCTAATCCTAAAATTATTTGGTTAATGATACTATAGGTGCAAAGAGAGGGAGTATTTCAACAATATATCATGGATATAAGCGCTTTCATGAATAAAACCTTATGAGATCTAAAATAGAAAATACATGCCAGAGCCTACATTATAGTGCAAAACATGGGTGGTGGGACACTTTTTTTTTGTTTTGTTTTGTTTTTTTAAATACAAGTAAAGGTGCTTGAGTAACAGATAATATATAAATACAGACTAGTTATATTACACAGGTGTATAATTAGATAGGAGTCTGAGTAGTAATATTTGAGGGCAAATGCTTAATTTGCAGATGATTCTAAATATCCTATGGTAAATGAAAGGTCAATGAAAGGTTTTGGTTTTTAAAGCATTCTTCAGATATATTAAAAACAGTGCGTAGGTCAGATACAAGTGTTTTCTACTGGATGGTACTTTGGGATGATTCCAATGGGAAGTGATGTATAAGTCTAAATTGCATCACTGTAGACGTTTGTATTAGTAATGGAAGTGAGAGTTCCATGATATTTCTGAATTGTCATGTCAACCCTTTGGAATACCCCATGTGTAATAATCTCCAATATTTAATCCTTTTTCTTTCATTTGACTAAAATAAGGCACACATCTCCCTAATGGAAGGCAATAACAGTCTCATTTAATCAAGAATGGTACCCTCGCTTTCAATCATTTGGCTCAGGAGACCCCTCAAGTTTCTATGGAAAAAAAAAAAAGAGTTAAAAAAAAAAAAAAAA
>NW_017728947.1:37009258-37011638 GCF_001723895.1 Crocodylus porosus
AAAAAAAAAAAAAAAGTTAAAAATATGATGCTCTTTACCTCAATAGCCTGGTGTAAGAGTAGTAGTCTAAGGCTAAGCTTCAAATTCAGTATCCTGAGAACCTTAATTAACAGTTTATTACACATAAAGTCAGTAAATTGGTGGTAGTCATAAGAAAGTAACAAGTGCCATACTAGGCCAGACCACTGGTCCATCTAGCCTAATATCCTGTCTTTGACAGCAGACTTCGTTGATACTTTAGATTAGGGACAGTCAAAGTCTGGCCCACTGGCCAGATTGGCCCCATGACAGACTCCATTTCCCAGCAGCCCCTGCCTAAATCACTGTAGCCAGTTTCCATTGGAGATCCAAGGAGCAGTGACACTGTGACCGTGCAGGGCCAGGATTTCCAACTGGCCTCAGCAGTGCTGGAGGGGTGTGCATCTGGGTGAGGAGCTGCTTGGGGCTGTAATCTTGTGGTGGTAACAGCACCCTGGGCAGGGGTGTGCAGGCAGCAGATTATTGCTCTGCCCCAGCTCTGGTCTATGCTGTCATCACTGAAAGATATTGGTCCTGGCCCTGGAGCATCTCCCTGCCCAGCCACATACCCTGACAGTACTGCAGGGCCCAGTCTCCACAGAAAGCCTAGCTCCATACTGTCACAATGCCAGTGCTGCTGGGGTCTCCATGGAAACTGGAAGTACTGATGGAGGCAGGGGCTGCTAGGAAATGGAGTCCAATTGCCAGCTGGATCTGCTATTTTGCCCTCTGCTTGAGAGAGAGAGAGAGAGAGAGAGAATTGAATCAGATGCATCTAAAGTCATCTATCCCTTATGCATAACCATCCACGGTATCTACCATTATTGGTTGAGAGACGCCAGAGAAAACATGCTGAACTGTCCCATTCAGCAGCTAGCAATATATTTATCATCCATTAATTTGTCTAGTCCTTTCTTTGAATATGACTATGCTATCTGCCTCTTCCACAAGTTAATTAAGCTCAGTTTAAAAAGTATTTTCACTTGTTAGATTTAAACCTAGCTGCTACTAATTTCAGTGCATGACCCTAATTCTAGTAATCTGGGACCTGGTAAATAATAGGTCCCTGTTAACCTTGTCCACAACCTTCATAATTTGATAGACGTCAATCATATTCCTCCTCAGCCTTCTCCTACCCCATCTAAAGAGTTCCAGCCTGTTTCTCTCTCTTGGTATGGCAACTGCTCCATACCACTGATCATTTTGGTTGCCCTTTCCTGTACTTTTTTAAAGGTGTAGAAATCAGAAGTGTACACAATATTCAAAATGTGGGCACCCCATGGATTTGTATAATGTCATGATGATGTTCTCCATTTTGTTTTCAGTTCCCTTCTTTATGGTTCCCAACATTGTATTGGGTTTTTGTTGGTCACTCAAACTTCAGTAAACCTGTTTCCTAATAATACAATTACACTTGCCCTTCATGTCACTTATTATAATTTTTAAATTTATGTTTTATACATTATGTTAAAACAGGTAACAGATAGGCTGATGTAGAGAAGGGAACCCTTTTTTCCCCTTCATATTAACTAAAACAAAAACAAACAAAAAAACCCTATCACAGTACACCCCAATCCCAGTTACTCACCCCACTCTGTTTCCAGTAGAGCTTAATTTATTGAAATAAAACACTTGATTTTTGGAAATGTTTCCAAATATGGGGGTGGCAACAACTTGTACTTCAAATTTTGGTGGATTTTTTAAGCTTTTTTGTTCTTATTTTTAAAATGTTCACAAGATTTCATGTTTTTTAGCCCTTCAAAGTCACTATTTAAGAGTAAAAAAAGAAATTACTCTGAAAGACTGAAAATACAGTCTTGCCAGTATTCAGCTCTAACCTGAAAGCAAACAAAGAAGAGCAGGTGTCATTTTACACACATACACAAAAAAAAGAACAATTATTTTTACTATTGTGTATTAGGCATAGTTATGCAATTACACTAAAATAATATTAAAGAGTCAGTCAAGCTTTCAAAATAGAAAATTTCAGAATGAAAGTTGCAACCATAATTCAGTGGCCTGGTGCATGATCCTTACATAGTTTTTAATTCCAAAAAAAATCACCACATAACTCTTCTTTACACTATTCTTGCCTCATTTACTGTAGAGGACAGGTTGAGTTCCATAGTTGTGGAACCCTGAATGATCCAGGTTTTCAGTGAAGTAATCTAATCTATTTCTAAGACCCCAACCACATTTACTGTGGAAATTAATATTAATATTCCTACACACAGCTAGAATTCTGGGTTCCAGAAGTATACCTTTTATTAGACCAACTGGGAAATCACAAGAAAATTATCCTTTTCTTGTCATTTCCCAGTTGGTCTAATAAAATGTATACTTTTGGAACCCAGAGTTCTAG
>NW_017728947.1:37011978-37014931 GCF_001723895.1 Crocodylus porosus
CATCTCAGAGAAAAGGTGGCAAAAGGGCACAGAAGCCCCTTGGCTCTTCAGGGAACTTGTGGACTGCCTATGTCTAAAAAGAAAGACCTATAAAGGATGGAAGACTGGAATCACCTCAAAGGAGGAGTATTCTGTACTGGTCCGGACCTGTAGGGAGAAAGCCAGGAAAGCCAAGGATGTGATCAAACTCCAACTGGCTATATGTATCTAAGAAAAAAAAAAAAGTTCTTTTTTAGATATGTGGGGAGCCAGAAGAAAAGCAAGGGTAACACTGGACCACTGCTAAACCAAACGGGACAACCCACAACTGATATCCAGGAAAAAGCAACCTAACAGGTATTTTGTGTCAATTTATTTATTTATTTTTTTAAACTAGCCCAAAGTGACCACCCTACTCAACACAGTATGGGACAGCCAGAGTAAGGGAGAATTGTTACCCTACATCACTGTAGGCCATGTAAAGGTATACACTGAGAGTATGGCTTCAAGTTAGCTGTCCCCAGACAGTCTACACCCCAGGGTACTTAAGGAGCTGGCAGGCATCCTAGCTCAGCTACTGGCACTGATCTTCAAGAACTTGGAGCACTCAGGTGAAGTGCCCAAAGATTGGAAA
Source organism: Crocodylus porosus (assembly GCF_001723895.1). Classification (NCBI taxonomy): domain Eukaryota; kingdom Metazoa; phylum Chordata; order Crocodylia; family Crocodylidae; genus Crocodylus; species Crocodylus porosus. The sequence continues at coordinate 37,012,592 of NW_017728947.1, forward strand.
AAAAAGGCCAATGTGGTTCCTATCTTCAAGAAAGGGAGGAAAGTAGATCTGGGGAACTATCAGCCTGACCTCTATCTTGGGGAAGATCTTAGAAAAAAAAAACCCAAAGAAACCATTCTTGACAAACTGGCTAATGGCAACATCCTGAGGGACAGCCAGCATGGGTTTAGTCACACCCCTAATGACAGTGTACCCTTGACCTGTGAGCCTGGGTCATCATGACCAGCTTGGCACGAGGAGGGAGATTTATAACCAGATAGGTGGGTGATAACAGTGAGCAGGAGTCAGATGATTTAAATACAGCATATTGGTTACATAGAAAGTTTATTTTACTTATGCTATTGATGTGATGCAGTGTAGGCAGAGGAGTTGATTTATTCAGTTACAGCATGTAGATATCATGTTAACCAGCAATTACAGGGTGGATAAGAGAGTTGCTTCCGAGCGATTCATACAAGCCATTGCAGTCTGCAGATTACCGAGAGCTCTTGATAAGAAAGATAACGACAAAGATAGACAGGCCAGCAAGACGGGGGTACACCAGAAAGATATGTAGGTGGAGAGAATATTTGTTGTGCGCAATCTGTTCTTCTTGAGTGTATATGCAGTTCTCTGCTTTGGGTGGAAGTTCTTTCAAAAAGTTATACTTGGCAAAGGTGACCAATTACTATATGCCAGGCATGAATAATTAATGAGTTGGCACTTATGCTCTCTTTGTTTGATCAAGTTTCAGAAAAAAGGGGGGTTATTTTTACTGGGGTGGTACTGGTCCTGTTTGGTCACAGGATGGCGCACATAGTATATTACTTTAAATTTTACAATTTCTTCAAAGACAGCTAATTTGGGATCTTGTTACCAGGTTACGGTATCTTTCTTGATGTCATAGCCCTTGAGTTATGTACAATTCAAGCTTAGCTTCTCCCTCATATGGGAGACTCAAGTGATTAAAAATGAGGCACAGACAGGGGTGTGTATATGCAGCACTGTTAATACAGAGGAATAAATTACAATTACAGAGTTTGTTGCGTTAGCTTCTGACCCTTTTGCCATTGGTCAGGGAAGACCTACCTACAACGAACCTGTCAAAGATCAAAGTCTTTGATTTCAGATGCCAATCTCATTTCCTTCTATGACCAGGTGACAAAGCACCTGGACAAAGGAGAAGAGACTGACATCATATATCTTGACTTTAAAAAAAGCCTTTGATTTGGTGTTACATGATTTTCTCATGGAAAAATTGGCTAGCTGTGGCCTCAGCTACGTTGCAATCTGATGGGTGGGAAATTGGCTCCAAGGTCAGAGCCAAAGGGTGGCAATAGATGAAAGTAAATCATCATGGTGTGCTGTTACTAGTGGGGTTCACCAAGGCTCTGTCCTTGGGCCTATCTTTATTAACAATGTAGACATTGGTATCAGAAGTTGACTAGCCAAGTTTGTTGATCACACCAAACTTTGGGGTAAAGCATCCACACCTGAGGATAGACTGGTGATCCAGGTTGACTTCAACAGGCTCAGAAAATGAGCAGATGAAAACCTGATGGAGTACCATGCATTTTTTGGTGTTGAATGCCATGTTGGGGGGGAAAAAAAACCCACAGCACACTTATAGGCTTGGCAGTGCTATGTTTGCTAGCACCATGGCCAAAGGGGATTTGGAGGTCACGATTGCATTGGTGGCTCATTTGCATCTTGTGGTCAATATCACAGCTAGTAAAGTGAACAAAATTCTGGCTTGCATCCATAGATGCTTCTCAAGCAAATCCCAGAATGTCATCCTCCTACTATAATTGGCTTTGGTGAGGCCACAGCTGGAGTACTGCATCCAGTTTGGGAATCTGCAATTTAAGAAGGATGTTGAAAAGCTTGAGAGAGTCCAGAGGAGAGCCATGTGTATGATCAGAGAGAAGGAGAACAGGTCCTATGATGAGAGACTGAGAGCTACAGCACTTTTCAGCCTGGAAAAGTGCAGACTCAGGGGGAACCTCGTGGCTGCCTGTAAGTACATAAAGGTATTTATATCAGGACCTGGGGGAATGCCTGTTCACCAGAGCACCCCAAAGACAGACAAGGTCAACTGATCACAAACTCCAAGACTGTTTCAGGCTGAACATAAGGAAAAACGTCTTTACTGTCTGAGCCACCAAGGCCTGGAATAGAGTGCCACCAGAGGTGATGCAAGCACCTATTCTGGACACTTAAGAAACATTTGAACATCTACCTTGTTGGCATACTTTGACCCTAGCTAACTTCCTGCCCTAGGGGCAGGGGGCTGGACTCAATGATCTTCTGAGGTCCCTTCCAGCCCTAATGTCTATGAAATGAAATCTATGATGTCGGGGA
>NW_017728947.1:37015031-37062870 GCF_001723895.1 Crocodylus porosus
AAAAAGGGATAGTCTTGTTTCTCTTCCCCTTGTCCCAAACACTAAGTTTTTCCCCCCCTCCCATCTTCTACCCAGAGCCTTTTCTGCTTCTTTTCATTCAGTTGAGACAAAAATGGAGAAGGGGGGAGGGGGAAGGGAGGGGAACTGTCTCTTCCAACAGTATCAGCATTTAAAGATAAGCACAGAAACTCTATCCTAGTGTAGTGTCCTAGTGGTGCTACAACTTGCTTGAAACCACAGCAACTCAAGACCATTTTTTACTGACAAACTGCAAAGTTTTCACTAAGAACAAAACCATTCGCTGAAGTATGTTTTTACTGACATATGTTTCACATAATGTAAATGTAAACCTTCTGCCAGACCCAAGACAAGGGCCAAGTTCAAACTGCAGCAATGGTTTTAATCCGTGTTTTCCCTCCAGACAGAGATGCCCACTTTCTGGTATTCCTGACTGTCACGGGTGGGGCCTATAAGCAGCTGTGAGCTCACTAGCGCCCCCCTGCTGTGTCAATCAGGCAATCCAGCACCCTCTACTCGCTTGCCACGTCTTTGATCTTAAGTTCAGTTATGGGAGGCTGCCTATTTGCACCTTTGACACCGCACTGATGTTACCTCCGTTCCTAGTGGGGGGCTCTCACCCCAGCCTTATGGGCAATGTGTGCCTCCTACCTCCCCTTCAGCACACCCCAAGCCTTGCAGCTCTTCCTGGACATTATCTGGTCCTTAACCTTCTGCACCCTTCTCTGGCGCCCCTGGGCTTGGCCCACAACCAGCACCCTTCTCTGGCGCCCCTGGGCTTGGCCCGCAACCTGAATTAGTTATTTGTATCAATTGGGCTCAGGCAGCCTGAGCCTTACTTAGCCCTGAGTTCTGTCAATTATGATCGTCAAATTAGGCTCATGCAACCTAAGCCTTACCTGGCCCCTTTAGGCCGACTGGGTCTCGTCAATCACGCGAGTCCAGCTAGGCTCAGGCGGCTGGAGCCTTACCTGGCCCCTCTGGTTCCTTGGGCTTCCTTTTGCTGCCTGGAACACCCTTTAGTCTGCACCCGTCTTGGGATGTCTGTCAATAATACATGCTGCCCCCCTTGGGGTGGCTTTATACCATACGTGCCCCGCCTATGCCGCGCTTCCCGCGCCCCCCTCTGGGGCCTATGCCGCGCTTCCCGCGCTGCGCACCCTCTCGGGCTGGGGCCTTAACCCCCACATGCTGAGCACCTCTCTGGCGCTTGCTCGCCGTGCCCACTGTGGCACCTAATGCTGTGCCACCCTGGCACCACTCTGTGCTCTTGCTGGGCACCAGGAACCCCTAAATTACTGGGGAGCCCCATGAGGCCTCCTCACTCCCCTACAGCATCACCCGGTCCTCCAGCGTAACCATAACAAAACCATGAGCCAAGCGGCTGCAACACAAACAAGAAGCCTGCCGGCTTATAACACAACGCTTGTACTCACTCGGCTCCTTAGTCATGATCTCTTATAGGGTTCGGTTGCCCGCATCACTGCAGCCGGTCAGAGTGGTTGGGCTGCAGCCATCAACTCAGGCTGCTGCTGCTGCTGCTGCTGCTGCTGCTGCTGCTGCTGCTGCTGCTGCTCCTGCTCCTGCTCCTGCTCCTGCAGCCAGAAGGGAACTGCTTCCTGGGCTCCGGCCTGGGCTGTTTATAAAGGGCCGGCCCTGCCCCCTTCCGGTCACATGGCCCACCCGGTTGCCGCAGCAACCGGCACCTGAGCTGCCCCTGGAGATTGTCAGCTCCACTTCTCCACTTCTTAGGAACAGAGCACCTCAGTGCTCCTGTGACACTGACTATACTCCACATGGTGCTGTCCCTATGCCAGAGGTCCCCCAACCATACCCATACCCTTCTCTCTACAGCCTAGGCCCCATTCTTACCCACACCAGTCCTAATACTCCTGTCTCAGCATGGACTCCTGAAGAAAGACCACTTTCTGCCTACCTGCCAACCAGCAGTGTTAAAGGCAGGTGGGACGCAGCTCCATGAGGAGCAGCAGCAGTGCCACCACCACAAAACCCTGAGAAGAGCTACACTTCAGGTAGCTATATGCTCCATCTGTGCTTTATAATGCAACCATTCTGACCATGGAGTTTCTAAGCTCTGGGTTTTTTTATGGAAGTAATTTTTTGCAGAGCTGTTTTTGTTTCCTGATTTATGGATAGCACAATGTGTTAATGGAATTTATGGACAGGTATTTTCAGCTTGTTTATTTACAAAGTGGAAACTGTGAACTATAGTTTTTAAGAGTTGTATAACTTGACCAAATATATATGCATTTTCAAAAAGAGGACACAAAGAATCATGGTGATCCCTTTATAAAATTCTAGCCCTGCTCAAAAGCTTAAGTTTCTCAGGAAAACATTTTTTTTTTTTAATATGGATAAAATATGTCCAAATGCATCCAAAACAATATGCTATTTCCTTCACTCTCTGAAACTGTTGGACTATTTTAGGTGAAATAACCACCCACCCAAACAAACAAAGAAAAAAACAAAAAAATAAACAGTGTGACAAGCACAGAAAACACCACCACCAACAAAACCCCACAGAGTCTTATAATGGGGAGCAGTAACTGTGATGTACTGCTACATGCATATATATAGACTATTAGTGTGTGCATATATACCCACTAATTTTCAGATGATTTCTCTGCATCTATGTGCACTGTACAATCCTTCAAGTAGAAGAGCATGAATACAGAGCTCACGTTATCCATTTTACACTTACAATTTCTGAATATAAGTACATTTTCAAGAAAGACTTCATAATCAGCTTGTTTTAATCTAAGATTTACAAGTGAAATCAAAGTAGTTAAAATGTACAGTAGAGAGTGGTTAGCGCGCACACACACACACACACACACATACACACACAGAGGCAGTCCTCAACTAACAACATTTCGAATTACAATGTTTTTCTCTTAAAACATTTATAAATTGACACCGTTTCAACTTTCTGAGGCTAATTTTTCTACTTTACAACACATGATCCGATGCAATGCCACACAACTGAACAAGTTCGCTGTGTCACCCATCTCCTTGGAGAACAGCTGTCCAAACACCCTTGGACACTTTCTTTAAGAAAGCAGACAAGACTCCAGAAACACATGCAGCCAAGACTCCTAAGAAGACTCCAGGCCAAGGACCCTTCAAAAAGTCCAGCACAGTCACCTCAAAGAAGTCCTTCCAAATCAATATGATGGCTATTTACAATATAAATACATTATTGTAGCTATATTACTCATCTATAATTCATTGAGTACAAAATTCTGAGTTATTTGTGGTGTAAATAAGGTATTGGGCCTTGGCTCAGGAGCCAGTCTCCCATTTATAATATTGTTTCCTATGGGAAAATTGATTCTGAGTTACAACATTTCGACTTATAACATGGCTTTCAGAAAACAATTGTGCCTCAAGTCTAAGGACTGCCTCTGTATGTGTCTGTGTGTGTGTGTGTGTGTGTAAAATAACAGAAGTGTTCATCACTGTCAACAAATAAGGCAACCTTGAGTGAAGTATGGTAATTAGAAAAAGTTATACTCTATCAAGATCCATTAGATATGAACTCAGTTAATTTATCATTATAAAACAGTAATGTCAGAGTAGACCTAACGTAATACGACAGCATTCTGTGACATTTACTTTTTCAGATGTTTTTAATGCTCCTCTTTACACCCCCCACCTTCACATTTTTTTTAACCCTTATCAGGGTTCTTTGGGTGGATTTCTAGGATTTTCTCAAATGTATTCTGCTTACATTTTTTAAAGGGACTTCCTTATGTATGTGTACTATGTAGTAAATTGATATCACTGCAAAGTAAATGTGGAGGAGAGAAAAACCTCAGAGCCCCACTATGAAGTAAATCACTTGAATCCAGGGTAAATATTTCCACTAAAAATATTCCATAATGTTACAATGTGGGATATATTGCCTATCTACCTTCCTGCCAGCTGACAGGAGCCAGGTGCTGCTGTTGAGGCCACTGGCAGCCAGGGCCATCCCGGGGGGGCATGAATTGGGGTGACTGCCCCAGGCCCTGTGCTTTGGGGGGGTCTTGTGGAGCTAGGTGGAGTGGCTGTGGTGACTCTGCACTGTTGTTGTCTTCATATCTGGCTGCTCACTACTGCTGCCATCACCAATGGCGGTGGTGGTGGCAGTGGCTTCTTTGCATCCAGAGTGCGCAGGATTGGGGCAGGGACAGGTCCCTGCATGAAATGATTGGCCCCATACCCCACTCCCCCTCAGGTTCTGGGTGCAGGGCCTGGGGCAAATCAGTTTGTTCAGGGACCTGCCCCCACCCTGATTCCGTGTGCCATGGATACAGCTTCCTCCCCACCCTCCCCATCGGAGGCGATGGCTTCTTTGTATCCAGGGTGTGGGGGACCAGTGATGGCCATGGCTGGCTTCTCTCATGTGGCAGGGAGACTGGGGGCCCACACTGCCAGGAGGACTCCAGCACAGCCCCTGCGTCTCTCCTGGGGGTGCACACAAGGCCCTGATCTGCCTGCTGGATGACAGGAGGCTGATACTGCCAGGTGGGACTGGCGTTGAAGCCAGTAAGTCTGGCTTCAAAACTCAAAATGTTTTAAAACTTTTGAAATGTTTCAAGTTCCCTTGTTTTGTTTTGAAGCTGTTTCAAAGGCTTTTGTTTCATTTCACTGTTTTGAGCTTGAAATGCATCAAAACAGCTTCAAAACAAAACACCAGGCGAAATTTTGCACAGTCCTTTTGTATAGTGGCATGAGCTACTGTGCATTGATTTATTATTTGTTTAACCAATGTCTAGTAATGTGTAGTAACTGTGGTACATTAATGAACATGTAGCTGTGCTCAGAGTGTCCTACATTAGAGACCTTTTATTTGCATCTTTACAAGACTCCTTTGATTGCCTAAAATATTTTGTAGCTCTCTACCTGGTTCATTTTCCATTTCCCTCTTTCACAGTACAGCAATGATCTTCCAAGTAAAACTGACTTCCTTTGGTAAGATTCACTTTGCTGTATATCTAGGGAAACAGACAAGGTACGTGTGCAGCAAAGTGAAAATTGCCAAAGGCAGTCAATCTTTCTTTTAAGTCTATTGCTGTGCTGCAGTCACAACACACTGGCCTCTGTTAGAACCACTGCTAGGGGGAAAGCAACAGAACAGGGAAAAGGGAAGAAGAAAGGAGGGGCAAGGGTAAGGAAGAGCTTTGAGGCTACATGAGACACTTAACTGTACAGTAGCATAGTTTTACTGAGTAGCAGTCATGTATGTTTATACATGCACGTTTACTATTCAGTAAACCTCACTAAACATGAGTAAATTTGCTACCTGAAAATATAAATAGTATGATGGCCAGAACCAGAGGGATTAATAAGCAATAAGTATGTGCTTCTTGGAGGCATTTGGTATTTTGCCTAAACAGGTACTATTAGTTAATATAAATCTTGTAAGTTTGTAAACCACAAATGTACCTTGTCTGTCAGAAGTTTAACCAAAACAATAAAATTAACTGTTTGTGGAACTGACTGGGCCCCATAGGCAAAGCTGTAGATGTGAGATTAGCTGACCTAATGGTTTCTGCTCAAGGTTCAGCTTTGATGATAAAAACTGGATCCTACTGCCTGGCACACCCAACACATTCCAGGAAAGCACATCCCAAGAAAGCATATTCAAATGAAATCTAAAAGGGGTTGGGGCTTAGGCAGAGCAATGCCAATTTCAAATTTAAAAGTGCTGCATTATAATTTGCTTATTAGATAAACCCAAGTCTGAATGGTAACCTTTTATGATAATTTTTAACACCTTTCAATCCCATAGGCTAACAGCTATAGGGCAACATTATGAATGGCTCTAAAGCCAACAGATTAGCATAAGACTACGTATAAAAAGCACATGAATCAGATAACCAGCAGGAAGGAGAGAACAGAATGGTCATTTCTGTTCCACGCCCAGACTCTGGACTCCCGGTGTGAGCGAGGATCCAATCCTGATCAAGGGACCGTCCCTGGTAATCCATCTGACAGTGTGAATCGGGGACACCTGACTTTGCTGGAATCACTTGACGCACACCTGGAATTGAGGGACTATTGATAAGTTGCCAACCCATGTCTGTCTATCTGTTGTTTTGAATAGCCCAGTGGCTAATACCCTTGCAGTGCTCAGTTGGCCTGCGACAGAATTGATCTATCTGTTGTTATTATCTGTTATTTACTATTAGCTCTTTAATACTGCATTATCTCCTTATCACAGGTATCTTTCTGTTAACTGTTGTGTGTGTGTAAGCTATAATAAATTTGCTTTTACTTCACTCCCAACTTTGCCTCCTCAATCCAAAACTGAACCTAACAGCCCACTTGGCCTGTGATAAAATTGATACACTCACAGTGCCCAGCTGGTCTGTGACAAAATAGCAACTATACTTTCAATTAGTAATAATGCAGTAGTGCTCACATACAAGCCTAACTGGGAGCAAATCTGTTCCCAGTCATCCATCTGCTGGGGGGAGCTTCCTGTTCCAGCACAGGCTTCACCACTGGAGCCTGGGTGAGGACTATGTCTCTCTGTCCTGACAGCAGGGAGCTCCAAGCCACCTACTCCAAGATTGTGATGGGGGGGGTGGGAGATCCTTATCTACCAGTGCCAGCTCCATTGTCATGGGCCTGGCACTGGGAGAGCCTCATAGATTTCATAGATTTTTGGGTTGAAAAGGACCTCAGTACCTCATCGAGTCCTACCCCCTACTCTGGGCAGGAAAGAGTGCTGGGGACAGATGACCCCTGCCAAGTGTTTGTCCAGTCTTCCCTTAAAGATTTCCAAGGTAGGGGAGAGCACCACCTCTCTTGGAAGCCCATTCCAGATTCTGGTAACCCTTACCATGAAGAAGTTGTATCTGATGTCTAGTCTAAATCTGTTCTCTGTCAGTTTGTCGTCATTGCTTCTAGTTACTCCAAGGGTCGCAATAGTAAACAGAGTATCTCCTATCCCTTGCTGCCCCCCCCACCCCAAATGAATTTATAGTCAACCACAGGATAAGGGGAATCAGGGAAACAAAGGATGAAATTGATGGTTATTTCCTTTCCCTGCAGGGCCACACACCCAAGGAAGAAGCACCTCAGGAGGTGCCATCCACTTCAGAGTGGCAGACGGTCACCTCCAAAACCAGGGCTGTTTGCAACACAGCAGTACCATTTCCTCCAGTCTGGCTGGAGAACAGGTACAAGGCCCTGGCAACACTGGAGGAGAAGGAAGGAGAGGAGGCAACTCCACACTCTCCATGCTCTGAACAGGCCAAATAAACCCACCCCGGTCAGACATCTACATGTGTGGGGAAGCTGGAGAAGATCTGTGCTCATGGCAGCAGTCTGCTCCCACCCCCACCAGTCCTGCAGCAGCCAGGGGGAGCTCTAGGATCCTCCCAGATGCTATCCCAGGGTCTTTCATGGAGTACAAGGCCAGGAGACAGCTGTCTCCTGGCAGGGGCAGGGAGATTGTTCCCCACCCCTAGGAACTGCCTGCTGCCAGAGTGTGCCCCACCACTGAAGCCTGTTTGGGGACAATGTTCCCCTGCCCCAGGAGCAGGGAGCTCCCAGCCCCAGCTCCCAGTGAGGGGAAGGGGTTTGGAAAGACCTGCAGGGGAGCAGCAGGTCCCAGCTTCTCTGTCCTGATATGCTTGTGGGGCAGTTAGCAGTGAGCCCCACCAGTGGATTGGGGCATGGGACTGGGACCTTCCCCTGACCAGGACAGTACCCAGCCAGCCCTGGGCTGCATGGGGAAATCTGCACATGCATCCTGGAGCTTTCTGGGGACCGTTGAAAATAGGATAGTCCCCAGCCACCTCCAGGCAACACATGCAGACTTCCCCATGCAGCCCAGGGCCAGCTGGGAACTGTCTTGGTCAGGGGCATGTGCCAGCCAGCTCCAGACTGGGCAGGGAACTCTCCCTATGCAGAGAACTCCCAGACCCTGCTCCACAATTGGGAAGCAGGGACTAAGAGCTCAATCCTGCCAGAGCAGGGTCGCATTGTTCCTGCCGAGGCTCCAGTGGTGGATCCTGCCTTGCCAGTAAGTAGCTTCCAGAGGCAGGGAGAAATCTCCTATCCCCTGCTGTCTGGCTGACCAGGAACAAATTTGCTCCCAGTTGGCCGTCTACACATGCAATACTGCATGGTAATTACTCCCAAGTAAATTTGATACTTTATTTACAGGTAGCAAATTTAACCAAGATTAGAGTAAATTACTGTGCAGTAAGCATCTGCATGTGTAGACAGTGACACTTACTGCACAGTAATTTGCTCTCAACTTGAGTAAAGTGGCTTGTGTAGACATGCCCACAGGGTGTTTAAAACTACTGTCAAGTGTTAATGTGTGGACAATCCGAGTTTTAAGAGCTCCAGAAGCCTCCTAAAATTAATGTGCAACACACTTCATCCACACCACTTAAGAAGGGAAAATGTTAACAGCTTCTGTATCTACTATGGCAAACAAGAGAGATCACTCTTTCCCCTGGCCACATAGCCCTTAGGGCTACATATCCTTTATGGTACCAAAACATAGACTTCTAAATGGTGTGAAAAGAGCTGTAGTCGAAGGAAGGCATTCTTCCATTTTGAGCTCTTCTACAGAAGATGAAGAGAAGCTTTCCTCTCCACAGCTGTTATTATCTCCTCCTCAACATGACAATATTTCTGAAAACGATGCAGATAAATATGGCCTTTCTCAGAAATGATAGCAACACTTTCTGTCCCTGGAACACGTATACAGTAACCAATTTTATAGCAGAGGTGAGATTGATTCCTCCAATCTCACTACTCTTTGGAATCAGTCAAAAATGCTCTTCTAGAACAGGTGAAATAATAGACTGGAATAAATAATGTGATCCATTTTAAACCAGAGAGCATATGCAGATAAATAATTGATTTTGTACTCATATTAAGATATATATATACCTTATGACTTCCAGTGCAATACCTGTGTTTCTCAGTTGTGCGTTAAACTCATTTACTATATTTATTGCTATGCAGTACTCCATATCTCCACTTCAAATTGCTACCATCATTCTAGAAACTTTTCTCTGATCTTTCATGATTTAGAAAAGCTGTGGTTGCTATGAAATGGGAAGTTGTTTTTGCCTAGAAGAAATTACTTCATGCATGAGGAAAAAGGACGAAAGATAATGCCTTGTTGTTAAGGGACTGGACTGGGACCCCCATATACAGAATAAGACTATCGGCTCTACTTATAATTCAAACATTTGTCAGTAGTGCATATAGTATTTTCTTAAAATTTAGGAAGCACAGAGTCACAGATATAACTTTGTATTAACGTGTGTTGTGTGGGTGGTGGAGGAGGAGTAAAGTGCTGGAATGTATTCATGGTTTCAGGTATAATGTGAAAATGTAACTTTGAGTGGAAGCTATAAAATTTGCATTTTCAAATTTATACCTAGTTTGACACCCTCTGGGCCACGGCAAGTAGCAGATGCTGTCAATACAAATTACAACACATATAATATTGTGACATACTTGAATGAATGCAAGCATTTATCTCAACAGTTTGAATCTTGCAAGGGCAACCTCTTTTTTCTTTTTCTTTTTTAACTTTTGCCCTTTCTATTCATTACATTCCCCTCTTTACCCCTTTCTTTGGAGAAAATAGAATAAAAACCATTCTTCTATGAATAAAATGTTCCTTCTACACCTTAGTCTAAAGATTTGCTGCTCCATTTCTAATGTGAAGTTGCCATGATGCAGACTGAAAATGCCATAAATAAAAGGCTTCTATCCAGAATAGAATGTAGGTCAATAGTGTGGACACCCATGCTTTCATACCTGTGCACAACAATCCTGATATAGGACTATCACCTCTAGTATTCTGTATGGTTTTTTTTCAATTTTGTTGTCTCTCTTAAGCCTTGGATTTGATTAAGAAATTAGCATATTGTAGTGGAGTCTACTTGTGTAAAACAGGATTGATGTCATATTGTTCTAAGCTCTGTGCATATACTACAAGAAGACAAAAACCTTATGTTAAAATGTTACAGTCTCGTTTGAGACAACAAACAAGTGAATATGTTAAATAGGAAAAGGAAATAGGGTATAATGTAACATTTCATAATTACACAGCTGAACTATAACACCACATGAAGGTTCCTGCTAGCTCCAATCCATTCTGAATTTATATTAAGTAAACAAAAGCATATTCATTAAGGGACAAATAAATAAATTATTAATTGCCAGTTATAATGCCACTTAAATTGTATTCTTTCAACCCAGTAGGAATTATACAGACATCATACCAAGATTTTATGTTGACAGTGGATAAAATTAGGGAATTGTGACACAAACTGAAGATGCTATGGCTTCAACAGATGGTATTGATAAAAAATGTACCCTTTTAATTCTACCTTCTTGGCTAATCTCAGTGAGTCTCAAACATAGTTTCATAGTTGGTAGGGTGGGAAGGGACCTGAGCAGATCATCAAGTCCGTCCCCTTGCCATGGGCAGGAAAGAATGGTGGGGTAAAACAACCCTGGCTAGGTGATTATCCAGCCTCCTTTTTAAAGACCCTCAGGGTAGGAGCCAGGACCACTTCCCTTGAAAGTTGGTTCCAGATCCTAGCTGCCCTAACTGTGAAGAAGTGCCTCCTGATATCTAGCCTGAATCTACTGTCTGGCAACTTATGGCCATTATTCCTTGTTATTCCCAGTAGTGCTTGGGGGAACAGGGACTCTCCCAGTGCCTGCTGGTCTCCCTTGGCCAGTTTTATAAATGGCCATCAGATCCCTTCTCAACCTTCTCTTGTGGAGGCTGAACAGGTTCAGCTCTCGTAGCCTCTCCTTGTAAGGCCTGCCCTGCTGCCCCCTGATCATGTGAGTGGCCCTCCTCTGGACCCTCTCCATGTTGTCCACATCCCTCCTGAAGTGTGGTGCCCAGAACCAGACACAGTACTCCAACTACAGCCTGACCAATGTCATATTGAGGGGAAGGACCTCCTTGGACCTGCTCTTGATGCATCTGTGGATGCATGACAAGGCGCGGTTAGCCTTCCTGACTGTGTCCCCACATTGGCAGCTCATGTTCATCTTGGAGTCTATAATGACTCCAAGATCCTTTTCTGCCTCTGTGATAATGAGAAGGGAGTTACCCACACTGTAGGTATGGTGCTGGTTCTTCCTCTCTAGGTGCAGTACCATGCACTTATCAGTATTGAATCCCATCTCATTCTCATCCACCCACCCCTGTAACCTGTCCAGATCCAGTTGCAGCCTGTTCCTCCCTTCTAGCCTGCCCACTTCCCCCCACATGTGTCATCTGTGAATTTGAACAAGGTGCTTTTCACCCCCTCGTACAAGTTGCTGATGAAGATGTTGAACAGTGTGGGCCTGAGGACCGAGCCCTGGGGGAACCCACTGCCCACATCCCTCCAGGTCAAAAATGACCCATCCACCACCATCTCTGGGTGCAGCCCTCCAGCCAACTGGTGACCCATCTGTTTGTGTAGGCATCAACACCAGAATCTCCTAATTTTTTACGAGAATGGGGTGAGGGACAGTGTTGAAGGCCTTCCTAAAGTATAAAAAGATTATGTCCAGCACAACACCTGAGTCCAATGATTTTGTGACCTGGTCGTAGAAGGCCACCAGGTTTGTCTGACAGGACCTGCCTCTAATGAATCCATGTTGGTTGCCCCTAAGCATACACTCCCTTGCTTGCCCCTTGCAGATGTGCACCTGGATAATTTTCTCAAATAGCTTCCCCGGGGCTGAGGTAAGACTAACAGGCTTAACATCCTGGGTCCTCCTTCCTCCATTTTTTGAAAATGGGGGCCACATTGGCCCTTTTTCAGTCCTCCAACACCTTGCCAGAGCACCACGAGTACTTGTAAAGCTGTGCCAGGGGTCCTGCAATGACCTCTGCTAATTCCCTCAGCACTCTGGGGTGGAGATCATCAGGACTTGCTGGTTTGAACATGTCCACTCCCACCAGAAGTTCCCTGACTAGGTCCTCTCTGACCCTGGGCCTGGCTGTGCCTCCCCTGGGACCATCGGGGATTCTGGTGGGGTGGGTGACCTGGTCCCTGCTCAGAAAAATGGAGGCAAAGAAATTGTTAAATAGGTTAGCTTTGTTATCTGGTAGGACCACCAGATTTCCTAGCATGTCCTGCAAAGGCCCCACATTACCCAGAACCTTCTTTTAACCCACTATGTATTTAAAAAAGGATTTCTTGTTATCCTTCATCCAGGCTGCTAGTCCCAATTTTATCTCTACCTTGGCCTTCCTAACAGCCCCCCTACAATCCCGATCAACAGAGGTATAGTCCTCCCTGGTGATGGCCCCTTCCTTCCAGTGGGTGTACGCCTCCTTTTTAGCTTTAAGACATTCCTGGATGCTTTTGGTAAGCCAAAAAATCTTTTTTCTAACACGTACAAAGCATTGTCAAGGCATTTGCTTCCCTCTTTATTGATGCCACTGTAAGAAGAGCATGGTTAAAATAGTTGGCTAAATATGCCTAGTGTAAGAAAATAATAGAACAACACATCATAGATGCAATTAATTATATTTTTATATTTTACTCAGTCTTACATTTGAATAATTTTCTTACCTTCAAAATATGCGGTTTTAAAACTAACAAAGTTCTACAAGTAGACATGCATGCATGCATCATGTTGACCAAGTGTTCAAACTTCAGAATATGGAAGCAGCTATAAGAACTCATCAACAGCATCACCTACATCTTCATTGAATGAGCTTCAGTTAAAGTGCCTCTGCTGTCATTTTGACGTGCAGGACACTAAATACATGTGACGCTACAGGCACTTTAATTAGAGCAGCTCTCAGAGAATATTAAGAATATATGGCTCAAATTAAGCTGAGTTGCTCTCATAATGTTAGCTGTACTCACCCCTAAATATTGGTCACTGCTACTTGATGAGCTATTAGTTTTTGTAACTGCCCTGTGTTATGGTAGTTAGGGAAGGATTAATGTCAACCTTTTACAAACACTTCAGTGCGCCATCTGTTTTACTTCCATAAACTTGCCACATCTTTTATAATCACAGCTTTATCTCTCAATTACAAGATCCTTTTAACTGAAAAGTTTTATCAACTATCCATGTTTCTCTGTCTCCTTTTGGCTCTTTTCCCTCCAATCTACCTTCTTCTGCTTTTTCTCTTTTTCACTTCACTGTTTGGACCACAGATCTCTTTCCCTGGACTTCTGCTCTTTTTGCCATTCCAGATATTGATTCAGATTTCTCTGATTTACCCAAAGCCTCTTTTCATTGCTAGCATTACTGTACAAGGGGTATCATAATAAATTAAATACACGTTTGAAATTTGAGAGACAGTTTAGAAAGGTAGAAAGTAATTATTTGATCTGAAGTATGGCCAGAATGCCAAAGTTAATGTCTGATATTGTTATTATGGGTACTGCTGGATCTTGATGACTGCAGATAGCCATGCTACCAGTTATCCAAAAAGGAAACAGGTATAAAATATTATCTCCAGTACCTTGAAGGAGCATTGTGATCCTGTAGTAACTCAGCTGGGAACAATGCCATCTAGTGAATCACTTTAATGGAAAACTTAAACAAAAAATCTATCTTGCAATGTACGATATACAGAAATTAAATTTATAGTTAGTGCAGCACATACTCTACTTTCAGACAACCTGATACAAAGTAAAGATGGGTGATTAATAATTCTGTATAGTATAAAGACTCTAATTCATTTTTGTAGATGAATTAGGCATTCAACCATCCTACAAGACATTTTTATTTAGAACTTTATAGAATTTTGGATGATAAATATGAATTAAACTGTACCTACCAATAGAGCACTGGCAAAAATGTTTCCTCTGTTACCAGTTTTTTTATCATCATAATTTTAACATTGCACCAGCATTCCAATTGTTAATAATAACAATTACCCCAAAGTAATTCATCCAGATGCTTTTTGAAGTAATATTACCCCCCAACCAAGTTCACTGGTGTGTTGACTGTGTCAAAAAAAAAAAAAAAACATTAAGAGAAGACTTAGTTTATCAATTCACAGACTTAGTTTATCAATTAACAGACTTAGTTTATCAATCAAATTTCCCAAAGCCTAATATAGTTCTTGTTGAGGAGACCATGTGTACTAAGTGAAATGCCCCAAATCATTTAATAGATTTCATAGACATTCAGGCTGGAAGGGGCCCCGGAGGATTATCAAGTCCAGCCCCCTGCACCAGAGGCAGAAAGTCAGCAGGGATCATAGGATCCCAGCAAGATAAGCATCCAAATGTGACTTGAAGGCATTCAAAGTGGGTGCTTGAACCACCTCTGGCAGCAGTCTATTCCAAACCTTGGGGGCTTGTACAGTCAAGACGTTCTTCCTTATGTTCAGCCTGAATCAGTCATGGCAGATTTTGTGATTGTTCCATCTTGTCATCCTTTGGGGCGCTCTGCTGAACAGATGTTCCCCCAGATCCTGATGAGCACCCGTGACAAACTTATAGGTGGCCACCAGATCACCCCTGAGCCAACACTTTTCCAGGCTGAAGAGTCCCATGGCTCTCAGTCTGTCGTCATAAGGTCTGTTTTCTTTACCCCCAAGTCACTTTCATCTGTAGTCCTAACCAGCGTAGCATTGCCGAGCCTATAAGGATGCTGCAGATTTTTTCTCCCAAGAGGGAGAACCTTGCATTTTTCAGTATTAAACACCATCAGGTTCTTATCCACCCACTTCATAAGTCTGTCAAGATCTGCCTGAATCACCCCCTGTCCTCAGGTTTACCCCAGGCTTTACCCCAGAGTTTGGTGTCATCGGCAAACTTGGTGAGCCCACTTCTGACACCAACATCTACATCCATTGATGAAGATGTTAAAAAGTATAGGTCCTAGGACAGAGGCTTGAGGGACCCCAATGGTGACCGCACACCAAGATGATTGGCTTCCATCAACCACCACCCTCTGGGTCCTATCACAGAGCCAAATCCCCACCCAACAGATCATGGTGAGGTCAAGGCCACAGTTAGCCAGTTTTGCCAAGAGGTAATCATGGGATCCCAGATCGAAGGCTTTTTTAAAGTCAAGATATAAGACATCAATATCTTCCCCTTGTCCAGGTGATAGGTCACCTGATCGTAAAAGGAAATGAGATTGCTCAAGCAAGATGAACCTGCAACAAATCCATGCTGGGTATCCCTCAGGATATTGTTCTCAGCTAGTCTGTTAAGGATGGCCTCTTTGATAATCTTTTCCAAGACCTTCCCCAGGATAAAGGTCAGGCTGGTGGGCCTGTAGCTTGCTGGATCCACTTTCCTCCCTTTCTTGAAGAAAAGCACCACATCGGCCTTCTTCCAATCTTTGGGCACTTCACTAAAGCACCAGGAGTTCTCAAAGAACTGTGTCAGGGGCTGAGCTATGATGCTTGCCAGCTTCTTGAGTACCCTTGGGTGTAAACCGTCAGGGCCGGCTTACTTGAAGGTATCCAGCCTGTCAAGGTGTTCCTTCACAAGGTCAGCTTCGATGGAGGGCAAGGAATCTCCATCACCCAGGCATCCCTGACCATAGTGGGTGGGGGCGTCCCATGGGACTGGTGAAAAACTGACACAAAGTACCCATTTAGCAAGTTTGCTTTTTCATGGGCATTGGTTGTCAGAAGAATCAGGACAACAATAGGATGTAAAGGAGTAGCTGGGGCTCTAAGACTTGAAAGACTAAAAACTGGTGGGAAAGAACCACATTGACACTATTGATGTTGCTTCACATTATATTTAACAAATTATGAATGATATTAGGAACTGAAAAAAATGTGATAAAGGACAGGATTTCATAGATTACTTAGACATTTGGGCTGGAAGGGACCCTGAAAGATCATCAAGTCCAGCCCCCTGCCCCATGGGCAGGAAGTCAGCAGGGATCATGGGATCCCAGCAAGATAAGCATCCAAATGTGTCTTGAAGGTGTTCAAAGTGGGTGCTTGAACCGCCTCTGATGGCAGTCGATTCCAAACCTTGGGGGCTCGTACAGTAAAGAAGTTCTTCCTTATGTCCAGCCTGAATCAGTCATGGCAGTGTTTGTGACCATTTGATCTTGTCATCCCTTGAGGTGCTCTGGTAAACAGGCATTCCCCCCTATCCTGATAAGCACCCCAATAAACTTATAGGTGGTCACCAGATCACCCGTAAGCCTGTGCTTTTTCAGGCTGAAGAGTCCCATGGCTCTCAGCCTCTCGTCATAAGGTCTGTTTTCCTGACCTCTGATCATGTGCGTGGCTCTCCTCTGCACTCTCTCAAGCATCTCCACATCCTTTTTGAATTGTGGAGCCCAAAACTGGATGCAATACTCCAGCTGCGGCCTCACCAGGGCCGGGTACAATGTGAGAATGATATCCCGGCATTTCCTTGAGAAGCATCTATGGATGCAAGCAGTGTTTTGCTCACTTTACTAGCCACAGCATCACATTGAAGACGTATGTTCATCTTGTGGTCAATCATGACCCCCAAGTCCCTTTCATCTGTAGTGCTAACCAGTGTAGCACTGCCGAACCTATAAGCATGCTGCAGGTTTTTCCTCCCAAGGTGGAGAAC
Organism: Crocodylus porosus; assembly: GCF_001723895.1. NCBI lineage: Eukaryota > Metazoa > Chordata > Crocodylia > Crocodylidae > Crocodylus > Crocodylus porosus. The sequence goes on from NW_017728947.1 coordinate 37,031,603, forward strand.
CTTGCATTTTTCAGTGTTGAACTTATCAGGTTCTCATCCGCCCATTTCATGAGCCTGTCAAGATCTGCCTGGATCACCCTCCTATCCTCAGGTGTGGATGCTTTACCCCAGAGTTTGGTGTCATTGGCAAACTTGGCCAGTCTGCTTCTTACACCAATGTCTACAACATTGATGAAGATGTTAAACAGTATAGACCCTGGGACAGAGGCCTGTGGTCACCAGTAGGATCCCTCATACTGAGACAATTGGTTTCTATCAACCACCACCCTCTGGGTCCTACTGGAGAGCCAATTCCCCAGCCAGTGGATTGTGGTGAGGTCGAGGCAGCAGTTAAGCAGTTTTCCCAAAAAGTGAACATGGGATACCAGATTGAAGGCTTTTTTGAAGTCAAAATATACGACATTAATTTCTTCCCCCTTGTCCAGGTGATAGGTCAACTGGTCATAAAAGGAAATGAGATTGGTCAAGCAAGACCTACTCACATCAAACCCATGCTGGGTATCCCTCAGTATATTGCTGTCACCTAGTCTGTTAAGGATGGCCTATTTCATGATCTTTTCCAAGATCTTCCCCAAGACAGAGGTCAGGCTGATGGGTCGGTAGTTTGCCAGATCCACTTTCCTCACTTTCCTGAAGATAGGCATGACATTGGCCTTATTCTAATCTTTGGGCACTTCCCCAGAGCACCAGGAGTTCTCAAAGTTCTGTGCCAGGGGTGAGCTATGATGCTTGTCAGCTCCTTGAGTACCCTTGGGTGTAAACCGTCAGGGCCGGCTTACTTGAAGGTATCCAGCCTGTCAAGGTATCCCTTTATGAGGTCAGCTTCAATGGAGGGAAAAGAATTTCCCTCACCTGGGCCTCCCTGACCCACAGTGGGCAGGGGCATCCCATGGGACTGGTGGAAAACTGACAGAAACTATCCATTAAGTAAGTTTGTTTTTACATGGGCATCGGTTGTCAGTTGTCCCATCTGGTTTAGCAGGGGTCAAATGTTGCACTTGTTTTTCCTCCAGCTCCCCACATATCTAAAAAAGGACTTTTTATTATCCTTGATATCTAGCTAGCTCGAGTTCCATCGCAGCCTTGCCTTTCCTGGTTTGCTCTCTACAGGTCTGGATGAGAGCAGAATATTCCTCCTTGGTGGTGGTTCCAGTCCTCCATCCTTTGTAGGTCTTCCTTTTAAGATGCAGGAGGTCCGCCAGTTCCCTGGAGAGCCAAGGGGGGTGCTGTGCCCTTTTTCTGCCTTTCCTCTGAGATGGGGTGGACTTTTCTTGTGCATCCAGGATAGCTCCCTTGAGGAGCAACCACTTGTCCTGGACTCCCCTCCCCTTTGGCTTGTGGCCCATTAGGGCCTCACTGACAAACCTCCTTAGCTTGTCAAAGTCAACTTTCCTGAAGTCAAGGACTTCTGTATTACAACTGACTTGCCAGCTTTAGGGCAGGTGGTGAAGGTGATCAGCTCATGGTCACTGTCACCCAGCTTTCCTTCGATTGTTAGGTCACTGATTAGGTCATCCCTGGTTTCCAGGACAAGGTTGAGCAGCGCTTTACTTCTCATTGTCCCATAGACTTCCTGCATCAGATAGAGGTCATCCACACATGAGAGATCTTTGTGACCACTCGGATTTGGCTAAGTACTCCTCCCATGAGATATCTGGGTAGTTAAAGTCTCCCACTACACTGGGAGCATGTGGTCTCAGCCAATTCCCTGGCAAACTCCTGGTCAAGGTCTCTGGGTAGGGGGTCTGTAGTAGACTCCCACCATAGTATCCCCGGTGCCATGTTCCCCATGAATTTTAAGCCATAGGGTCTCAAGTCATCTACCGTGGGTGCCAATGTCAGCTTGCAGGGATGCTTAGGTGTCCTTGACATAGAGAGTTACCCCTTTTGTCCACTCAATTCCTCCTGTACAGGGTATAGCCATCTATACCTGTGGCCCAGTCATGGGTGGAGTCCCATCAGGTCTCTGTTACCCCTATGACATCATAGTTATTTATGTTTAGCAGCAGGAAAAGTTCCTCCTGTTTATTCACCAAGCTCCTGGCATTTCTGTATAGGCATGCAAGTGTCCCTTTGGGGGCCCTTGCCTTGCCTACAGTTTGTTCCAGGGCTGAGGCAGGGGTGGGTTCCCTTAAATGCCTTGGCTTGCTGGCTTTGGATGGGTTGCTAAGTGGGCCAGCAGTAGCAATGGTCACCCCATCCCCTGGTGGGCTTAGTTTAAAGCCCGGTAGAGCAGGTCAGCCAGTTTGGCTGAGAAAAGCCTCCTCCCCAGTGGAGAGAGGTGGAGGCCATCCCTTCCCAGCAGCTCACTGCCTCTCTCACCAAAAAGCTGACTGTGGTCACGGAAGTCAAAGCCTTCCCGATGACACCAGCACCACAGCCTTTGGTTAACTACCTGGATCCTCCTCTCCCTCCTCAGCCCATAGCCCAAGACTGGGAGGATCGAAGAAAACACCACCTGCACCTCCAGACGCTTAAGCCCCACTCCCAAATCCCTGTAGTGCTTCATGATCCAGCTGGGAGCGCTTCAAGCCATGTCATTGGTGCCCACATGGATGAGGAGCATGGGGTAGTGGTCAATGGGCTGGAGGACCTTAGGGATCTTCTCCGCAATGTCTCAGATTCAGGCTCCCAGGAAGCAGCAAACTTCCCGGGCTAAGGGGTCAGGGTGGCATATTACCCCCTCAGTCCCCCTCAGGATGGAGTCTCCCACAATAAATACTTTGTGTTTTGTCTTGGGGAGAGTGGGGGCAGTAGCTACAGTAGTGCCTGAGTTCCCTGTGAGAGCTGGCAATTCAGCAGGCTCTGCTGGGGCTGCAAGAGGTTCATACCTGTTGCAAATCTCCAGCAGGGTGGGGACCTTGGTGCAGCAGGTCTTGGGGCTCTTGAACAGTAAGGGAGGTCCTCAAGTCCTCCCTTGTTCTGGAGGGAGACTGTGGTCTACTCTCCACCTCCCAGGGGAGAAGGGCCTGGCAGTAGGAGTCTATCTCCCACTCACCATCCCTGATGGCAAACAGTCTCTGAACTGAAGCCTGGAGCTCCTCCAGCTGGCATACCAGAGAACCCAAAAGGGAACATACCTCACAAGGGGAGATGGCCACGCTCCTGGGCCCCAGAGCCTGAAAAAGGGACAGGCAGCCCCCGCAGCTGAGAGCCAGAGTCTCCATCTGTGTGGAACCTCGAACCATTGGCTCTGTCTGGATGGAGGCCTCTGAGGTGCTGAGGGGTGGGGATGCAGACCCTGAGAAGACCCTTGGGGTGCAGCATGTGCCTATCCATGGCATGCCACTGGTGGGCTGGCTATGGCTGGGACTGTCTACCCTGGGGGGCTCACAGGCAGGGTCTCAAGCCCTCCCATGTGCGCTCCAGTGCATGGTTTAGTCCCTGTTTAGTCCCTTGTTTTTGTTTTGTATTAATGTCCATTCCATTTCTTTTCTTTCTATCTAGATTACTAGTTGAGATGTAGTATAGATGGTTTACATACAATCATAATACACAGAGTTATCTTTGATAATATTCTTCACTGTTTGCATATTAGAGATGCTTATTGTGGGGGAAGAGGGGAAAGGATTCCCAGAATTCTGACCCCTTTCCAAAAGTCTGGGAATGTCTCAAAGCCTTGTTATTTCTCTGGAGCTTTTCATCTTTGTTTCAAACTTCACATCAATTAAAAAAAAAAGCATCTCATAACATTGCTTTTTTACAAGAGATTTCTTGCCTAATTCTGTAGGAAAAAGACCTTTGCATAGCTGAGAAAAGATTCAACAAAGCACCCAAATTTTGGATACAAAATCAAATAGTAGACAACTATTGATCCTCTGGATCATGATTTACACATAAGAGGTCTAGTCAGATGCCTGATAAATCTGTTTGTGAATGGGAAGCCCAAATTAAGAGCAAGTTTCATAAATCCATATGTTGTCTGAGTTGGAGCCCAAGTTTAAACACGCTGCTTTCTTCTTTCTCACTTTACTTCCATCCTCTGGATCAAAGCCACTTCATGATGAGCTGCATCCAGTGCCAAATGTTTCCTCAAGATCGGACAGGATTCTGCATGCTCCTCCCAGCTTCCTGTGTTGATGTTGAATGACTTCATGTAATTTTTTAACACATTAATGTGAATACCATACGCATCTTTACATGTAGTACAACCATGGAGGATGACCCAGCTTTCTGCAGCCATCTCAAATCTCTTTATACAAAATATTTTTGGGAATACAATCTCCTCCCATTCTTTTGACATGGCTGGTCCATCACAAATTCCTTCTTTTGGTAGTGTGTGTCAGTTCTGTATGCTCCGGTACTTCTGCGTCTAATAATTTGTCTTCTCATTTTATTTTCAGGATCTTGTGCAGACATCTCACTTGAAAGCTGCTCGGTCTCTTGATGTGCTTAGCATATGTAGTCCACGTTTCTGACCCATAAAGCATGGATAACAGCACATAAGGCTGATAGATTCACATCTTCACCTTGACTGATAACTTGCTGTTGTTCCACACATGTTTCTGTCATAGCCAAAAAATTCTCAGCTGATTTCCTGATTCTATTACTCAGTTCAGTCTGAAGATAAAGATTTCTACTGATTGCAGAACCCAAGTAACAAAAACTGCCAACAACACCAAGATATTTATCCTACAGAGTGATCTTGGGTGTCAGTTCTTCCACTCTTTGGTACATTATCACAGTCTTCTTGAAACTAATTGCCATCCTGAAGATCTTGCATGACTTAGCAAATCCCACCCAAGAGATTTTTCAGGGAAGATTCACTTTGGGCAACCAAGACCACATCATATTCCTGCAAACAGGAAATCTCTAGGAACCAAGGTTGTTTCACCTTGGTTTTTGCTCTAAACCTTGTGATATTGAACAAGCCTCCATCTAGTCTGGCTCAAAGATAAATGTTATTAATGCTGTCTGCTGGCTAAAAATATATTTAGAGGTTTGCTTTTGGGAATTAGCTTGTGGGTAAAAGATATTGCATTAGAACAATGGTCCAGGGGAATGGCAAGGGTTAATTGATTTCTAACAGCCTGTTTGTGACACCTTTTCCTTCCAGGCCTACTGTGTCTGAAGCCAGCAGATGCACAGCATGGGAAACTGAAGACATGTACCACTGTTCTATAACAGAGACAAGGGACTCTGAAGCATTGGCACCAGGTCACAGTGCTAAACTACAGAGACCTTGGAATTTCCAGTTTTGGTGAACAGACCAAATTGAGAGGCCTCATAAATATCCAAATTAAGATGTGTGCATGTGATGATTTTTTTGGAACAAAGGAATATACTGACAGGACAGAATGCAGACAGTATGATGACCACAGGGAAATCAATCCATGATGTCCAGAGATGAAGAATCATTAGAGGAGGAAAAGAATACGAAAGGAGGGATTTCAGAGTAGCAAGGGTCCCTAAGAGGGGAACCCAAGGCTGCCATGAACAGAGGGTATATCATCAGTCCATATCCCCATGGTGTGGGGGGAGGGCTCAGCCCTTGCCTTCCAGGATGCTGACATCTGACATTCAAGAAAGAACCTCAATGTGAAGCTTGTGTACAGGCCAGATGTACCTTCCCTCTGTGACTGCTCAAGGACTAGTAGATATAGAATTGTTTCCATTATTCTTATCTATTATCACTGTGTATCAATAAAATTTGCCTGATATTGAATAGAGAGGTCATGGTTGGTCTGAGAGTTTGGGTCCACCCAGAACAAGGTATCTGGATCATAAATCCAGTGCCAACACTGTCCTTATATGCATGATGAAGCAGGGTTGAAAAGTAGATATTAAAAACTACAGGAGCTAAGATACACCCGTTTCACCCCACTGTTGACATCAAAAATGTTTTCCAACCAAGGAATACCCCCAAGGCAGTGGGCCCTAGGGTTTTGAGGTACCCTAAATTAGCCTTACTCTGGAAGTTACAACATTGTGGTACTTTATAGAAGTCACCCCACCATGAGTAGCCCCACCATTTTGCCACTAAGGCCTCCAGTTGCATCCAATTTTTGGTCATACCCAGGGTACACATTTTGTATATATTCCCTGAAATACACTCTTGCATGCTGTTCATAGTAAATACTTTTGTGATGTAATCAAATTAGGCTAATTGGCTTAGATTATTCTGTGTTTTAGCATATGACGTATTTCAACTATACACACTTTTAAAAAAATCCTCTGTATTTTATATAGACATTCATTACTGATTTGGCAGATCAAATCATGCCAGTCTCATTATTTTGTTTTTAATTATAAGATTCTCAGGGCATAGACTTTGACAGGTTTGGCATCTTCCACTTCTGCCATGGGTCAATATATGTTGGATGATATATAGAATAATGAAAGATAGATTTGAAATTCAAAATTTGGATTCTGAACCAAATCTCTGACTGCTTCTAGCTGAGCCAGCCCCCAGAATCAAACATTCATATCTACAGAATTGGGTTATATCATTGCAGAATTGGGATTTACTCAGAGACTAAAGTTAAAAAATATGGAGTTTAAGAGTATTTGGAACATTCAGTGACTACTGTGAATGGTTCGGGCCTGTTTCTTATCATCATCACCATTGTGAATCATGATGATAAATGAAACAGTACTTAATATCAGTACTTCATGTCAAGAGAATCCCAAGTTGAAAAAAAAAAACAGAAATGAAAAAAGAAAAAAGCCTAGAATTTGAAGGACAAAAAGGCCCAGACAACCAAACAAAAAGAAAAGGCACAGTCTTAATTTATTTTGACAAATAAAGCCATGTTACTCAGTATCTCTTAAAAAATGCAGTATGCAGATGGTAATTCAAGGATGCTCAGGTCAACAAGAAAAACTCCATGAGTGTCAAGGAATGTAATCCTGAACTGCTGCTACTTTTAAAAATGTCATAGGTCTGTTGAATGAAACAAATTTAAAACCCTTTTTTCCAGGTGGTTTGCATTCTGCTTCAAGTTATAAAATTATTCTAGCTGATATTATAGAATTGTGGAAATTTCTACCTTCTGCTGGAGATTGAGTAATACCCCTGTTCCTTCCAGGTAGGTTGTCAACTTAATTGCCACCTACGGAGATGGCAACAACTTGGGAGACTAGCTTGGTTGAAGCTTAAGAGTATTTGTTGTGTTTTTCCTTTGTGTAGGGGCAGGAGCTTCAAAATGGCAAATGATCAAATACAAAACAAAGTAACTAAGGTTTAATGTTTGCTTTCAAAAGTATAGGGGGAATCAGGGGGACTCATAGCTGCAAAAGAAATTTTGGGGCATGAGATAAGAAAAGAGCAAGCGCTTACAGCAGTGGTTGTTCTGTTTACCTGCATAACCCACCAAGACCAAGCTGATTAGATCTCGAACAGGTATGTGTGTGTGGTGGAGCTGGGAGAGGAAGAAAGGCAGACTCAGGCTCTTCAGTTTGCAGGACAAATCATGAGCTGCAGGATACTTTGAGACCTGGATTTGAAGTCCAAGAAAGGGTATGTTTGTTTGGCTTCTTATTTTTTATAAAGCTGTACATATTTCCTTTTATTTTAGTGCAAATAACCCTATCCAAATGCTAAGGGAAGTCTGTGTGTATTTTGTGCTACACGTTTCCTGTGTTCCAGAATATTAAATGATAGACCCAGAGCAGCTCCAAGCATTCTGGGAAAGGTTGTGCTAAAGCTACTGAGAACTTTGGGAGGTTAGCACTGGTCCTGGGGACCTAGGGTATCTGGGCTTTCTTTGTACGAAGTGGAAACAGAGTAACCCTACCCAAGAAATGTGCTAGAAAAGCCAAGAAAAGGCAATGCTGCAACCCGTATAAATCAAGCAAAATTTAAAAGCATATGAAGCTAACACAGTAGCCTGATGAGGATTTAGTTGGTGGAAACTTTATGCGGATTTTGTCTTAATGTTAATCTCTCTCTTTTTTTTTTTTTAAAGATTCTTATATTCTTCATGTCAGAGCCAAATCAGGTTCTCTACCCTAATTAATGTACCTAATTAACAGAGGCAAAGAGTGCAGTCTGTAACCCATGAATATTCCTATGGCTTTCAGTGGAATCTTTCTCAAATGAGGACTAATATACATTTTTCATAATTTTTTTACACAACAGGCCTCCCACCTGTTGCATATGTCAGTTATTTTCAGTGAAAGGGAATCCTCAGTTTGAAAGTTTGGTTTAAAAAAAACCTATCAAAACATGTGCTTCATTCAAATAGCCAAGCATTTGAGTATGACATAAGTGTATAGCAGATCTTTTGACTTGAGATTTTCAGACCTACTTAGAGCTTCTGGTAGTATGATTTCTCTCAGGCTATTTTGTTACTGAAGTAATACATCCCAAAGTGGATTTCCAGAGACTGTAAAATTAGTTTAATTTCTATACTCTTTCAATAAGGGTACTCACTGTGGCATTCTACAGGCATTCACTTTCTCCTGGGAGATTTGCTGCTTTCCCAAGAGAAACTACAAACGTGGGTTTCCCCTCCCCCACCCCTTTTTTCCCCAAAGTTACAGACATTACACTTTTACCTGTAAATTACCAGAAGCCAGTCTATACCCATGACAGAACAGAAGTTTGGCACACATAGACTGGTATAAAATGGTAGGACCTGGTCTTTGATTGCGTGTATGCAACCACTACCTTTTATTATAACATTAAAATTATAATTTCCACCTCCAGCCTCTGCTACCATTCATAATCATGGAGTGGTCCACTGAGGCTAATAATTAAAATAGGGTTGGAGTGGTGTTGCCCCCATGATTCTCCAGGGAGTAAGTACAAAGCAAGATTTATTTCTTTTTTGCCAGTATGTTTTATTGAATTAACTGTATAGATAAGAAGGTTGTTGGACAAACTGTCAGGCATAGAGGACACTAGTGTACACCATGGTTATGATGTAATCACATACACTAGGAAATGATCACCTATCCCATATTCCAGAAACAAGAGACACTGAATATAGGAGGCAACTGGTATCTGGTGGCCCGTTTCATGGAATTATCATAGTTGTTCCAGAAAGCTGACTATCCTCTGATGTGTGTAACCCATTTATACTATATTCTGCCTATCCTAAACCCTTTTAGGAAAAAAAAAGATAGTGAGAGTAGCATGGTGTCTATGGTGACATAATGTGTAGCTAAAGAGCAAAAAAAATCATTCCTTAACCAGTGCACTGTAAAATGATCCCTTTTGTCCCTATGTACTGATTAATTATGCTTGTCTGCTGCCTCACAGTATAAAGGTGTATAATATGCTGGTTGTTATACTGCAGGCATAGTTAATGTTTGGTATCTAACAAGTGAGTGACACCTACTGGTAAAATGTAATTGCTTTTATTATTACATTATATCCTGGATTTGCACTTCCCATTTAATTACTGGAAAAAATTAGGTACTAAAAAGGTACCTACAGGCAGTGAAAGTGTTTGTCTGATAAGCAGAGTTAGTAGTATTGACAGCCTGTTCTTTCAGTGTCATTCACTGGGAGAAAGCTTAACTGACATGAGATGCAGTAGCTGCAGCTCAGGCTAAAGTATTAGTCCTGACAGCGGTAGCACTGCTTTTCACCCTCTGTGGAGCTGGTGGTACAGTAGTAAGTGATTCTGAGAGCGTGCAAGGCCAAGTGGGAATTCTGGGAATAAGAGGAGCTTTTACCTTTTATGTGTTTCAGTAGTACAGCATATTTTAAAGGTTTTTGAAAAGCCCTTCAGTTATTCTGAATACTGGAGAAAGGACAATAGAGAATGATTTTAGAAATGACAGCTGAAGCCTCCCGTGCATTATGATGATGATTCAGCTGAGACCAAAACATAAGTATTCTGGTATGCTTTGGTGTTCATTTGAGTTGCTATAAAAAAGTATTAAAATATGCACCTGTAAAGATGTGTGTTAGAAAGACAGTGTGTAGTTACACTAGGATGTTAGTTTTCTGACATAAAAAATAGAAAAGAAATAAGCGTATGAAATTATAAATAGTTCCAACTGGAACTCAGCTAGTATGAGATAAGCATTAAAGCCATTTATTATAATAAGCAATATCTTTGGGGGAGGGGCGTAATTTTTTTTGCTGCTTATCTGTTGTGCCTTGTTTTATCGCCAAACTGTTATCCTGATGCTACTTGAAGATAAGGGTGTGATCAGGATATGCTACTTGAAGATGGAGTCTATGACTATCTACCCTGATGGAGTAGACAAGGGGCTCAAGGGAGGTAGTTCTAGATCCCTGATTAGATGCAGTTAAGATTGGTCAGACAGGTCATAGTGAAACATCCAAATATTTCATAGAAAAGGAGGATGGGAAGGGACCTTCAGAGGTTATCCAACGCCCGCCAGAGGCAGGATCATCCAAATCCAAACCATCCTATATAAATCCAAAACCTATAGAACCAATTAGTAAAACTGTCCACTTTGGTAATATTGTGGAGTTTTACTGGCACAGTCATATGGCATAACACACTAACCTGCCACAGGTAAATCAAGGGGACAGTGGTAGCCAACATCCTGCTGTAGTGAGAGTTGTTAAAGGGAGATGGCCCCAACCCACTCTACAGAGGATGGCAAAATCCCTGACATCTTGTACCAGTTGGACCATGGGGTAAAAGTCCTTCCTGACCCCAAGTGCATCTCCTAGGTTTTATGACAAAATTTGGTGTTTTTTTCAAAGCAGTGTTGGAATTTGACAGTACTTCTTTATGGCTGTGTACAAGTGACACATTTCTTCTGAGACAATCATCATTCTCCTGGTAAAAACCACAGGAGTACAAGTATTCACACTGTTTCTCCTGGACCTAACATAGCAGTTCTGGGAGGTCTGGGAGAAAAATAACCCAGATCCAACTAGTTGGAAGTCACTTCTGGAAGACATTCTCCTGGTAGTTGTACACTTTCCCACAGTTTAACTTCTCCTGGGGGCCTCAAGGAAAGACTCGTGTGCTTTCTGGAGACTGGTCTGGAGAAGGTACAGAGAGCAGCTGCTTTCCCCCACCACCACCCCCCATAGACTGAGATAGGAGAGGAAGACCAGCCACAAGCTGCACCTACTGGTTTCTTGCACTGGAGTCTCCAGAGTGATAAGTGTGCGGTGGGCTGCTGCAGTCACTCTGGGAAGAGAAGGACTGTAGTAACCCATGATTTTCCCAGACTGAGATCACCCTGCTCTCAGGTAGGCAAAAGGAGCACAGTAGAGGGGACAGTTTCAGGCTGAACAATTATACTGAGCTCTGTCCTGGATTAATTTTCAGTAGTGGGAATGGGAGGGAAGAGCTTCTGTTAGGATGCTAAGGGCCCAATCCTGCATGTGAAATGCCCATTGACCTGAATGAAAAGACTTCTTGTGAACTATTTGCAGAAGCATTCTTACTGCCTCTGTCCTCTCTGATTCATCACATTTCTAGGAAATCAGAAGAAAATCCTGAGTAAGTTAGAGACCCTTACTCCTTATCATGGCTTGATTTTATTATTTGTAAATTAAAGTCACCACTCTTCCTTATTTAGCCTTGTATTTCAATGGGAAGAGTAAATATAAAAATAGCCTCACTATTTCTGCTCCAAAGATTACCTTAACTTGAATGAAATCTAAAACCCTCTGATACTATTTTATGTGAATAAAGCTGATAGACCTGATACTCTTTCTGAACACATAGAAAAAATGTAAAATAGAGAAATGTATATTTTCAGTGAACCAGATCTACATATCAGCATATGTATGTATACCAGCTGAGGTTCCTTCCCTGAATATTTATAATATATTTTGAAGAATAATTAAGCAGGAAAATCTAGCCAAAATGTTTTAAAGATTCAAATACCAATAGAATTGTGACATTTGGTTTGATTCCAAACTTACATGTTTTTTTCCAACTTTTGAACAAGCAGTGAACATGTCTGTATTGTATCTGTGTATTAAGATGCAGATCTGCCAGTGACATGAGAGACTAAAGAACAAATGTTCTTTTGCTGTTGTTACAGTATAAAGCACTGTGATTACATCCATCATAGATTATAGTGGCCTAGTTTATGATTCCTCTAGGTGCCCTATATCTTTAGACACCCACAGGAACTAGAAGCAGAAATAGTTTTTGTCCATCCAGAAATTGCTTTGAATTTTGCTAGGTGTCCTAAGTCATATTAGTCTGAAATCAAGAAGAAGATGGTGTAGATATGTGTGTTCTAAACTAACTGTACTAGATATAGAACAAGCTTTTGTGAGTTAGCACTCACTTCATCAGATACTATGAAAGACATGCAGGGAACAGTGTAGGAGAGAGACTCGAATATCAGGGAAGAAAGGAGGTTGGGAAGGAGGCTGGGAGAAGGAAACGGGCAAAATATTCATAAAACCAAAGGATTCACAAAAGCTAATCCTGGTAATGGGATAAGAATTCATAGGTTTGTTTAAACCACAGTTAACAAAATGCAGTCTGTGGATTATTTCTTGTTCTGCATGTTGCTCTTCAGACCAGTTTTACAAGGTTTGCTAACCAAGAATGGCAACCCTGAGGTCAGTGATGGACTGTCCAGCGAGATCAAAATGTTCTGCCACAGACCTGCATGTCTTTCTGCAGCTGATGTCATACTGGTGTTTATTCATTCTATCACACAGCCAGCAGAGGGCTACTGTGAGCAGGTGATGGCATACATGGCATTGGTAGATATGCAAGTGAATAATCCATATTGTTACAGCAAACCATTAAAATCAGATTTGAATGGACACTTGTGGATCAAGAATTATTTAGTAGCCTTCATCTTTACCATGGCAGTTATCAACTGTAAATGTATGACAACTGCATAAATTAAAAATAATTCATGAAAGTGATATTTCTACATGCACACGTGAGACAATAAAATTCTCCAGGTTTGAAGGATTCAGAAAAAATATATCTAGAGGTAGGGTCAAACAATGGTATTTTGTGTTTTTCCAGAATGTCAAGTTCTGTTAAATTCACATTTTTAGGAGCCATGTCATGCACAGTTTAATATGTGGCCATGCAAAAATCTTCTGAACAGGGATTACATATATACCTGCCCTGTAGTCAGTCAAAGATTTAGCCTACTTCACAGGAAGAATGCCACACTTATTAACTTTTACAACCTCTTCAACTTTATACTTTCACCTATGCATCACTGGGCACTTCTACTTGTGTGGTTAATGTGCAGAAAGCTTACTGCACAGTAAAATACTGAGCAATAAGCTTTTCCTGAGAGCATGTCTACACAGTGCCCATTGGGAGCAAATTTGGTCCTGATGGGAGCAGTTCAGGGCAGGGATACTCCTGCCCTGCTCTGCTACCATATGGCAGCCAGGGAAAACTCTGGGTTCCCCATGTGCCAGCCTCAGGCTGACAGGGGACACTGGGGTTAGGTCTGGGCTCTGGGGGACAGGTGAAGCTGGTCCACCTCTGAGGCAGCTTGGACATTGCCCTCTGCCCCAGATAGCTGCCAAGGCCAAGGCCAGCTACTATCTTGGCCAATCAGAGGAAACTAGGACAATGTTTCCTCTCCTGTAGCAGGCTGCTTTAGCCCCGGCTCCATGATTAGACCCAGTGCTGGAACCCCTGCCACAGGCAGCTGCCTATTGCTACAGATGGCTCTGAACTCAGAGCTGGGGCAGAGAAAATGTCCCATACCCCAACAGCATGCAGCTGCTGGGCACTGGCTCCATTGGATGGAGTGGAGGTTGAGCAGCAGGCAGCTGCCCAGGGGAGGGGATAGTTCTCCTTCCCCCTGCTGCCTAGCCTGATTGGGAGCAATTTGCTCCTGATCAGCTATGTAATTGCACATTAGCTAATTTGCAATAAATCTACTACCTGTATTGCAGGCTGTAGAAAACAGCACATTGGCCTAGTTAAATGCAGAGTAACTGCTTTGCATGGTTGCATGGTGATGCTTTACTGTGCAGATTAATCTACTGTGCAGTAAAGCATCTCATGTAGACACCCACTCACTCACAAACCACAACTTCCACCTAATTTGCCATGGCAAAAAGAATTCTGTACCCCTTTACTAAAACAACCTGCACAAAGCAGTGCTAAAATGAAACATATTGGGTCACTTAGGGCAGACATGATTATGTGTTGGGGTCATGCAAAGGAATCAACACAAACCCCACCTAGCTTGCCACATAGCACAGTCACATTCATCCTAAGGTGCTCCAACTAGCCTCTCTACCATCCAACCCAACTGTTCTTGACAGTTTAATTATAGCTGAATTACTCTTTCAGGCTCAGATAAAGCATAGTGCCTTAACTACATATCTGTGTCCAAGAAGGCAGTTTTCCTGAACCACTTTTCAGGAGAACTGCTCTTCTGGTGTGTTTCAGTACCTGCTGAGGTACAGCAGCTTTAAGTCCAGTTTATCGAAATGGGAGATTCCTCCCTTGCTTGCTCCAAGGGCCTTATGGCTAAGGGCAAGCAAAACTAGGGGGCATCTAAACCCCAAGCCTCCAGGCTTGGGCCTGCAAGTAGGATGCCTGCCAAAGGTTTTGGAAACATCTGAAGCCCCAGGTGTGGGTAGAGGATGTTTGCTGGTAGTAGAGCCACTTATGGTTCTGGAATCTTGGATTTGCAATTGGTTTTGGCTCTTTTGGCATTGGATACAAATTATATTTAAAAAAAAATTACTTGCAGTGAATTGCCATTAGCTGTTGTCAGCTTCTAGGGGACAGATTTAAGGTTGCAGTTGTGTATATCTTTAACTTCTCATTTCCTGGTTTTTAGAAACTTGACTCCACTGAACCCCATACTCAGAGGATACAAGATATCACCAAACAGCCTTAACTTTGTATTAACTTTGTTTTTTCATCATTGAGTCATAGACCTGACAAGAGTAATCTTTTGAAAAAAAGGAGTGTTTATCTAGTTTTCATATAGTGCCTGGTTATGGTGAAAACTGATTGCCTTTTGACAGGTTCTCTCTGAGATTAGATTATAATTCAGGGGTGGGCAAAATGGTGGATCCATCTGGTGGCCAGACTCCCTTTCCCAGCAGCTCCTGCCTGTGTTTTGCTGTGGCTAGTTTCCATGGAGACCCCAGTAACAGTGGTGCCATGTCAGCATGGGACCCAGATTTCCATCTTGCAGTGGTGCCAGTATGGTTTGGAGCCAGGGCAGAACTGGAATTCAGTGCCCAGACATCCTCGGTACCCACTTTTCTCCTCCTGGATCTGGGGCATACTGGTGGTAGATCACACCTCTGCTCTGGCTCTGGACTATACTGTCACCACTGCAAGATCCCAGCCCCCATACAGGAGCAGCTCCCTGCCCAGCTGCATTCCCTGCCAGTGCTGAGAAACCCCGGCCCCATGCTGTCACAGTCCCACTGGTATGGGGGTCTCCATGGACACTGGCCACAGTGATGTGGGCAGAGGATTATGGGAAATGGAGTCTGGTGTAGGGCCCCATCCAGCCCATAGGCCAGACACTGCCGATCTCTGCTGTAATGTCTTTAGTAGATGTGGTAACTCTGGCAGCAGCTGCACTGAAGAAAAAAAAAAAGCAAAGGCTAATTACAGCCTGAGAAAGGGATGACATAGAACACAATGAGATGTAGAATACTAAGGCATAATCCATGGTTCATAGTAACAAATGAGAAATATCATCCAAAACCATACAGCCAGCAATTATTCCCAGCAAGATATATATTTCCCTTATGCATGAGAGTAGATTTTTTTATCTGAATGATTGATAGAAAAATGCTTCTAAAAATAATAACTTTTGTGCATGTCTGCACATGCACTTAATGAATTTGTACTAATGTGCATTAAATTTAGTATCCCCAGTATGATGGCATCTTTATATGTGCTCTGAAGGGCGGGGGGGCAGGGGGCATTTAATTAGAGTGCCTGCAGTGTCTCGTATATTCAGGGTCCCATGCTTCAAAATGACAGTCGGGGGGTGAGGGGGGAGGAGGATTTTAACTAAAGCTCATCTGACAAGCTTTGGTTAAAGCAGCCCTGCCACCATTTTGAAGCATGGGGATGCTGAATACACAAGATGCTGAGACTACTGAAGCGTGCTAATAAGCACTTGCTTAATCAAGTCTGCTCTAATTGCAGTGGTTTGGAGCAGGCATCCTGCACACCCACAGGCACCCTGAGGTACGAAATGCATATTAGGCTGCTGTACTGTGCAGTAGTGCAAGCATGCACTTCTTAGGTGACACTTAATGAGCAGTAGCCTATTCTACTGCACATTAGCGTATTAGCACATTTTTTTACACACTGCTTTAATGTGCAGTAGAATAGGCTACTGTTAGTCATTGAAACATTACCCCTGACTTCAATTGGACCAATTGTCTGTACATGGCTTTTGTTTGTTATTGTTTTCTAGGCATGCTGGATTTACATTTTATAACAGTACCCTGCATTTACCCCAAACTCAGAAAAAAAACGACTAACTGATGCACTTCTGAAAACAACAACCTAGTGATGTAATTTAAAATGCCTTAAAAAGGTTCTTATGCTTTAAAAAAAAAATTAAAGCAGTTGAGATGCTAAAATGAAAGCTATTGGTAATCACTTTCTCCAGCATACAAGGAATAGATATAATATGACCAATGCCATGTTCTTCTTTCTCCACTTTCAAATTCTAGTTATTAGGTCAAAAACCATAAGTAACTGCACAGACAATAGTAAATGGATGAGAAGTGCTAATTTTACACTATTTCTGTTGAGATCAGTAGCTCTTATAACACAACAATTCCTGTGTTTAGCTTCTGTTTGAGCATATAAAGAATTAAAAGCTAGATTCACATGTACAGCAAATCATTCATAAATGCTAGCGGACTGAAGAAAAGCCCCACTGATTAGACATTTTTCTCACCCTTTAATGGACTGTTATTCATTCTGTCTTGGGGTGAGACATATTATTAATTAGTCTGACCAAACACTTGCCGCCTTTAGCTCTATGCTGGCAGGCTTTCTCAGGGCTTCATTATAGTGCAGCCAAAAGCTTATTAAGACACATGAATAACAACAATTAATTTGCTCTGGTAAGAAGTGTGGGTTCAAATTAGGTTCAAACTGGTCTCAAATTGTAATACAATCCATGGAGCTGAATCTGGAGTTCTTTACTACATATTGGATACTTAGTGTTAAATGTTCTTTATGGAACTTCATGAATAAACTGTATTATTTATAACATTTAGCACATTTCAAGGTCATAGAAAAAATATAACAGCAATGAAAAGTCATAAACTGTTGAGATATTGTGCTGTAGATCAATTTGGAATGATTCAAAGTGGCTTACAGTAAGTCACAAGAAGGGATAGGCCAAACGGTATGGAAAAAAATTAGCACTTGATGCCCTTCATTCAGCCCCTATACTACCACAAAATGTTGGTCCATTTCTAAAGCTGAATCCAAGATGGACTTTTTATGGTTTGGAGAGGTTTAGTTAATATTTCAACATACTGATTTTTTTTTCTAGTCTGTATCTGAAAGGGAAAGGGAGAGGTGGCTCTGCTAAAAGAGGTAACAGGCAGGTTGATTAGATCAACTGAGTTGAACAAAGCAGTTACTAACCGGACACTGGCTGTTTCCCCTGTCCATTTGCTTTGTCTTTTTGCCAGTCCCTTGTAGCATAGTGATGTGGGGGTGAATGAGGCTTGAGCCCTAGGTGCTGGCACTGAAATAGAGATGGGGGCAGGGTCTCACCCTCCCATTCCCCTTCCTCCCACTGCACATTACATTCCCTACAGAGGGAAGTGGGAAGAGCAAAGCATGCAGTGGTTGTGCACAGTATAGGAGCAGCAGCTGAAGGTTTGCTGCTTTTGGGGGTGGGAGAGGAGAGAGATGTCACCTTATTGCCACTGAAAATCAATGTTTAAATGGCTGCTTGACATACATGTCATCACATTTTTCTTTTCTTTTCTTTTTTTGGATGCCATTCCCCCCACAGAAACAAACCTCTGGCAGCTGCTCCCCCAGTTGTACCCTGCTAGTGTCCAGGGTGCAGGACTAGCCAGTTCTGCCTCTGTTATTCCTCTTTCCCTCTTCAGTCCTGCCAAATCTAGAAGTGGCCATGATAAAGCACTGTTGTTGTAGGGAATTATCTTATGCTGTAGAGAACTATCCATGGGGAATTTAACTTCTGTGATTCTGTGACCCACATACAATGATGCTCTTTGTGTATATTTCTTCTTTTTTCAGATTTTAAGTGTGTTGGGGTATGTTACTCTCCTGTTAAACAATGTTAAACAAACATTTATAGCAATGTGTAAAGTAGCTGCAACTTAGAATTGTTCAGAAGGTGAATCAGTTCACTGAGCCAAATTGGGGTTGGGGGAGCAAGAAAAAAAAACAAAATTAGTAAAAGCATGCCTAAAGCAAGAACTATTTTTTAACTTTAATCTATTCAAGTTCCTATGATAAGTGACACAGAATCCTTCTGCTTTTCTCCATGTGTCATCTTCCTCCGCACTTGGCTTAAAACTTCATCTGTGTTGTAATTTGTAGATAACAGGTGTTCATTTTTTTTGTAATGTTTGTGTTCAATATGTTTTGACTTTAGACGTTAGTAAGCAAGTGACTTGCTCAATGACAATTTTCCTTGTATCACTAAATATCATTATGCACTTCAGATGCACCAAAAAGGGTGCATGCATAGCTACTTCTAAACTGATCAGAAGAATAGGTCTAGGCTCCACGTACCTGATGTCAGGCTCCTTTATCACTCCGGCTCTCTATTAAGCTAGCTCAGAGCAAAAATCTTACAGCCTGTTCCAGGGCTAGGTTTCCTCAGTGCCCAGAATACATAACTCATGTAAAGCCAGCTATTAACAATATATATTAGATTATAGTGGGGTTGTGACTAAGATCAGTCTTTCTTGACTTCTGCCTCATGTTTAACAGATTTAAAATTTTCTTCTACTTCTTGCTTTTTAACAGTAAGGAAGATTCTCCCATTTCTTCTTTGTTTCATCTTCAGAAAAGATCATCATAGCCTTATCTGTGAACAAAGTTTCATACTGGTCTAGGCCACACCAGTGTAAACACTTTAAAAGGAAAACTTTCAACTTTTAATTCAGTATTTTACACTGGGATTCTCTACTCTGATGGCTAATTGCACTGCATGTTTACTTTATAGTATCTACAAAATACTGAAGTCTCTTACAGCAGTGGGGTTTTTTCTTTCAAGTAAACTACTCTGGCTGATGGTAACATTACTGATGGTTGCTTACTTTGACTATCCCACAAAGTGTCTTAGAGATGGCACGTAAAAGGTTTTCTAACTCTCCTAAACTGCAGTTAGATCCAGGGCACAATTCAAATGTCACTGTTTTATCTCCAAAATGATTTACTGTGTAATGAAGATAAATACTATCCACACTTACTTCAGTTTAGATAGGACCTTCATGTTAGTATTGAAACGCTAATGATTTTTACGGTGTTCACCATGTATTAATTGCAACGGTGAATTAGGTATATTGGTGTATGTATTCTACAGAAGAATTCAGTTCTGCCATAAAAATATATACCACTCATATGTTGGTTATAACAGCAAAATGAATCTCTAAGAACTTTTCAAATAAAAAAAGTGAAGCTTGTCTATTTGTCTTGCTTCCTATTCCTCCCATGAAACACAATAAAAAAAGGAAATTGTGTTGCAAATATTGGGTTATATCTGTTGGCTCCTTACATCAGTAATCCTAACTCATAAGTAAATCAATTGGCAGCCTTGTAACAGATTTGCAGGATTGAGTCTATTAATTGGAATTCACAGCTACTGAAACCTTCATATAAAAGTGTGTATCTCTATTATTTTCTGTCTGATGACTAAAGTGACCCCTTTCTGTTCCACTCAGTGAATTTCACTTATGCTTTTATTTCTTTAATCCAACATGGATAGTTTGGAAGCTATTAGACTTGGGTAAACTTTGTTTCTTGCCTGCGGCTGTTTCTGTGTGTGTGCGCGCGCATGTAGGGATTTTTTAAATGTTAGATATGCATTTAGCAAAAACAGATGGGGGTTAATGGACTGAGTGTCCTCTGTGTGTGAAACAAAATGCTTGATTTAATAATGTGCCTAATAGATATTTGCCCGTGGTTGGGTCCTTACAATAATTCATTTTGGATAAATGTTAATTTTAATCTGCAACCTTAAAGGAAACCATGTGGAGGAGTTCAATCAGCTACTATAAAATTAGTTGATGTACAAATGCAAGCATTGTCATGTTTATTTGTACAGGGTGTGTGTGTGTCAGAGAGATCATGCATCCTCATGTTTCTTTGCCCCACCCTTAAAAATCAAAGCTAATGTAAGCTCTATTCAGGTTGACAGAAACTAATTACATTTCCCCCTATTTTTTCAGGTATTAAGCTATGCTCACTAGAATTTTAGGGCAACCAAGAAAAACAAAGACCTCTTTGTTTGTGTCCCATTGATGAAACTGCAGCAACACTAACATTATAAATAATTCAAAACAAAAGAATTTCCCATCTTCAGGCTTCCTGAGCAAGGTTTTTGTGTCTACTTTCCTCTCCTGACAAAAGTCAGTAAGTAACCTTAAACAAATGCCTAGTACTATCTCAGTGAGGTTTGCCTCTATAATCTACTTTGTCATTAATTTCACACATGTTTTTGTTTCATGCCATTTCCCTCTGGAAGGAAACACCTCCTAGGATGAATTTAAATAACCACTACCCCCTCATCCTTCAAATCCCTCATCAATGGCCATTTCTGCCAAATTGCTCATGCTAAATTGCCAACTTTAGTGTCCACACAAAGAGGCTGTAGAGGCCTGTTATATTCACCACCTGATGTTTATAATTATACAATTATGGAGGAGAAGTGGCTTAAAGCAATGATCTGTTAAGGGCCTGTATCCTTCATTTTCCTTCCCAGTCCCATTTTTTGTTGTAACTACAGTTTGTTTGTCTTGAATTTGATTGTCTGCTTTTTAGGGAAATGACTGTCCTTCTCTACAGGGTCTCACATACTGAGGGACAAACTGGAATCCATCTCCCTATTAATACAAGTAATAAATGATAATATTTTCAAGTACCATGAAAAGTTGGGTGTATTTAACAGGTAGTTCAAGTTCTACAAGCATGAGATTCAGCTCTGCCTCAAGTGTACAAGCAAAGGATTTTATGATGGGAAGTTTTTATTTGGAAAGCCATTGCCAAAAGTGACAGTACACAATACCACAGAGTTCAGCTTATCACAGATGGAATCAAATGTCATCATATTACTGACACTAGGCTTCAGAGTAACCTGTTCCTCTGCAGTTATATAGAAAGCTTATGCTTTGGCTGTCATCCCACATTCTTGGCAATAATGTCCTGTGTGTATTTTGATGCAAGATAGCTAAGCTCAATTGTGCTGAATGACCTTTTCAAAATAATGATTTATTGCTCATTTATGGATCCTACTTCTCTTTAAATTACTGGTAAACTTTGTAAAGCCATCTTTGAACCTTCAATATTGAAATGGTGAAAGTGCTTAAAGGTGAACTTCAAATCATTTTTCTGAACTGTTGAAGATCCCAAACTGGTAACTGATTATAGGTTGGCTAGGATATACTTTGGAAAACCAGCAAAAAGGTAGAAATTGTATTTCTCTTCCACTTGCCTACTGAGAACAGATTTCAAATTTTCTTGTTCTTCTGTTTCAGGTGATGTCACAGTGAAGTTTTGCTCTAAGTAATCCTTGTCTCTCACATCATTTCTGCATCATTACTGCTACATCACTCTTATACTAATCTTTTGACACATTTTGACAACACGTTTTTAAAGAATTGGATTTTTTCCTAAAATTATTTTTCTAAACATTTTCAGATTTTTACATGAAAAATCAACAATTGGATTTTTATTCCCTTTTATTTCCAATTCAGAAGGAAGAAGAAGCATTTGTATGTGGCAAAGTTCACCAGAAATTAGAAATCTTTTTGCATTATCCTTGGTGAACCTAAAACCACCAGAGGTATATAGAATGATATGATAAGAGAGAAAACTTTAGCATGTCTCTTAAGCTCCAAAAATAGTAAACTATCTTAATTCTATTAACTCATATATATCCGGTGCAATTATATAAGCATTCTTAATTGGAATGAGGCTACAGCTATACTCAGAATAGCTAGTTCTCCTATGTCTTCTGAGGAATTTGATTTATTATAGAATAAGTATATTCTACAGTATTAAAGAACCCTTTAAAACCAAACACTCATTTTGGTTGGTTGTTTTTAAGGCAACTGTTCTTCATTTGTAATATCCCTAAAATTACTTATAGAAAACCTTTTAAACATGTTTTCTAAAATATTTAGCTTTTGTAAGGATGTATCCTTTTATTGTTTTGCAGAATTACTAATTGTAAAAGAAAGGGGGGAAGGGGTTGGGTTTGGTTTTTTGAAGGTTTTTTTTTCATTTTAACCCCTTCCCCCCCAACTGTAGAGCATAAGTACAATTTACTTTATTCTAAATGCTGTGAAGAATATTCTCTGGTTTATTTAGTTATGTTTATGAATCTGATCATAATCATAATGATGAGTATAAATGCCATTTTTCATAATAACTTCCATTATGACTTTCTTGGATACTGTCAGGAATGCTGACCAGCCTGGGCCCAGTGCTGTCAGGGACCCTGGGCAGGCAGGCCATTCTGAGCCAAGTGCTGCAGCAGTCATATCTGTAGTAAGCCTCAACTAATGAACTCTGCCCCAATTTAAGAGCAGCAATCCTCCTGATTGGCACCACTTACTTATTTAACATCAGCTAGGACCATGGGTCTGCATGTTCTGCTGTAGCTAGCTTTCTGGTTCCTGCAATCTGGTTCTTCTGGTTCCTGACACTGGTTTTCACCTTATCTTTGGATTTTGGCTTTAGATTTCTCTGTGGTTCTGTTTCTTGGCTCCTCCTGACCCTTGTTTGACTCTATTTTTTAGACTTGCCTCTGTGGATTGCACCTTGCACTACTAGTACCTTACATCTGACCCCCAAATCCTAATCCTGGACTGTGTTGTGAGCTCTGCATCTGGATTTCCCCCTGGCTTTGCTATATGGCTCCTGACTTAACCCATCCCCAGGCCCTGCTTCCCCTGGGTGGCCAAAACATTAGGCTAGACCACCTACGTCTGATTCCTTATAGATATAAATGTCGATTCCCCACTTAAATCCCTGGGAAGTTAATATCCTTGGGGAGATGCATGCCATGTACATGTAAGCATAAAATCCCAGGCACCAGTAGTATAAACAATAAACAGAAATCAATGCTTTTCCTTCCAGCAGCAAATTTTAAAATTCAGTTAAACTAAGTAATGGTCAAGGTTGATTGACATGTGCAACACAAACAATCTTTCTGATGACTGATGTCAGTGGTACCATCAGTCCTTTAATAAAGGTCTCCTTTGATGTCCCCAGATGTCTCAGACCATAAGAAGTAACTTAGTTACTCATCTATTGATGTGCACTATTTTTCATCTGTCAGTGAATAGACTTTCATGAGGGCACATCTGTCTAGTGTGATGAAATAAAACCATATAACCAACACAAACATCTGAAAGAAGTAAAAAATAGATCTATAAACTCTGTTTTGTAATCCTTTCTTATATATAACAAACCTAGAATATAAATGGATATATTGTTTTAAAATTCTAGTGCATGCATCTGACCCAGATATGGGGCACATTTGGTAGTTTATTCTTCAAGTCCTATACAGACCTGTTGCCCAAGGGAAAACACTCAAAAGAATCTTGCCTCAGGACAATTACATTTCCTTTATGTGGAAAAAGAATGGATCAACTATACTCCTGATGGGATGGCAATCTGGACTGATGCAAATATTTATCTCTTACTGTTCCAACTGTTGAGGGGGGAAAGATCAGTTAACCTTTTATGTGCTCTGTGGGTATATCTAACACATGCAGTAAACTCTGGAGCAGTTTAAGCTGGTGTAAACTACTCCCAGGTGCAGTGTTTACACATGTGCCTGGGACAGTAGCAATTTGATCTGGGATGAAGCAGTTTACACCAGGGCTACTCTTGCCCTGTGGCACTGAGCAGAGGAGGGTCTGGCTGGGGCACAAGAATGCTGAAAATGCAGAGATTTGTAGCTAGGCAGTGGGCAGGAGTCTGGCCCCTGATAGCTAGGCTGATCAGGTGCAAGTTACTCCTATGGAAAGAATTTACTCATGTGTTTAATTGAAGTTAATTACCCAGCTGTAAGATAATACTGCCCCCCAACAGTACTATCTCATGGTGGTGTTAATTAGTGTACTACAGGCCAATAATACTTTTGCATATGTAGACAGTATCACTTTACTCTGCAGCTAATTAGTCTACTCTGCAGTAAAGAGCACACATAGACATGGCCTGTGAGAGGGTTCTTGGAACCTGGACGCTTATCTGCATTTCTTCCAGCTACACAGTTGGGC
This sequence comes from Crocodylus porosus, assembly GCF_001723895.1. Lineage (NCBI taxonomy): Eukaryota > Metazoa > Chordata > Crocodylia > Crocodylidae > Crocodylus > Crocodylus porosus. Next base: position 37,055,937 of record NW_017728947.1, read on the forward strand.
CAGTAAAAGATATGATCCACAAAAATACTTACTTCCCACATTTTTTCCATAACATTAAAAATACCTCACCTCAGCAATACAACTAGGTTCTTTCATCCTCTATGAAACATTCATATCTTTTATATTTTACAGGACTAGAACTGTCATCACAAAAATACTTGTAAGAGTTTTTCATTATCTTTATTTCAGGCATCACTTAGCACAAGAATTGTGCAACAATTTGTACAAGAATGGTCATTGAATTGTTATAGAATCATAGAATCATAGAAAGTTAGGGCTGGAAGGGACATCAGGAGGTCATCTAGTCCAACCTCCTGCTCAAAGCAGGACTATCACCAACTAGATCACCTCAGCCAAAATTTTCTCTACCTGGGTCTTAAAAACCTCCAAGGGTAGAGATTCCACAATCTCTCTGGGTAAACTGTCCCAGTGTTTTACTGCCCTCCTAGTCAAAGTTTTTCCTAATATTTAACCTAAACTTCCCTTCCTGCAACTTGAAATCATTGCTTCTTGTTCTATCATCTGCCACCACTGGGCACTTCTACACAGGATGGTCGCCATGGCGTACACATGATAAAAATGTCATTTTGTGTGGCTTAATGATATCACACGTTACAAGTGCACCAGTTTTGGGGGGGTTAGATTAGTTTGCATCTTTGCAAATCAGATGTAATTTAGTTTTCAATGACGCATTGCAGCTGTCAGCTCACCCCTCTGGCTGTGGGAGAGGTGGCCAGACTCCACAAAGAAAAAGGATCAGGCCCCTCACCACTTCAGCTTTCAGCAGGCACCTGAAGGGGGCCAAGTGAGGTGCCTGATCCTTTTTTTTTTAGCGGAGCCTGCCCATCTCTTACAGCCAGGGGGCAAGCTGCCAGTAAGCTGAGCATCTCCTGAGCTGTGTGGGGGCCCCCATCCTCTTTCTGGTGGCAGCACCCCCTAGGGCCACCTAGGCAAGTTGCTAGCAGGCTAGGTGTGCCTTCAACTTGGAGGCAGCACCCAGCCCAATCCAACTGTTCCTTGAGCCTGCCTGCTGGAAGCCCATGGGATGCTACTCTTTGGGCAGGTTTGGGGAACAGTTGGATCACGCTTGGTGCTGCCTTTGACTTGGGGCAGCACCCAGCCCACTAGCATCCCACCTGCATGGCCCTGTAGGGTGCTGCTGCTGCTGCTGCTGCAGAGGGAATGACAAGAGTCCCTCACAGCTTAGGGGACACTTGGCCCATTGGCAGCTTGTCCCCTAGCCATAGACAGGCTCTAGCTTTAACGAAAAAATAAATAAATTGGGTGCCTTGCCTTAATATGATGAAAAATTTGAAATGGTGGGTTTCAATTAAGAACCCACCATTTCAACCTAAGGGGCAGAGAACAAAACCTAGAGGACTAAACCCTGTGATGTGTACAATCGCCCACTGAGAAGAATTTAGCTCCATCCTCTTTGGAACCACCCTTTAGGTTTTTGAGGCTTCTATTAAATCCCCCCTCATTCTTCTCTTCTCTAGACTAAATAAGCCCATTTCCCTCAGCCTCTCCTCAGAAGTCATGTGCCTCAGCCACCTAACCATTTTTGTTGCCCTCTGCTGGACTCTCCAATTTGTCCACATCCTTTCTGTAATCAGGGGCCCAAAACTGAACACAGTGCTTCAGATGTGCCCTCACCAATGCTGAATAGAGGGGAATAATCACTCCCCGTTCTGCTGGCAACACACCTACCAATGCAGCCGTGTATGCTGTTAGCCTTCTTCACACCAAGGCAGTGCTGGCTCATATTCAGCTGATTGTCTACTGTAACCCCGAGATCCTTTTCTGCAGAGCTGCTGCCCAGCCAGTCAGCCCCCAGACTGTACTGGTGCATGGGATTGTTCTTTCCCAAGTGTAGGACTTTGCACTTGTCCTTACTGTACCTTATGAGATTCCTTTTGGTCCCTTTCTCCAATTTGTCAAGTTCTCTTTGAATCCTAACTGTACCCTCCAGCATATCTGCTACTTCCCCCTCAGCTTGGTATCCTCTGAAAACTTGCTGAGGGTACACTCTCTATGCCATCTCCCAGGTCATTGATGAAGATATTGAAAAATACAGCCCCAGAACTGACCTCTGGGGCATTCCACTTGATACCAGCTGCCAGCTAGACATCAGACCATTAAATTACTACCCTCTGAGCCTGATGATCCAGCAAGTTTTATATCCACCTGACAGTCCATTCATACAACCCATACTTCCTTAGCTTGCCTGCAATAATGTTGTTGGAGACTTTTTCAAAAGCCTTGCTATAGTCAACTTATACCACATCCACTGGTCTCCCCATATCCACACAGCCAGTTACCTCAACATAGTAGTCAGTCAGGGTGGTTAGGCATGACTTGCCCTTGGTGAATCCATGATGCATGTTCTTAATCACCTTCTTCTCCTCAAAGAGCCTAGAAATGGATTCTTGAGGACCTGTTCCATAATTTTTCCAGAAACTAAGGTAGTTCCCTGGATCCTCCTTTTTCCCTTTCTTAAATATGGGCACTACATTTGCTTTCTGATCATCCAGGACCTCTTACAGTCACCATGAGTTTTCAAAGATGTTGCTCAGTGGCTCTGTAATCATACCGGCCAAGTCCATCAGCACCCTTGGGTGCATCCCATCTGGCCGTATGGACTTGTGTATGTCCAGAGTTGTCTAAATAGTCCCTAACCTGTTGTATTACACACACACCCTGGCCTCCCAGCCCTTCCCACCACCTACCCTGCTCCTTCTCAAACTTAATATATTAAAAAAGGTAATATTTTGGCTGAATAGTCCTATAAAACTCTTAATAAAAACAAATAATATGAAAGCTGATAGAATCTAAATTTGAGAATTTTTCTGCAATTTTTCTTTTTCTGTCTGTTTTCCTTCTCACTTGACAGTCTTGTAACTGAAAAGTTACCCTGCAAATTGTTTTATGGTTTGTTTATTCATTTAAATGGAAAATAATCTTGCACAAAGTATTTTACAAAGCAAATTTGGGAAACAATCTATCAGTGTCATAGAAAAAAAATACCACTTTTAGTGTATTCTCTCCATCTCTAATGTCTGTGATTTCGGTGAAAACCAGAATCCACTTTGATCCTAAGAATGACAATAAATTTCAGATGCTGCCCATGGTTGAAATGGTAGTCACCAGGAAAATAGAAATCCAGTAGTATAACTATGGTTTAAAGAATGTTCTGCACATTTGTGTTATGCACAAAGCTGATTTCATTCTTTGAGAGAAGGAATGGACTCGAAGTTTTGGACAAAGAAGATTCCTGTTAACAAAAACAAACAAACAAAACCCCCACAACAGATTAAATGTATTCCAGGCAATAGCACAATTCTTCAGATTTTGCAAATTGCAACCTTCAGCTGTTGCCTAGGGATTTTCTCTGAGAGTAGAAAGCACATTTTATTTTCCATGAACATTAGTCCTAGGCCTATCTTTTCAAAATCATGTCAAGGGCAATAAATTGTGGGTGGGTGTGTGCACATGAATGCACATAGACTAAGATGTGTATTAGAAAATGGAGATCCCTAGCCAACCAGCAGAGTTCTTCACTGTTGTTGTTGTTGAATACAATTAGTTATTTTAACAAAAGCCAGGTTCAATATGTATTATATTTTTTCAAGTCCAGCAAGACAGGTGGCAAAAGTTTTGCGTTGGTATAGCTTTTGTCAAGAGCAAACTACTTTGGTTTCTTTTAAGACTGAGAACTTTTTTTGTTCAGCAAACCCCAGTAATATTTAAACTTACAAACTCCCTTATAGTGGGTTTAAAATGGAAATGATGCCAAGCCTTTATCTGTGTCATTGCAAATAGGAATGCTGTAGCTCACTGCACCCACTGGCATAACATTCTCTCATTAATAATACTACAATTAAATAGATAACTATAATATGTCACCCTAAGTAGATATTTTATATGAGAATGCTCTGTGTACTGGGCCTGTTCAGTGTATTTTGAACTGTGGTACAATTTGTGCTTGCAAATATTCCTCAATAATTTTAATGAATGCCTTTGATTTTCTGACAGACAGGTAACTACGCTAGATGGAATGTCTGATTGATTGTTTTCTTCTCACTGCTATCAATTAAATGAAATGCCTGTCAAAGGAATATGGACTATTTTGCAACAAGGCATTTAGAGTGTGAGTGGACTTAATACAGTCCATCACCTTGATGTGGTATAGAATATATAGTAAGTTGTGATTTTTTTTTTTAAGCAAAACTTTTATGAATATGGCCTGTATGCTTCAGTACTATGGGAAATGGACTAGAAAATAGTCTAAAACTGCTTACTTTTTTACACAGTATCTATATGCATCAGGAGTGATGTAGCATATTATATCTCAATTTGCAATTCCATTTCCAGTGTTATTTAAGATGAGTGTCATTGCATAGGATGTAGTCTCAGAAAAATAGGTCCTTGCTACTCCTGTATAAATTCATTCCCGTAGGCCATTTAAAACCAGGTGCATATGTATTTGATTCCTGGTTTTGCCACATTGTCTGATGTCAATGCCAACACTTGACATAAAAGTAGTTTTTGGCTCTCCCCCTTCAAGTCAACAGTAACTTGTAATTTCATCCACTACATACTGGTATTTAGTACCAGACACAATTGCCTACATAATAGACTTGAGGTAAAATTAATTCATGTGCAAAATGGTATTATTAGGTCTGTGCACAGACCTCCCCCTTATGCCCTCAAAACAGAGCAGGTAAGTAACACCTAAACAGTGCAAGTAATAGCATATAGAATTTATGTTGACCCTAAACCTAAGTGTTAATCTGACTTTAACATTATTTCTAATTGATTTAACACAGCAGTGTCAAAGTTGTGGCCCACAGATAGTGCCAGGACTGGAGCTAGCAAACGTGATGCAAGCACTATATGCAGCTGGTTCAGGGCACATGCTACATGCAGTGCACACACACCAGACCACTTAGTCCTGCAGGCTGGATCTGGCTTAGGGGACCAGTCTATGGGCCCAATCAAGCCTCTGTCATTCACAGGGCCAGAAAAGTTTTGACATCCCGGATTTTCATAGTTTCGTAGTTTCTATTGTAGGAAGGGACCTGAGCAGATCATCGAGTCCAACCCCTGCCATGGCAGGAAAGAGTACTGGGGTCAAACAACCCCAGGAAGGTGTACATCTAACCTCCTCTTAAAGACCCCCAAGGTAGGAGCCAGCACCACTTCTCTTGGAAGTTGCTTCCAGATCCTAGCTGCCCTGACCATGAAGTAGCACCTCCTGATATCTAGCCTAAAACTACCCTCTGCCACCTTGTGACTGTTATTCCTGGTCCTGGTAGTGCTCAGGCAAACAGAGACTCCCCCAATGCCTGCTGGTCCTCTCTGACTCACCAAAAAGGGTGCATGCATAGCTACTTCTAAACTGATCAGAAGAATAAGTCTAGGCTCTACGTACCTGATGTCAGGCTTCTGTATCACTCAGGCTCTCTATTAAGCTAGCTCAATGCTCAATGAAGATGGGAACCACATTGACCCTCTTCCAGTCCTCTGGCACCACACCAGAGCACCATGAGTGCTTGGAAAGCCGGGCCAGGGGTCCCGCAATGACCTCAGCTAATTCTGACCTCAGTACTCTGGGGTGAAGATCATCCGGACCAGCTGATTTGAATACATCCAGTCCCTCCAGAAGTTCCCTAACTAGTTCCTCACTAAACCGTAGCCTAGGTGCACTTCCCCTGGGGTTCAAGGGGGACCCAGAGGGGGGTGGCTGTTCCGGTCCCTGCTCAGGAAAATGGAGGCAAAGAAATCATTAAATATGTTAGCTTTGTTGTCTGGTGTGATGACCAAATTTCCTAGCATGTCCTGCAGGGGCCCTACGTTACCCGGAACCTTCTTTTTGCCCCCTATGTATTTAAAAAAGGACTTCTTGTTGTCCTTGATCTGGGAAGCTAGTCCTAGTTCCATCTCTGCCTTGGCCTTCCTGACTGCCCCCCTGCATCCCCAAGCAACTGCAGTATAATCCTCGCTGGTGATGGCCCCTCCCTTCCATTGGGTGTGCACCTCCCTTTTAGCTAGAAGACATTCCCAGATGCTTTTGGTGAGCCATGGGGGCTTTTGCACTCTTCTGCCCCCTGTAATCCATGTTGGAATTACCTCCCTTTGGGCTTGGAGGATCATTTCCTTAAGGAGCGACAACTCTTTTTGGACACCTGGTTCCCCTCCCCTCTGGGACCTCAGTGCTTCCCCAACTATTCTCCTTAGCTCATTGAAATCCACTCTCCTGAAATCTAGGGCTGCTGCCTTGCTGCAGGCCTTTGCCACCTTGCACTGGATGATGAATTCCAGCAGGCGATGATTGCTGTCACCCAGGTGGTTGATCACCCTCAGCCCCCTCACCGGGTCATCACCCGTGGCCAGCACCAGGTCCAGCAAGGCGTCTCCTCTGGTGGGGATGTGCACTCCTGAGTTAGATGGAGGTCCTGCATTTTGGTAGGAACCTACGTGCACGGTCAGACCTGGCTGACTGCTCTTCCCAGCAGATGTCTGGAAAGTTCAGGTCATCCATGATGACCACACCTTTGACCGAACTACCTCTGTGAGCTGACTGAAGAATTCCTGGTCTAGCTCTTCCCCTTGGTTGGGTGGTCTGGAGTAGATTGCCACCATTAAATCTCTTTCCCCTCGACTGCCCTGTATTCTAACCAAGAGCACTTCAGAGTGTCCCTCCTCTGATTCTTTGCTAATTGATGAAGATGTGTATTCCTCCTTAATGTAGAGCACCACACCCCTACCTTTCCTCCCTGTCCTATCCCTCCTGTACAGCCTATAGCCCTTGATATTCACTGCCCAGTCATGCATTGGGTCCCACCACATTTCAGTGAGCCCCACTATGTCTGGGCTGGTGTCAGCTAGCAACTGCTTGTTTCCCATACTACAAGCATTTGTGTAGAGGCAT